>NC_064290.1:57495201-57563947 GCF_019186545.1 Solanum stenotomum
GGGGGAAGATGCTATCTAACGAACGTTTGTATATTTTACTTCGATTATTGAAGTTTTCTTATCACCATCATATACAAAACTATAGAATATTGTGGATTATTTAGTTCTTTCCAGATCAGAACCTTTTTGTTTTAGGGTACGAATTTATTATATTTAATCAACCAACGAGTATATACACAATCATATGTATATCCTTATAATATAATATTTAGATAATATACATATAAGTACTATGGTAGCTCCAAAAATAATGATGGTATAATTAGTAATGTAAATATACTGCGAATTCTACATAACTTCCGACAACCGAAATATAAAGGAATTTTATTCATGATATCCAAAAAATTAATGATGGTATTAGTAAATCCTTTACCATCATGATTTGGTGTACCCCTTTTACTTCATAATATAGTGTTATGATTTAGAAATTTAAAATGTGAAATTCTACTTTTTAACTCTTTTGTACACCTTTATTTCATGTATATATGAACAATCGGAAAATTTAAGATTGAAAATAAAATATTTGTAAATTAACTAATTATTTATTGAGCTTTAGTTTTTTTACGCGTTGGTGTGAATTATAGTGTATACTATCTAGTTAATAATATATTGAGTGTAATTTCATAAGTGAGATTTTAAGAAGATATGCACGATGTACGTAAACATTATCTTATTTTTGTGGGGTAGAGAGGTTAATTTTGATAGACCATCGTCTCAAAAAAAAATGTAACTGATCGATGCAGGAAAATAAAAAAGAAAAAGAGACATAAAACAAGTGTAGCAACATATATTAATATATATATTGGAGACAAAGAAACTATGTGATACCTAAATCATATTACTAGAAGTACGTCAACATTCGACAACCTACTAATCTTCTATCCTATTAATACTCAATCAACATACTTTCATTTCTAAGGTCATGTCATTAATTAGCTGAAGCTATGAAATGTCCTTTCTAATCACCCCCTCCCCCGACTCTTCTTCAGCCTACTTCTACATCTTCTAACTCATGCTCCAGCCAACCTACTCTCGCGCCACCTCACACCTCCTTTTTATATGGCTAAACCATCTTAGCTTTGCTTTCTTTATTTAGTCCCCCATGAGATCACTCCCACCTTGTCTCATATAATTTCGTTCTTAATATATCATATTTCTCCAAGTATGCTCACTCATCTATTGAATCATTCTCATCTCTACTATCTTCATCTACTGAATGTGGACGTTCTTAATTGACCAATACTTTACTAATATAATGGTATTGATCAAACCACCACTTTGTAGAACTTATTGCATCATCAGGATATCAAACAAAAAAAAACTACAAGTAATTAGTGTGCTTAAATTATAAAGTTTGAAATCTTGAAATTAAAGTAATACTAATTAATATTATCTATTATAACAGATAAAAATAAATCTAATGGTGCAAACATTATTTACACTAATTATTTATATTACTTAAACTCTTATTTAATTAAGTCTCTTTTCATAATTACATATGATTTGTCCATCCAAAGAACAAGAATAGTATCTTTAAATTTCATGAGACATTCTATTATTTTGTCCGCCTAGTTATGTCTGTTGATAGTTGCCTCTTCACCAGAACACTAATAAAATAAGACAAAAACTAAGAATCATTACTTTCATCGATTTGTTATAAATGTCTATGATTAGTACTCCATGATGCCTCTCAAAATCTTAATTTCACATTACATAAACCAATAACATTAAAAAGTTTATCAAATTAATGTTGTGACATAGTATATGCTCATGATTTCAGCATTTTAATTAAATTTACCCCAAAATAAATTAAAGAACCTAGTATGCTCCAAAGTGATTATGATTCCACCCATGCTTTAAATAGAATGCGATTATTGTGTTTTAAGGTAAACTTGGGGATATTATTTTATGAACTATAATAATTATTACAATAATAAACACCATACAATTATGTGGCCACATATAGTGAAGGTTATACTTCTTAATTATTAACACATATGGTACGTACAAAAAAAATTAATAACAATGCTTTTAAAATTAACACATTTATTTAAATTTAATGTTGAAATAATCTTTTTCAATACTCAGTCGAGATTATTGTCTAACCAGGCTGGAAGCTGTTTAATTATCTATGTAATTTTTTATAAAAATATATTTCTATGTTATTTAAAGAAGGGAAAAGGTAGAAGTACCTCCCTAGACTATGACTCAAATCCCAGAGACATACTTTAACTAAACTAGGTCATATTACCCCCTGAACTCATTTTTTTTTTTGTAATTTTGTACACCCTTTGGCTTATGTAGCACACCCCGTGACTCCACGCAGTTGAAAAGGTGTACAAAATTACAAAAAAAAATGAGTTCAAGGGGTAATAGGACCTTAGTTTAGTTATAAGGTATGTCTCTGGAATTTCCCTCATAGTCTAGAGGGTACTTGTGTCTTCTCCCTTTAAAGAAAAAAAAAACTACTCCATAATGACTTAGGAGGATCCAATAAGAGGGTTGTTGAGATCATAACAAGTACCTTAATTTTGTGCCTAGATCGATAACATACTTTGTTTATGGTTTTTCAACTAATATTTACTAGTTTTTCCAATACAAATATAAGATTCAGTCAAAAATTAATGTGTTTCCAAAAAACTCTCACATAACTTCTGAACCATCTATGGTATGATAATGTTATGGACATATCTAACTCCTGAATCCATCTTCGTTAGCAGGATATACAATGGTAATTCATGTAAGAATACGTTGTGTTATCAGTGATGAAATAAGAAGGTGTTTTATAATTTATAGTAGCATTTGGTGAAATCTTTTTATTTTTTATTATTAAATAATTTTGTAAAAAATAAAAAAATAAAGTATTTAAGTGATGGATGAAATGATTACAAGAAGAATGTTTTGCGTCGCTCTCAGGCTCTGACTCTTAGGTCTCTAAAGAGGGCCCCAGTGTATCTGCACGCGCGCCAGCCGCGTGGACCCATCGTTGACCTGTTAATTAGACAAAACCAAAAAGTCAAAATGCGTAAAATAGCATTTAATCGTGATTTGACGCCGCCGATTTTTGACCGATAGAACCGGTAACCGGTCTTCCTCCACCACCTGCCGCCTCACTCCGCCACTCTACTCTCAACACGAAACTTAATTTCTACCCTAACCATTAAAAAGAAAAAAGATTTATATTTTATTCTGAATTATTGGAATAGTAATATTTTATTATAGTTGGATATCTCTTGAAATAATTACTCCGTTAAAAAAAAAGAAGTAGGAATAGGTTATACACATAACTATCTCTAAATTTTATTTGTGAAATTACACGGGACATATTATTGTTGTTGATTCGAGTAGTATTTTAGTTCTTTTTTTGTTTTCCACCTGATGTTCGATCTGCATTAAAGTTTGACTATTTTGAATTCACGCTGCGTAGAATACCATTCGAAGAAAAACACTTTCTAGCAAAAACTTTTTCATACCCAGAACTCGAACCCAAAAACAATCTCATCCACTATATTAACCACACTAATATATTCTTCTGTGTTTCCCATTGTATGATTATGCCTTTTAGGTACATTTGCCACATGTGTATAAGAGATACTAAGATTGAGATACATAACATATCGGATATACTGAATTTAATTTGGCCTAATTATATAGTCGTACACTACATTATCACTCATGTGACAATCATCTGTTTTTGTTTTCTCTGAAAGAGACAATCATATTATGTTATTATAAGACTTCTTGTTTTAGGTTTGAAGCCAAAAGATTAAATAAACAAAGAATTTTTAAGTTATATATATAGTCAATATTTGAAATAAGAAACTTTGATAACAATAGCTTTTGTTCATTAAAAAACTATGAATATTTATCTTAATATTGAATCTAATTATCATTATATATTAACTTGAGATTGATGTAAGATTAAAACGTAGAAATTTTAAATTATAGATCCATCTCGAAAACGGGGTGTTCTTCTTATGGCTCCTAATGTACTAATACTTTCGAAGATAAATTTGGGACATGGCTACTCATAGAACAACAAAATGTAGTGAGTTGATGTGTCAGCATCGTGTTATTATTTAATTTGAACCAAATAAAAGGATATGATTATATACCTAGCTAGTAGTCCATACATGATAAATCTTCTTGGACACTCCTTCATTTAAATTTACGTTTAAAGGATTCTCCTTTGTTGAGAACACAATATTATGATATTCAATTATTCATGATGATGGCAATTGGAAAGATATATACAAATGAATCGTTTTGATGAGGTTTATGAATGTCATTATAATTATATTGATGATGAGCAATCACTCATTAATACGCGCATATTGGAGAAATATACTAAACTCTAAGGATGTGTTCAATATAAAAAAAATAAGTTGATTTTTTACTTATTCTCTTGTATTTGGTATATAATTAAAAGATATTATTCTAATAATATTTGTATATAATTTAGATAAATACAGTATGGAGGGGAAGCGGTGAAGATGGGTGTGGGGTGTTGAATGTACTTATGGTTCTTGTTTTCCTAGTTAATATATATTTAAAAATCTTTAATCAGTCGAACATGAGAAAATTGAAAACATTTCATAATGCATACACCCTAAGTTGTAATCATCAAATTAAATGTTTGGATGAAATATAATGTATAAGATCTCTCGTTTCTTAATCAAAAGATTTGAATTTGAACCCTGTGAATAAAAATAAAAAAACTTGTAGAGGGCTCTACCTTGCACAACACGAATTCATATTAATCCAGATCCAAAAATATGATCCAAAGTAAATATCAAATATCAGATGAAAAAAAATACAAAACAAAAAGTAGGTGATGCCTAAGATTCACTCATTCACCTACCAAGCTTTCAAAAGCTAAATAGAGTACCTTCCGCCATTGAGGATATATAATTAAGAGCCTAAATGTCCTTTATAATTCCCTTACTTTATGTAAGCTTGTTTTCATTTTAATATATATGTTTCAAAAATAAAAAAATTATTCTAAATTTAAAATGATTTAACTTTAATACCCTTAGATTGCTACCGTAGCTCAAATTCAAGTTGCTTGAGAAATGACATGATGGACGGTCTTAGGAGGTTATATTTGATGCTAAATTCATTGCAACTACCTTTAAGATTCAGAGAACATAATTTAGATGATGGCTTTTGTGAACTAAAATTTGTGGCAAAAGATATTTCAAGACATTGACTTCCACTCCTAATCCAAAAAATGAAAAATAAATAAAATAGAATAAAAAATCTAGTCCTTTTCTATAACAATTGTAACTTTATTAATTTATCCCACTTTTGTTTTGCTTAAAAAATAATTTTGTCCACATCCACGTTCAAAAAAAAATTATGGTGTGACTTAATAAGAGAATATAATGAGCGTTTCCATGAGCTTTATGTAACGACAACACAATATATAAGTATAATCTTACGATTTACGATAAGAATTTGAAGAAAATAATACATTACATACGCTATCTTATAAAGATAAATAAGAAGAAACAATGTTATTTTTAATTGATCCTCTGATCTATTCAAATTGTTAGTTCATGAATTGTGTAATTAATAATTTTTATAAATTATACCCATCGGCCAAAGATTATAGTGGTGTGTGACGTGTACGCTTTTGTCTATTACTATCAATGGTATATTGACTCGACAGAGTATGAGAAAGCTTATTTGGCATTGTTAGCTTTTTTGAAGCAAATATATAACCCTCAAAATTGAAAATAATTTAAAGTCAAAAGTTAAAGTGGGAGTAATAAAAACATTAGTGCTGCTGACTATAAAAGATAATACTAAAAAATTAAAACCATAAACAATTTATTCTTTAAAGTTACGAGTGATAAAATTAGCTCATAAAAATACGATTCGTCCAATTCGCCCCTATTTGAGTTGGTAAATGAACTCATCCCATTTCACCCAAAACCAATTTCTGCTCATAAAATTTGAGCTAATATGTAGCTCAAATTAATCCATAGGAAATCTTATTAAAATATCTTTTTATTATTTTGATATTTCATATAGTGTCATAGTAATACGAAAAAACAAAAGTTTTATTAGGTACTAATTTTAAAAATATACAAGAAATTAAAATTTTATACTCCCTCTGTTCATATTTATATGTCACCATTTTGGATTTCAAGTGCACTAAGAAACTAAGCAAGTTTACTATTCTATTCTTATTTAACTTTTTGAACCTCAAGTTTTCAATCAATGAATATGAATTGATTTTTTTGATTAATTAATTTAACCAATGAACATGAATCATTTACTTAGCTTTTCTAAGTTGGTCAAATATATATTTTCAAGGCTAATAACTAACAAGGGTAAAAAAGGAACAATATGGTAATTTATGCATTGATTTTATGAAATGACAAATATTATTGACGAACTATTTATAGAAAGGAATGACATATAAAAAGGAATGAAGATAGTAAAAATTAAGTAGGTTGAATCATGACTCACTTTTTAGTCAATTTCAGCACAGCTCATTTCAAGCCAAGTAATTTTAGGACAGATGAATAATCTGTTAATTTATTAACTCATCCTATTTTAACATGACAAAATTAAGCCAAATTCACCTATTTAACACCCTTACCTAAAACCAAACAAATTAAATAAATTCCGTTTGGCTAAGCATGAAATTAAATTTTTGATTTCTAAAAAGGTGTGTAACCCTTTCATTTGTCTAATCAGTCACAAAAAAGTCAACCAATATATTGTGGTCATTTTTGAATTTCATTAAACTAGGGGTACTATAAATAGTCATATGCAGCGAAACGAAGTCATTTCATTTTTCTGTTTAATTTTCTTTTCCAATTAAAAAAAAACACACACACACAAGAACCAAAAACAAAGCAATTTCCAGAATAAGAATCTATCTCTACTTGAAATATATTTGGTCAAGTTGGAACATATTAAAAAAAAATATCTCTTCTTTGTTTTTCTTCCTTTTATTTTTTTTCGATAGAAAATCGCGATGGCGGAAGAATTTCAGCTAGGTAGAGGAAATTGGTGGGAATCATCAACTTCAGCTTCATCAACAACAACATCATCGTCTAGAAATAAGTTTATCGATAGCGGAATTTCATCATGTACAACGCCTTCAGCATCGAGTACAACCGGTCTAAGCAGCATGGCAAGTAACTTTGTTAATTGGCCGACAGAAATTCATGAGGATATTAAAGTTAGATCCGAAAATAGTTCTATGGTTTTTTCGGGCACTGATTCCCATAAACGTTACGCCTCCGAATCCTCTGTTGGTGGTGGAGGAGGAGGAGGAGGAGGTGGAGGCGTGGGGCAAGGCGTTTTATCTGTTGATGATCCTAATTTACAAATGATGGGGTTAGGTTTATCTTCTCAAGGACTTGATTGGAATCAACCTTTCTTGTAAGTAGTATAATTATTTTCGTAAAGTTAATGTTTTTTGTTGGTTGGTTTCTATCATAAAATCGAAGCCAAAATTAGCTTTGATTTTAAGATGTAGAACTTATATCGAATCATCATATGATATAGCTATTAGAATTGGGTATATGATTTAAATTTGATAAATTCGGTCTAAAAAATTAGTGATACTCGATCGAACTCATTCTACATAAATTTTTGTGTTCCGACCATAGGAGGCGATGAACCCCTTTGTTGAAAAATTGAACTGTATATCTATATATATATGTTTAATTATTTTTTTTTAAATATATATATATAGTATATGTTGAATCCTCTTGATTACTGATACGATTTTTATTTTTTTCTTCAGTCGGAGTGAAAAATCCGGGAGTGGTTTCCGTTCGTTAATTCAAGAAGGGTTGAGTTCAAATGCAAATTATCAACAAGAAGGAACATGTCATGAACAGGATCATAATAATTGGAGTACGCAAAAAATATATCATGGGAATTCTGATGATTCTTCAGTAGATGATTATAATAAACAATTATTTAGTGGTCATAATAATAATCTTGAAAATTCAGCAGTACCTTATGGAAGTCCATCAAATATGTTACAAGGGTTATTAATTTCTGACCTTAATAGTCAACAACAAGAATCAAATAATTTTTCAAGTGTTAGTAGATCTTTATATTATAATCCTTCATATAATAACCAACCAAATTGTGATGTCAATATTCCTACTTCTTCTTCATCTTCTTCTTGGTCTAAATTTCCTCAATTTCTCCGAACATCGGATCCTTCAAAAGTAGTACAACAATGGTCACTCTCACAGCCGCCACCACTATCTCATAGCCAGTTGTCACATTTCTCTGGTGGCACGCCTTTTTGGAATGCCACATCAGCAGCCGCGGAGGACGTCCGATCGGGTTTCGTCCCTCAGCTCCCCAGCAACCCAACGGTTGATGAGAAACCAAAGGTAATTGAATTAATTTTTACTTTCTTTTCGCATTATTTTATGTGATTGTGTTTGATTAAATTCGATACCTAAGAAAAGAATAATGATTCTTGTCATGTCCTAATATTTCGTAGAGATAAAACATGCACAAAAAAAAAAAGTAAATATTTTTTCTTTAAAATTAAGAGTTCTCTTAAATCTAGAATTGTTCATTCTTTTTGTATTAGACTAAAAAAAGTAAAAAATGTCATACAAAATGAAATAGAAGAATGCACTACTTGAATTTCAATTTAGGTGATACTGTTTCACTAAGCAAGGATAAATAATTTGAAAGAAATGAGATTTTTAAAAACTATTGGTAGAAAACCAAACAAGCCTTAATTAGACACTTGAAAGTAATCTAATTGCGGAAAAATGGAAACTCTAAGGTTATAAAATGGTTCCAAATATAAAAAGGTATAGTAACATTTTCTTAGGAACAGACTATAAAAGAAAGTGTATCATATAAACAACCATCGAAAAAACAATAATTAAAACTCAATTATTATTTTTTTTGCTTATGTGTGGATTTTGATTTTCTCAATATTGGTGCATTTTCTGCAACAGCATACAGGTGAAGTTAGGAATATAAGCACAATAACAAAGAAAAATATCAGTGAAACATCAAATAAGAGACCAAGGAATGAAGCACCATCTCCATTGCCAGCTTTTAAGGTATTTGAATTAAGTTAATTAATTAATTAATTAAGGACCAAATGGGACATTTTGTTTATTTGTTTATTCGATCAGAATTATAATTATGAGAATATGTTTCTTTGTTCTTGATATTTTTATTTATTTTTAGGTGAGGAAAGAGAAAATGGGAGACAGAATCACTGCACTTCAACAATTAGTCTCACCTTTTGGAAAGGTATATATATATAATTACAAAATTGCGCCTCAATATTTTTTCATTTTCACTTTAATAGAAAGGGTTATATGAGCTCTTTTGGATTTAAATGGAAAGTAATTGATAAATTTTAGTGTTAAAATTGATTTTATGAATAAGCATTTATATATGTATAAATAGAAGTGTGAAAAAAATATTTTGAAAATAGAGAGAAAATATTATGGATATAATCGAAAAATACCTATTCAAACTAAAAGTGTTTATATAAGTTTAAAAGCAATAAGTTAGGGATTATTTTAGACTTTTGTTTGATGTTGAATTATAAGCACTCTAAATGTTTTATTTTTTAAAAAATAAAAATTTAAGCTAGTCTGATCAACTTATAAGCTTACCGGCTTAAACATTATTTATAAGACTATATCATCAAAGCTCATCATCCTAATCTCGACTGCCTTAATCCTATCCTATCATCTGTATAATGAAATTTATCATTGACGAATTTTTTGGAATTTTTCTTTCTCCTCTATATATATCCAGAGACTTGAGATTAATTTTCTGAAAATACAAAAAAGACATTTTATTCATTGATTAGATTTCTATTTTTTTTTAATTTCCACAGACTGATACAGCTTCTGTGCTATCGGAAGCAATCGAGTATATAAAGTTCCTCCATGACCAAGTTAATGTAAGTTAGTTTGTTAATTAACTATTTAATTAGAGCCCTTAATTATTTGTTTTATAAATTTTGTATCGCCAATTAATTAAATAATCCATAAGGAAAAATTCAATAAAATTGGAGAGTAAAAGAAAATATTGCATGTTATATATAGTGAATTAACGACTTCTTAGGCATTAATTAATTCTTTTTTATTTTTTTTGTGTCACATAACAGGTATTAAGCACCCCATACATGAAAAGTGGAGCTTCCATACAACATCAACAGGTAAAATTACTATTTAATTTTTCAGTCTAGCTTAATACCAACATTATTAATATTGTATATTTTATTTAACACATAAAATTATCATGTATATACGTAATACTTCATAAAAAGTGAATTCAAAATCTTAAAAATAAGAGGTGTTACCTGTTATACTTAGTAAGAACATGTGCATTATATTTTATTTGTGCAATGTCGATGTATAAATACTGACCGTGTAAAAATAAAATCCATTAGCCATTTACTTTTACTTGTTATAACATGTCTTATTTTCCAGGTTACTGATGATGACCTCATATATAATGAAATCTATAGTTATTTTTTTACGTAATCTGATAGTGTAAAAATTATTCGATATATTGTGCAGAGTACTGGTGATAAATCCAATGTAAATCCAGAAGGAGGAAAACAAGATCTTAGAAGTCGAGGATTATGCTTGGTCCCAGTGTCTAGTACCTTTCCAGTAACTCATGAAACAGCAGTTGATTTTTGGACTCCCACCTTTGGAGGAACATTCAGATAATCAAAGACAAAGCATATTATAGTTGTACGAGTTTAAGTTATATACATCGTCAGTACAAAGAATTTTTTATACTATCAGGTCATTTTTATTTGTTATAGCAGATAATTTGTCTTGTTTTTTTCAAGATTACAAATGTAAGGGCGTACGCTTACCATGTAGGTATCTTTTGAATCATGACCTGATAGTGTAAATGATTCTTTATGTATACTGACGATGTATAAAACTTAAAATTTTTTGTTATCAAACCTTAGAAAAGTGGGGGATGAAATGAATAAAGAGGGCAAAAAAGAAATTATTTAGTATTATTCCAGGTCCATAGCAGGCTGATGATGATGGAAAAAAGAAAAAGAAAGAAAAGAGAATGATAAAAGAGAGGGAAAAAGAAAGGACCAGCTCAGGCAAAATGATGCAGCTTTGGCCAATATTTTTGGACCACTATGTCTATATGTGAGTATGCAGGGGTATACTGTGGTGCAGTGGTGGGACTACTTCGTCTTTAATCAGAGGTTTCGGCTTCAAGCCTTGATATGGAGAAACTCTTATTGGGAGCGTCACCCCCGAATTGGTCCTGCAGTGCACGATCTGAATTTAGTTAAACTCTAATACGGATTTTGAACACCAGATGGGAAAAAAAAAACGTTAGAGGTATGAAAAAAGATTATTATTATTATTTTTGGCTTAATAATGCTAGTTATTAGTTTACAAAAAGGAATTTTGTTTGTAGCTAAATTTAGTTGAAATGAGGGATAAAAGGAGCTTTTAAAACTAGCTGTTTGTATCTATTATTTGTGCATATAGCTGGCACTAGTTTACTTTAATTTAAAACAAAAGAAATGAGAGGAATAATTGAAGTTTCAATGTGAAAGATATATAGATTATTTGATTGGAAATATAACTTTTCATTTGTTTATATGTGTCTGGAATAAGTTAGTGGAACTTTTTAGTGAGTTTCCACTTTTTTTGTTTTCTATTTTACTATATTGATGAATGAGTAATGGAGGGATGTAGGTGAAGGAACCATATATATATATATGCTTCTGTTTTTATAATCACGTGTGAGATTACACTGAGTATATTGTGTTTTTTTTCAAACGATTACGATAACTGCTTCAACTTGAGGGAAAAGAGAAGTTAGAATGATGAAATCGTTCCGCCTTTATTATCAGAAGTTTCGAGATTGATTTTTGACATGAAGAAAATCTTTATCAAGAGTATTTCACCTTAAATAATGAGTCATATATATGCATGACATGAATCTAAAGTAGGCGAGCTTGTGAATTTTGAAAACCATAAGATTTAACAAAAAGAAAAGAAGAACTCAATTCCTCATTCCCCTTCTCCTTTAACTCTTATTTAAAGAATGAAAATAGAAAAAAGAGTAGGGAGAAAGTCATAAAAATCAATCTAGAACTAGAGGAAGAAAATGCAAGATCTAACTTCTTTTTATTAAACTGTGTGTCTAGCTAAATATCACAATATAATAACGAAAGAGGGAGAACTAGATGTATGTATATTTGATCACAAAAAACAATATCTATATAGAATTTAGAAAGACTAAAACAAAAAAAGAAAGAATATATAGGAAAATAACACATATGTTAAATAGGTTTTACTTGGTGATTATCATAGTTACTTAGACTTGATAATGTATTATAATTTTAACCTAGCTAACACTAGCATATTCACAACCTTGGTGATAAATAGATTATAGGCTGCTTTTAGCATTGTCATGATGTACTTTGGAATTATCTATATGAAAAAATGTTTAGGCAAACATTATTAGCTTTACTTAGAAGCTTAATAAACACAAAAAGATAGCATCTATGCAATCATCATAATCATTGTGCTTTTGTGAGTGACAATTTTCATATTCTTATGTATTTATCCAAATTCTCTGTTTTACTTTTATTTTCCAGTGTAATTTTTTTTCTTCTTTTTAATCTTAGATAAATATTATTGTATCTTGTCATGTAGATGCTTGTTCTCTTGTTCCTCTCCAAAAAGCATGGCTCTAAAGGTACATGGCATAAATTCCATCCAATTACGTACCACAAGTCCACCTAGAATAAAAGAACATAATCAAATTCATATATCAAAAACTATGCTAAATTTTGTCATGTTATGTAATTGATAAAAAAAAAGTCCTACATATATGTTTTTTTTTATTTCTCTAGTAACTTATGGATTTTTTCAATTTTAGATCACATCTAAAGAATCCTTTTAAAGCAAAACCAAAAATTGAGAAAACGCTAGACAACGACAACAATATAGAAACACAATAAAATTTCACACAGAAATCTGAGGAAAACAGGTGTTAGGTGAACAGACTTTTACTCATACCATGGAGATAGACACCCTAGACTCAATGATGAGAAAATGATAAATTAAAGAACGGTCTAAAATTTTGTAGAAGTTAGACGTCAGTCTAATAGTTTGTCAATCTCCAACATTTTTATTTTAAAATAGGGATGTTCGACCTCAGTTTGTACTTGGAAGAAAACAGTTACAAAATTCTTCTTTAATTAAATTTCCTACCAAATTAAGAGCATAAATTCTTGTTGAAGTTTAATTTTTTGTTAAAGAATAAAAGAGTGCTCCACTGCATTATTTGAGTAAAGTCAAAATGTAATTATATATGTCTATGCAGAAAGTATAGTAAATTAATAGCGATATACGGTGTTTCTATCGTGTAAGCAAAGACATAAGCAAAGGATCATTACTTTAATGAGGCTTAATTAAACACCTAATTAAGCTAGTAAGATGCCACTAACCTGATTTTTTAGCATAATATTAAAATATCAACCTACATATGCGCAACTTAGCTATCATTAATATTCTCAATTTATAATTTTAGCCAACTGAATATTCATTTAGTTTGATTTCCCACTTGATATTCATTACCCTCATTAGAGTCCAATTACATTCAGATTCATGTATTGTAGAACTCAATCTATAGACGATACTACCGACACNGGTGTTTCTATCGTGTAAGCAAAGACATAAGCAAAGGATCATTACTTTAATGAGGCTTAATTAAACACCTAATTAAGCTAGTAAGATGCCACTAACCTGATTTTTTAGCATAATATTAAAATATCAACCTACATATGCGCAACTTAGCTATCATTAATATTCTCAATTTATAATTTTAGCCAATTGAATATTCATTTATTTTGATTTCCCACTTGATATTCATTACCCTCATTAGAGTCCGATTACATTCAGATTCATGGATTGCAGAACTCAATCTATAGACGATACTACTGACACATTTTTTTTTCATTCTCAAGGTTCAAATCCAAAATGGCTCATTATAACTGGCGAAATTCCAAACATCCCATGACAATCAAGTAGGGGTGTGCAAAAACCGAACCGACCGATAAATCGAACCGAAAAAAGTGTTATTGGTTTATTATTATTGGGTTATTGGGTTAACGGTTATTTAATGGTTTTACAAAAAAAAATTATTGGGTTATCGGTTCGTTATTGGTTTTTAATATTGGGTTAACCGATAACCCATTAAGAATATAATAATTTACTATTTAAATTTTTAGTTATACATATATATAATATATTAAACAAAAAATATTAATATAATTAGTAGTATATTAGACTAAAAATATAAAAATCCTACGCAATAATTAGCACTACTTAACAATTAACTCTCCTTTCTACTTTTAGTTATTTAACCTTTAGGTTTTACTTTTTAGTAGTACTTATTTACTTTAGTTAGTTTATAATTGACAAATATTAGCTTTTGCACGATTGTAAATAGCTGCAATTTGATTAACGTCAAGAATTTAGATTGTGTTTTTTTTTTTTTAGAAAAATAACGTAAGAACTTCATTTAGTTACCATAAGCATGGCCTCATTTGCTACTGTTTTGACTTTTGTCTATGATTTGGTTTTATTTGATTCTCTTTATTGCATAAAGGGGACCTTGTTTTATATATTACGGTGATCGAAAATTGACCAATTCTTTATTGTGATGACCAAAATACAACAAGTTGGTCCTTGTTGTCCCGTTTGGAATGATTATTTCGATGTATGCGTATCACGTCAAATTATTGGATAAGTCATATATTTGTTTTTGAAAGCATTTTCTTATTGGTTAAACCGAAAACCGAACCGTTAAAGACCTAAAATCGATAAACCGAAAACCGATAACAAATATCGTATTGGTTTGGTTATCGGTTTAGCATATTTAAAAACCAAAAACCGATAAACCGAACCGATAATACTTATAACCGAACCGAACCGATCGATACACACCCCTACAATCAAGGTTTGGTTAAGAGAATATTCATTATTCAAGAGGAATAATGTGCAAGTTGGACCGTTAGTTTTTTAAATATTGAAAATAGACTAATAAAAACACAAAGGAATAAAGAGTTCCTCAATGGCTAAAGATTTGTGGCCTCTTAATAAAGCACATAATCTTAGATAGAAAATTGAAAAGTTTAGTGCAAACATTTAGGGTGCATTCGCATGAGGAAACTATATTTTTTTCATGATCTATAAGCAGGGGCGGATCTATGAAGGGGTGTGGGGGTGCCACACCATTCTCGAATTTCGATGGAAACTCTATATATACATAGGTATATATATGATATTTATATAAATATAAAGTGTGCCACCCAGAGAACAAAACTGGCTTGTGGTGCCACGGTAGGAGGGCAACTTTAGAAGGCTAATGTTGCGGGTACGAATCCCATTTGTAACTATTTTTTTGAGAAATTTGCTGCAGACGTTTTTTAAGAAAAAAAAAAAAGGCTCCAAGCACGTTTTTACATTATTTATTTATTTTATAATTGTTATTGACTTAAATTAAATTAATTACATTATTACTCCTTTGACTTCTCACTTGCTTATTTACTTGTAAAGTTGACTTTGATTTTACCTGTTGCTACGACAACTGTGGAGAGAGCATCTTCGTCAATGAAGCACATAAAAAATGAAGTGCGGAATAGTATTGGTAATCAATATTTAAATGATTGTCTAGTGTGTTACATAGAGTGTGATGTATTTATAAATGTTAGTAATGCTGTCATTATCAATCGTTTTCAGAATATGAAAACTCGTCGAGGACAATTGTAAATGAATGATGAATATTTATAATTTTAGTAATATTATTGAAAGTTTTAAATTTGTTAACTTCATGCTTTTAGTGTGGAGTGTGGATTTGTAATATCTTATTATTTATATTTTATTGATTGATTTGTGATATATATCGAAAAGACAAATAATTTAATCAAATATAAAATTAATTTAATCGATAACTCTATTTGGCACCCACGGACTCTAAATCCTGGATCCGCCACTGTATATAAGTGATTTTAATTTCGTATTTATTTTCTTGTATATGATATGTAAGCAACAAATAATATTCCAAAAACATTTTTTTATAATCTAGACAAACACAATGGACGTTGAGGTAGGGATAGTGTCAGGTGTGGAGGGAGCCGCCTAGGGTGCGGGTGAGTGGGTAGTGGACTAAAGAGTACTATTGAAGGATGGAGAGGAGACAATCAGTATTCGATCACTTATGAAATTTGCTTTCCTATTTTTATTAGAGAAATTTTTCTCTTCATTTTTAAGGAGCTCTTTTTCTAGAAAAAATATTCTCAAAAAAATTGATCAACTAAATAGGGAAAACCGAAAAATGTTTCCCTTCCTATCAAACACACCCTTAATGAAAATTAATTAAATTTGGACTGGACTGAGTGAGAGAGGCATGGGCCTAGGATGCTGATTCATAAAGCCCGTGTAGAAGACCAAATAGCTCTATTTAGTGAAAAGTCCAAATTAGCAGAAGTCATGTTTTGTTTTTTTTTCAAATTGTTGATGACACTTGGGCCGACCAAGGTCCATTAGCTAATCCAGACATGGAATGACATAGGGCGTAGTCACACATAACTCAGGGTGGTCAGTCAAACAATCATCGTCAAAAAATTATAATATATATAGAGAAAACTATACAAAGTATATAGATTTAAAATTTTATTCATATAGATATATCAAATTCCGGACACCCTTAACAGAATTTTTGATTTCACCACATAGTTGATGTATACCATGGGGCAAGTACACAAACCACCGTTTCAAATTTCAAATATGTGAATCTGAACTTAATCGGTCAAAGCATAACTTCAAATCTTGAATTTAGACTTCAGACATAAGAGTTTGAAGTTACGCTTTGATAGAAGTTAGAACCCAACTTCAAACTCATATGTCATAATTTGAACTTCAACTTTGAAATATAAAGTTAGCTTCTAAGTAAGATCAACTTCAGGCTCGAAGTAAGCAACAATTACAATTGATTCAATATGAAGTTTGTCAAAATTGTAACAAGCCAAAACCTAGTGCAATCCCTAAACTATTACCTCTTGGGCTTTAGCCAAATAAAAAGATATAAAATTATTAGATACTTTGGATGTAATGACATTAACTCAGTTATCGTTAAAGGAAAATTTTGTTGCTACTAAATATATCTTTTATCGGAGTCATGTCAGTTTGTAAGAATGTGAATTCTTTGACTTCTAATCCATGTTTAATTATATCCAATATTTCTATTGAATAATCCAACTTTCACATTTTATATTTGTGTTTT
This sequence comes from Solanum stenotomum, assembly GCF_019186545.1. Taxonomy (NCBI): domain Eukaryota; kingdom Viridiplantae; phylum Streptophyta; class Magnoliopsida; order Solanales; family Solanaceae; genus Solanum; species Solanum stenotomum. Next base: position 57,512,518 of record NC_064290.1, read on the forward strand.
AGGTACACACATTTCATTTTTTCTTCCTACAAAAATCATGGAATTTGAGTGCCTAAAAGAAATAAAACCCTACATCTCACCTTTTTGTCATTAATTACTCATATTATTTGTTTTAAAGTTGCTTTCAAAGATACCAAACCCAACTAAAAGCAAACTCTTGGAAATCTGAGAAAATCTCAACAGAAGTCAATAACATCCTTTTGATTCTCCACAATTTCCCATCCCCACCACAAAAAGAAAAAAAAAACCACTTTCATTTTAATTTTATTTTTAAAAAATTAAAATTAAAAACATTTATCACCGCAGAAAGAAATCTTTAATTACCTAAACAATAAGAGCGTCATATAAGATAACATAGAAATATATATATTTTTTTTGAGAATTAAAAAAAAATATATATATTTCTATGTTATCTTATATGACGCTCTTAATATATATATTTTTAATGAATAACATAAAGTTCTAAGTTTTTTTTTTCTTACTTTGAAAGTATCTAAGTTCTTGTTAATGTATTAAAGTTCATGATTATCGGTGTGATAAGATGGATAAGATTCATTTATCATTAATTAGAAGTTTCAAATTTAAATTCTACAAATGAATCTTTTTTTTGATAAAGGCATTTCTCCTTAAATAAATTCTACGTGATGTAAATCTAAATTAATCGGACTAGCGAATTCCATGTATAAGATGGCTAAGGAAAATAGTTGATGACTTAGTCATATACTCAAGAGAGTCAAGATTGGTTATGCAGGTCTCTATCAATTTGAGTAAAAGCCAGAGGAGCAAGAAGATCTTTAATGTGCATGTCATTTTATTATATACTTTTAAAAATAATCTTAACCTATATAAGCAATACTATTATTTTCATATGTACCATATAAATTTTCGACAAAACTCATAACATTAGGGTTGAAGTGAAGTATGTTTACCATCTGAATAACTCCCTCTTGTCTAACGATAATAACTTAATTATTACTACTAAATATGTTTTTTAGTTACAATTAACCTTCTTCGTAAATGTCTCTAAAACCTATAATAATATTAAATTTAATGATGCTTAACTAATATCGATAAAAACTTTAACACTTTTATAAATATGCATATATACGCTAAAATTGTTTTTATCATAGTAACTCTAGTAGACCAAATATAGAAAACTAAGAAGAGAGAATGGTATAGACAAAAGAAAACACGTGTTTGACCAAGTAAAACATTTCCAATAAATAGGGGATATATTCCGAAAAAGATGACTATTGCGTGATTCAAAAAGTCCAATAATCTTTAAACATTGTGCTAATAAACTTAGAATTATAATTAATTAATGTACTAAAATTCCGCCACTGATCACATAGTTGAAAGCAACCTATTAGCATATCAAGAGTTTAGACGTGGCATAAAAATCTTCTTTTTTTAAAAAGAAAACATTATTTTATGTAGAGCTCCAAATAATTAAACCGTAATTATAGAATTGGAAGATTCAATGAAATTCCACTTGGGCATTTTTCGTTTATGAGTCGATTAGGTTGGATGATAATACACGAAATATTTAATTATCAATTTTTCAATGCAATCAAATATTTGTTTTATTTTATTTTATACGATATTATTTGATTATGCATGAAGTTGAACAAGTAAAAATAACTTTGCCACATATAAAAAGTACATGACATAATATTTCTACGACTATAAAAGCATGATGTTACGGGCAAAATAAAAAAGTAAAAGTTAATTTTTTTAGATATAGGATTATTTTTAGAAAGAGTAGCACATCAAATGAGTAAGCATAGGTAAGCAAAATTAATTTCTCTCTTTTGGCTATTATTGACTAAAAAATAAAAGACTTCATCTCACTAAATATAAGTATGAATAAAATAAAAGAAAAGTCTAGCCAATCATTTAAGTTTTGAATTAAATAGATAGGACAACAAAGTAGATGGAAACTCTGTGACTATTATTATACCTCCAAATATTTCATATTACATACTATTTCTATTTCAATATTTATGTGTAGTTTAGATTCAAAAAATAATAATTATTTCATTTTTCATGAATAAATATAAAATCTTTAACTTTTGAAGTGGAAATTTTCATATTTAGAATTTACATAATAAATATTCTCTCATTTTAATTTATTTATCTTAAAGAATGTTACTTTCCTTTTTAAACAACTTTTAATTTCAACTTCTCATTTGACATACTTAAGATCATAAATTTTAAAAATTATTTTGATATAGTCAATATATCTTTAGTTTAAGACCATAAGATTTAAAAGTCTTCATTATTTTCTTAAATTTCGTATCAAATTAAAACCAGACAATCAAATTACAAAAAAAGGTACTCTGAACATTGTTACATAATTTGAGACAAAGTGAGTAATATTCTATTTTTTTTAGTTTTCCACTCAGTATCTGATATTCACATTGGAGTCTGACTAATCGGAATTCATACTGCGTAGGGCTTCATTCGGGAAAAATGCTCTGTACCAAGAACTTTTTCATACCTAGAGTTCAAATTCGAGACCGCTGATTAAAATAGAAGCAGACTCATACACGACACCGCATCTTTCGCTCAATAATATTCTGTTTAAACCAAACAGCATAGATAAGTCCTAGTTTGTTAAAATAGACCTGTTTACACAAAATTCAGAACCCAAGTGCCCTTCTTTTGAGGGATATGTACTAATCACCATCTCCCCATAACTACAAACACTAGATTTAGCCAAGTGTAATTCAAGAAGTGGACAACTTTGTCAAAGTTCAAAATTGTCCAAAATCTTGCAAACCCCACTTTGTCTTCCAAGTAATTCAGTCACAAAAATGAAGTCTTGGTCATATTGACATGTTATCACAGCACCAACACCCTTTTAATATTTTTAAATTTTTTTTTGCCTTATTTTGTATAACCAAGAAATGAAAAAGGGCTAGTAGCTATGGAGAAATTTCTACCTTTTTTGCTTCTTTGCTTTTTAATTTTTCTTTTAAAAGTTAATGGACAAGGAGATATGATAACTACCACTAAGTTTATCAAAGATGGTGAAACTATTGTTTCTTCTGATGGAACATTTGAGTTGGGGTTTTTCAGTCCTGGAAATACTTCTACAAATCGTTATGTTGGAATTTGGTACAAGAAAATTTCTGTTATTACTCCTGTTTGGGTTGCTAATAGGTTGGTTCCACTTACTAATAAATCCGGGGTTTTGAAAGTTATTCAATCTGACGGTGTTGCTCTTCAAAATGTTACAAATTCAACTATTTGGTCGACAAATTCATCGAGATCCGTGCAAAACCCCGTTGCGCAGTTGCTGGACACGGGGAATTTTGTGTTGAGGGATGCTAATGATACGAACCCAGAGAATTTCCTCTGGCAGAGTTTTGATTACCCTACTGATACGTTGATTGCGAATATGAAACTTGGAAGGGATTTGGTTACTGGGTTTGATAGGTATCTTAGTTCATGGAAAAGCAGTGATGATCCTGCTCCGGGGGATTACACTTATCATTGTGATCCTACGGGTTATCCACAAGACGTTATGCGAAAAGGGGCTGATGTGATTTATAGAGCAGGGCCATGGAATGGTTTAAGGTGGAGTGGTGCACCTAATATGGTGAACAATTCAATCACTTCGTTTGGTTTGGTAATGAACAATAAGGAAATTTATTATAAATATGAACTTGTGAACAAATCCGTTGTTTCAGCTCTAGTAGTAAAGCCTAATGGGAACACTATGCGTTTGATTTGGATTGCGAAGACTCAGGGTTGGGTTAATTACCATTCTGCTGATGCAGATGACTGTGACACTTACAAATTATGTGGTGCATATGGGACTTGTAACATTTTGAGTGATCCTGTGTGTCATTGTTTAGATAAATTTGAGCCAAAGCATCAGGATGATTGGAATAGGGCTGATTGGACGAGTGGTTGTGTCCGGAAAATCCCATTGAATTGTACTGGAGATGGATTTATTATGTATTCTGGTGTTAAACTGCCTGATACACGAACTTCTTGGTTCAATGTGACCATGAGTTTAGATGAATGCAGGGCGGTTTGCTTGAGAAATTGTTCGTGTATGGGTTATACTAATCTGGATATACGCAATGGAGGAAGCGGGTGCTTGATATGGATTGAGGAGCTGATTGACATCAGACAGCTATCTCAATCAGGACAGGATATCTACATTAGGATGTCAGCTTCAGAAATAGGTAATATGCAATTTACTGAGGTTTTCTTTATCACACAATGCTTGTTATCAAGAATGATGTATTGAATAGTTCAATTCTATAAGGCTGATTAACGAATGAAGAGTAATGCATTTACAGGGAATTTAGGTGTAAACATCCTCAAGCAATGGATCCTTTTGTTGAGAATAAGACTTATATGACCATCTTGTTCTTCAATAAAATAATTTGCACAGGATTTAAAAAGTTTATCGGAAATTCTAATTCAAACAACTACCTGAAGAAACTTTTGGATGGAAAATGTTGCAGGTTCTGCTGGATCAAGTTCAAAGGGAGATAAATCTGTTATACTTGCAGTAGCTTTGCCACTATTGTTTGCGTTGATTCTTCTAGGTTTAGGTGTTGGCCTGATTCTTTATAAACGGAGAAGGAGAGAGGATCCAGTGGTTACGACAAGGGGTAAGTGAACATAACAAGTTTTTATCTGTTGAAAAGCCGGAAGTAATTAATGGTTATTAGTTCTGTATTCCATTAGTATCTCTTTTCAAGCTCGTCGTTTGAACAAAGTCTGCTTGGTTGTTCAAATTGCAGGGAGATTTAGTGGTCACAACAACAAGAACGATAACAGTAATCAAAGTCACCATGAAGATTTTGAGCTACCACTTCTTGATTTGCTTACATTAATCAACGCTACTGACAACTTTTCAATTGCGAACAAGATTGGAGAGGGTGGCTTTGGACTAGTTTACAAGGTAGAAACATTTGATCCTTGAGAGCACATTGAAACCTTAAATCGATTTAACTTTTTTGGTTGAAATGAAAGTAAGTTCTACTTTTACAGGGTGTGTTAGAAGGGGGGCAAGAAGTAGCAGTGAAGCGGCTATCAGAAACATCAAAGCAAGGATTTCATGAGTTCAAGAATGAAGTTAACTGCATTGCTAAACTTCAGCATCGAAATCTTGTAAAGCTTCTAGGATGCTGCGTTCAAGGAGAAGAGAAGATGTTGGTCTACGAATACTTGCAAAACAAGAGCCTTGATATATATATATTTGGTTAGTCTTTCACATCCAGTGTGCATCCATTTCTTTCAAGTGAACTTCTGATGTGATTTCACTGAGCTTTGTTTCATGTTTAGGAGAAATTATAATAAGTTGAAAACATTTGGCAGATGAAGAAAGGAGCGCATTACTTGATTGGCCAAAGCGCTTCAACATTATCAATGGAATTGCTCGTGGACTGATGTACCTCCATCAAGATTCGAGGCTCAGAATCATCCACAGAGACTTGAAAGCTAGCAATGTCTTACTTGATACTGAAATGAACCCAAAGATATCAGATTTTGGGATGGCTAGAAGTTTCGGAGGAGATGAGACAGGAGCCAATACACGTCGTGTTGTTGGAACATAGTAAGATTTAAATCTTTGATTATACATATAGTTATGCACATTCACACATTCATAAAAATAGCTGGCTTTGTCCAGAGTAAAAGCTCCTCTGCCCCATTTAAGATTAAACCCACCCCACTCCATTGCCATCTCTAAATATGTAATCCTGTCATTTCTTTGTTGCAGTGGTTACATGTCCCCGGAATATGCAGTCGATGGGATATTCTCAGTGAAATCAGATGTCTTTAGCTTTGGAGTATTAGTACTAGAGATTGTGAGCGGAAAGAAAAACAGACGATTTGTTCATCCAGACCACCACCTCAACCTTCTTGGACATGTAAGTACTGTGTCCTAACTCCTATGTGTAAAAGGACTTCACTCAAAGCATCTGTTAATGAGTTCAAGGGTAGTATATAAACTATTGACACTGTCAGTAACTTAAATCGTTTGTTAACGGATGAATCATTATATGCAGACATATATGCTACATAAAGAAGGAAGATCATTGGAGCTAGTTGATCCAAAACTGGTGGACTCATGTAATATATCAGAAGTACTAAGATCAATCCATGTAGGTTTATTATGTGTTCAACAAAATCCAGAGGACAGGCCAAGTATGTCAACTGTGATTATGATGCTGAGCAATGAAGGCATTTTGCCATCAGCTAAACATCCTGGCTTCTTTACTGAAAGGAAAATTGGTGATGTTGATCAATTTTCTTGGAGTACACAAACACCAAGTTCTATTAATGAAGTTACCATCACATTGTTGGATGCTCGATAAGAAGAATGTCGAGTGATTTCTCAGATGATCATTCAACTAATAGTTACTATCTTAGAAAGTCACTTTCTTTGTTGAAAGAACATTGAAATGTGATTTTAAGAGATAACAACTATTACTGAGTAACCATCTGAGAAATCAACCAGAAGAATGTCATAGTTGGTTCCATCTTACATCATTTCGTAGAATTGTATTAAAATCGTCTCCTCTTTTCTATTTTATTTATTTAGTTAGAAAATTTTGTATTACAACAATATACACAGTGTGATCCCATTTGTATTCTTTTGTAGTGATATATTTGTCTACATTTTATGTTAGATCTCGAGTTCAAATTTCTACTACTTTGTCCCTCATTCCTACATTTGATCACTTTTTGCTTTCATTAGACCTTTTCATCTAAAATTACACTCATCGTTAGTAGAAAGTCTTTGTTTTTATCTCTTGACCCGAAAAAGAGCTTCAACCTGATTGAGATATTTTAAGTCATATTCAAAACTTAAGGGGTACATTTGGACTTTCTGAATTATAAAATTTGATGCGTGAGTCCACCTGTACGCTCCACTAGCAACTATAATAAAACACAATTTGCTAACGTCAAAGGTATGATTGAAACAAAAGTTCAAAGTAGAGACAAAATTAAAGAACTTGTAGGAAGATCTAGCAAGGACAACAAATTTGTGTAAATCTGGTTTTGTTTGTCATGGTGACGTTAGTCCCACGTCCTAAAAGAAATATAACAATGAATAATTTGATATCCATAAAAAAAACACATAATTTTTTAAAATAAAAAATAAACAACTAGCTAGAATCTTCCCTGTTAATTATATTTCCCTTTTTAAAAAAATACCAGATAATATTTTAAAATAAATTGAGGCAGAAAGAAAGAGGAAAAGTGTGATAGGATGGTGGACTCTATAGCCATGTGCATCTTTTACTATTGTCGTCATCCATTAATTTCTTAATTGACCAAAGTTTATTTTATTATTGATATTGATAAAATGACCAAATAGAATATGTAATTAGTGTAATAGTTATTTAACATATATTAAAAAAAAATGTGGCCAATGACGTTGCATTTTAATTTTGTTCCCAAAGTCTTGCTTCAATAGAGAAGCCAACGTCATGAACTAAATTTTGTTCAATAGACATGTCTTCAAATTCACACACTATTTCTATATTGAATAACCACATTGAATTTTTTTTTATTAATTAAAAATATATCTAGTTTCGCTTATCTAACCCACCAAACACGTAGAAAATTATAGTAACTCAAGTTGATTAATTTCCTACTTTCACCTTGTTGTTGTGTTCATTTTTCTCCATCTAATCTCTCTCATCATTCGCTTAAGATTTATTACCTAATTCAACTAGACTTATTGTTTTTGTGCTTTATTTAATTCGGTCAATCATAAGTTGGTTTGAAAATCTTTTTCATAAATCATAACTTGGTGTTAAGAGCAAATTACTTGTTTATTTCACCGAGAACTTTATTTTTCTAACACTAATTATAAAGTGATAACGTTTTAGGACTTTCTTCTCACTAGTTACATGATGGTTTACAGCCAAATATTTATTCATGATTTGACCGAATTCAAAAGGGTTCGTTGAGTGAAAAATAAAAAAAATGCGATTCCTAACGTCTCCTAACTTAGCCTTAAATAAAAATGCATATTTAAAGAAAAACACACCAATTGGTTGCCCCGACCCGTTATAAATCCGTCTTCGCATTTTCAACTAATTCTCCCGCCAGTATGTGTTCATCTTCCGTCTTAGGGTTTAAAATTGGTGTAAAATTCTGTACTCGGAGAGTCCAATCGAAATTCGGTGTTCATCTGAATCGTAAATCGGCGTCGTCGACGGCGGGGACTTCGAGGTACGATTATTTTTCTTCCATCAATGGCGAAATGCTATTGCTATTGGTCCATAATTTCTTAAATTAACGTGAATACAGGTGTTAACTGTGATTTGTTTCTCCTTCCTTCCAATTTTGATTTATGTGTATGATATTAGTGATAATAGAAGGAAATTTAAATAATGATAAAAGTGATACTTGTTTGATTAAGAAAATTTCTGATCCGAGTTTAAAATCAAAATAATTTTAGCGAATTTGATTTATTTTAATCTTTTGATTGGTATAAAATTTGAATGAACGAATATTTCAAACTATGTCAGATAAACTGGGATCGATGGAGTACACTAGAAGGTGAAAAAATGGATTGTAGTGACTGACAAAACGTGTGGAGAAGTACTAAAAGTAAGTCAATTTGGGGATAGATTGAAATCTGTAGATAATATTGTTGTAGTTAAGAACAGTTTTAGGGACTGGCGAGGCTTCATTATATTTCATGAATCTTGTGTTTGGATTTGAGATTGTTGTTCTTGAATTCGATTAATGTGATTACTCTCTTGCTACTCCGACAGTGTTTTTCCATAAACTGATTGCAGCATCAAATTTTGCTTGAGGTAAATATCATGACTCAACTTATATTGGAAGTTACAAAAAACGAAAGCAAATTATTCTATCAAACAAAGTGATGCCTTAGTACTAACTATTACATATGACAAGGAAACAAAATTTAAATGAGATTGAGAAGTAACAGCCAATTAACACTTTCAAATTTACATATGTTTGAAATAGCTGATATACCAAATATTTTTTTACCACATTTCTACAAAGAATAAAAGAAAAGATTTTTTACAACTGCAAGCTTGTTGAAAGCAAGTGAAACAATATTTTCTTATCGGTCTACCAACATTGTGATGGGGGTCTCAGTATGGCTAGACGAGAGTTCACCATCCGGTGCATCTGTTTCAATGTAAAAACCTGGCCGTTTAGCCTGTGGCAATACACCTTTATTGTTTAACATCATAACCACAGAAGACATACTTGGACGATCTTCTGGACATTGTTGGACACATAATAGACCAACACAGATTGATCGTTCCACTTCAGGTGTTGAACAAGAATTCCCTAGGTATTCATCAAGTAGTTTTGTTGACCTGCCTTCTTTATAGAGTTTCCATGCCTGTAGATTACACGATTTATTAACACTGACTAGATTTGCAGATATCTGTTACTAGAAGATAACATAAGACCAAAGGATAAGTAAAATGAAACTCATCAAATCTTACAAGTCCAAGTAGATTAAGGTTGTGGTCTGGATGAGAGAATCTTCTGTTGCTTTTCCCACTCACAATTTCCAATATTAAGATACCAAAGCTAAATACATCTGATTTTACTGAGTATCTCCCGTGCAATGCATATTCCGGTGAGAGGTACCCACTGCATAGAAATGTAAACAAAAAATAGAATTACTAATGCTGGAAAACGTACCTAATATCTCAAAACTCTTCTTAGGTTCAAATTTCTAGCTATCAAGTATAAGGTTCTTACTGTGTTCCAACAACTTGGTTTGTCTTGTCCCCAATGTCATTCCCATCACATATTTTTGCAATGCCAAAGTCTGATATCTTTGGATTCATGTCCTTGTCTAACAAGATATTGTTAGCTTTCAGATCTCTGTGGATTATCCTCAATTGAGAATCTTGATGCAGATACATAAGTCCCCGAGCTATGCCATTGATAATGTGAAATCGTTTAGGCCAGTCTAATACCTTGCTTTGTATGTCATCTGCCAAATAATGTTGGGTCATTAACACACTAAATAGGTTTAGTGGAAGGTAGTATTAAAACCTAAAACAAAATCAGTTCCTTGCTGATGGAAACATATTACGAGAAGTTTGAACTACCAAGTATGTAATTATTAGGCTCATATACAACTGGGGTCTTAGTTCTCTCCTTACATTTTTTTTCCTGCTTTATGGGGATTTTGAAGTTGGAAGAAAATCAGTGTATGCCTATAGGCATCAATTCACTGAAATGCAATTATTATTCAAATGCATGATATTGGATTGAGAAGTTGTACCAAATATAAATGAATCAAGACTCCCATTTGGCAAGTACTCATAAATCAACATTTTTTCTTCCCCTTCAATGCAACAGCCAAGAATCTTCACCAGATTCCTTTGCTGAAGTTTAGCAATATATAAAACTTCATTTTTGAACTCTTTTTCTCCTTGTGTAGAAGTTTTAGACAACCGCTTGACGGCTATTTCCTGTCCTTCAAGTATGCCCTAAACATCACAATCTCTGCATGTTAATATTTTCAATACCTAAGTTGATCAAAATCTCCGTTAACAAATTTAGGTCAAATGTGCCAAATCTCTATTATAAGTTCATTATATTTTAGTTTAGCCCTAAGATAATCTTCTTTAAAACTAAAACTAAAGTCTATAAGAAATATTCGCCCTTTTGATGCGGGAACAAGTTGCCACTTGTCACCATGGAAAGATGAACAAATAAATGACTACAAAGAACAAATGACTCTCTTCTTAAACAAACTATATCCTCAACACTTTAATCTGCAGTTCCACCCAAAGGGTGATGGGTTACTCTTGCAGCACTTTCTTGAAAATGCTAAAGGCTCTATATTGACTAACTTGGGACAACACTTATTGAAAAGCTAGACTAGTGGTTCTTGGATACATTCTGAGAAGGATATCCCCCATATCCCAACCTTTCTTCCCTTAGCTATTGTATAGGTCTCCTTTTGGTTTCACAAAGCAAAGGCTTATACCTTTGATCATACAACTCCTATATTGTATTTAAAGAAGAAGGTTTACTCTGAAGACCCAGGTCTTAAGTGTATATACCTTGTAAACAGGTCCAAAGCCCCCCTCTCCAATCTGTCTGTCAATTGAAAAGTTATTGGTAGCCTTTGCTATGGTAGATAAGTCGAACAGTGGTATTTCAAATTCTTCAGTGCAATTGCCACGGTTGTAATTCATCTTGTAATTGCCACTGTATCCTGACCTTCCTGCCAAAACCAAATGACATAATTTTGCCTATAAGAGAAAGCGAATGAAGTGAAAGTTCTTTTCAGTATAATTTAAATGTCTTTTCCTCTATTTTGCTTAGACTTTAGATGTCAAGAAAAAATTAAGGGGTATCCAGCTTACCTTTGTTTTTGAGCTCTAAAGCCTTCTTCCTTCTTCTATGGTAGACCACCAGAGTAAAGAATACCAGAATCAAACAAACTGATAATGGTAGAATCCAGAAAAGTACTTTCCTTTTCTTTCCATCTGATTGCTCCAGACTATCTGCAAGTATCAATTCAACAAACATAAATAATAAATTGCAATTATCCTATCCATCGAAGATGATTTTTATTTTGAGTTTTAAAAGGTTCTGCAAGCCTTTGGAGTACTGCACATCCTTTTTAGTTTGTTGAGGTTGAGTTGTCAAGGTTCTTCAATTCCTTGTGTAATGCAAGTCATATCAAATGCTTGTTCTATAGTCATCATGCTTGCAGATTTGGCTTATAAATTCATACCAACTTCACTCAAAAATAGTTGCTTTCTGTACTGCTATTATTTGGTAGTTATGGGCTATATATGGTAGGAGTTGGCAGTAGATAGTATCATAGTAAGCATAGGCACAAAACTACAGTCTGCTTTATTAAAGTGCCTGCAACCTTAAATTCCTTTACTATCTTCAGGCAATCTATCAAAAAAATAAATAAATTAAGTTGCAACAAGCCAACCTGATTCAGAAGAAGCCATTCTAATGTAGATATCTTGCCCTCCGTTGGGCCCCTGCCGAATGTCAAGCAGATCCTTGAACCACAATAAGCATCCACTTCCTCCGTTGAGTATGTCAGAATTGGAGTAAGCCATACAAGAACAATTTTTAGAGCAGGTATTCTTGCATTCTTCTAGTGTCATAGCCACATTGGACCAGGAATTCCGTGTGTCTGGCAATTTGATATGCGAATACTTCAAAAATACATCTTCTTGGAGGCAATTTAGTTCAGTTCTCCGAACACAGCCACCTGACCAGTCTTTCCTCTTCCAAGCATCACTATTGTTGGGCACAAATTTGTCTAAGCATCCACATTCTGGAGAATCTTGACTGTTGCAGCTGCCATATGCGCCACACAACTTATACATATCACAGTTATTAGCGGGTATTAAGAGGAAAGGGATCCAACCTTGGTCTCCATCACCCCAAGTCCAAACCTGTAGGACTCCATTGTGACTTAATGTCAACCTCACGAGAATTGAAGTTGTGAGGTTATATCCAAAATACACCTCTGTCTTACTTGAATATACTCCAAATGTATAGGAAGGACCTTCTCTTGAGTTTTGGTTCCCACTGAAAGAGCGACCATTCCATGGTCCAGAACGGTATACTACATCCGAGCCCTTCTTCAGGATATTCTGTGGGTAACCAGAAGGATCACAGTGGTATGTAGAATCACCGGGAGCTGGATCCTCATCATTCTTCCATGATGACAAGTACACCTCTCTGCCAGTCGCAAAGTTCCTACCAAGCTTCATGCCTGCTAATAGCGTATCCGTTGGGTGATCAAAGCTCTGCCATATCAAATTCCCCGGGCTATCATCACCAGCTTCTTTGACAATAAGATTTCCAGAATCTAGCAACTGCGCTACAGGATTCTGCACAGATCTAGTGGTATTAGTTGACCACACAACATGGCTAGTGCCATTGACAAGGACAAGAATTCCTGGCTTGATTATTTTCAAGATACCTAATCCACCAGTCAAAGGAGCTTCTCTGTTGGCAACCCACACCACTGTCCTAACAGATGTGTTCTTATACCACATACCCACATAGCGATTTTTTGAATTACCTGGACTGAAGAACCCCATTTCGAATATTCCACCAGTTGAAGCAACATTATCATCACCATCTTTCAGAAAATGAGTTGTAGTTATTGTATCTGTAGCGCCAAAGCTTCGGTTGATGAAACACAAACACAGGAGCAAAGATAAGTAAAAACTTTCCCTTAGTAATGCCTTCATGCTTTGAGATCCAATTTTTTTCTATGTCAAATGCAGCATAGTAATGACACTTTTAACTTGTTTTCAGACAGTGAATCTTACAAGAAGAAACTGAACAAACGAGTGTTAAAATAGCCATCACTTGAGCTTTCTAACATATGAAAGAGTATTATTTGAAAGGAGTGAAAGGTCTATGACTATGAAAAGTCTTAGCTTTTTAATGAGAGTTGAGGCTGCTTCAAGTCATGGCTGCTTATAAAAAAAGTTAATGGCTGCTTTTGGTGGACTTTTGAGTATATATTTTACGATTAATTTAGTAAAATGCATATCTGCTCTGAGCAGTATCAAACATGAGGAAAATGTTGCTGCAGTTCAAAGATAATGGGGTCTTCATAGATTGCTATAAAATCTGACTGGATAATAACCAAGACTAAACGGGGGCTGTTGTGGAATTAAGAAATATTATAGGTGGTCAATAGTTCTTGACTTTTTGAGCATGAAAGAATTAGATAATATTTTAATATCTTGTTAGAAATTGTAATAATTTTATGTCCTAGCAAGTTTTCCGAATAAAATTTCAGAAAAAAGTGAAAAGTATTCGTGGTTAAATGGGCATTAATATAAAGGACTATATTTTTCTTTAGAGGTACCTTAAAATTCTATAACATTAATAATTGAATATAACTCGATCGGCCTTACATATTTCATTTCTTTCCTCCTCTCTCCCTATGTATAACTATAAAAGGCTACTAACAATTTTGATCTAATTATTGATAAATTTTAATTCTAATTCTTGTGGTATTTGACGGCACATATTTAACTTTCAATTACTTGAAATGTGCACTATGATCCCTTAGCTTGAGAATAGCACAAAAAATTGAAATTATTAATTTTTCTATCATTTAATTATTCATGTGTTGTGTTAAGAGGATGATATGCCTTTAAAAAAGTTCAAATATCCATATTTCCTACGTAAATAAATCAAAATCACACATTTTAGTCAACAAGATTAAATGTGTTGAGAGTAATACTCACCCCGTTCATTTTTATTAATTCAGTTGCATATTCTTCAAGAAATAATGATCATGATTGACTTAGATTATTTGATGACAATATCTATATTAATTGATGTTTAGTTAGGTAGCCTAAAACATTGAAAATATAAGGACAAAAATGAACGGCACCACCAGACACCTGTTCGCATGAATTACGCATCAGTGGAGGGAAAATCCAACTAAACTCCTCATTTCCCTCTCTTTCGTTTTGCCCGATCATCAACCCTTTGTCAAATCCCCTATCATTTTCATCTAATTCTACTGCCGATATGCATTCATCTGTATCTATGAGGAAGTTCATCTTTGATTCATAAATTGGTGTAAAGTTGTATAATTGAAGTTGTACCTCCATTTCCTTTTTCAGTGCTCGGCGCAGACGAAGCTTTTTTAGCTCATAATCAGGCGAATCCAATCAAAATTCAGTGCTCCGAATCGGCCAACGCTACCGGCGGCTAACTCGTGGTACGAATATTTTTCTTTTATCAATTACGAAATGCTATTGCTACAATTAACGTTATATATAATCTGTGCACATTGTAGAACAGGGGTTAAGTACCGAAACTTATTGCTCCCTCGTTCCCCTTTAAAATGATTGGACATGGAGTAATTGTGATTTGCTATAGATTATAATATGACAGTCCATGGCTCCTTCAGTGTCGTTTTTTTCTTTTTCCCTGAGAAGAGCGTCTATCAGAAGCAACCTCTCTATCTCGAGGTAGGGGTAAGGTATGCATACATTCAACCCTTTCCAGATCATGTTGTTGTTATTATAGTAATGACAATAGAAAGGAAATTAAGTACAAGTAATGACTAAAATGATACTAGTTTGATTGAGGAAATGTCTCATCAAAGTTTAAAACCTGAATTTGATTTATTGAAAGTTGTGAGCTGTATAGAATTGGAATGAATGGACATTTGGGAACGTTTCAAACTATAAAGATGTTGTATAAATTGGGACAATGGATTACATTGGAGAGAGAAATACTGATTGTAGTGACGGACAAAATCCATTAGTAAAGTACTAAAACTAAAACAGTTTTGCGATAGATTAAAATCCATAGATCATATCACCATGTTAAGAACAGTTTTATGGACTGATGTAACATTATCTTTTTCTATGGAGCTTGTGTTTGGGTTTGAGGCTAATGTTCTTGAACTTGATTTGTTGGTTAACCTATTCCTTGTATTGAGAAGAAACAGCCAATCAGAAAGCTTTCATATTTACATATGTGTGAGTCAGTTTGACATAGTTAATACACCAATAAGGCAAAGCCATACACAAAATTTTCACCACACTTCTACAAAGAATTAAAGAAAAGGTTATTAAAACTGCAAGCTTGTTGTGGAAGCGAGTGGACAAATATTTTCTTATCGGGCAGCTAATATTGTGATGGGGGTCTCACTCACTGTATTCTGTGCATATAATTCACCATCTGGTGCATCTCTTTCTATGTAAAAACCTGGCTGTTTAGCCTGTGGCAATTCACCTTCATTGCTTAACATCATAACTGCAGAAGACATACTTGGACGGTCTTCTGGACTTTGTTGGACACATAATAGACCAACACAGATTGATCGTTCCACTTCGGTTGTTGAACAAGAATCACCTAGGTATTCATCAAGTAGTTCTGTTGACCTACCTTCTTTATAGAGTTTCCATGCCTGTAGATTACAAGATTTATTAGCATTTGACTAGATTTGCAGATATCTGCTACTAGGAGATAACATAACACCAAAGGATAAGTAAAATAAAACTAATCAAATCTTACATGTCCAAGTAGATTAAGGTTGTGATCCGGATGAGAGAATCTTCTGTTGCTTTTCCCACTCACAATTTCCAATATTAAGATACCAAAGCTAAATACATCTGATTTTACTGAGTATCTCCCGTGCAATGCATATTCTGGTGAGAGGTATCCACTGCATAAAAATGTGAACAAAATATAGAATTACTAATGCTAGAAAACATGCTTAATATCTCAAAACTCGTCATAGGTTCAATTCCTAACTACCCAGTTGAAGGTTCTTACTATGTTCCAACAACTCGGTTTGTCTTGGCTCCATTGTCATTCTCTTCACATATTTTTGCTATCCCGAAGTCTGATATCTTTGGATTCATGTCCTTGTCTAACAAGATGTTGTTAGCTTTCAGGTCTCTGTGGATTATTCTCAATTGAGAATCTTGATGCAGATACATAAGTCCCCGAGCTATACCATTGATAATGTGAAATCGCTTAGGCCAATCTAATACCTTGCTTTGTGCGTCATCTGCCAAATAATGTTGGATCATTAACACTCAAGTAGGTATAGTGGAAGGTACTATTGAAACCTAAAACAAAATCAGTTCTTTGTCGATGGAAAAATAATACGAGAGTACAATTATTATTCAAATGCTTAATATTGGATTGAGAAGTTGTACCAAATATAAATGAATCAAGACTCCCATTCGGCAAATACTCATAGATCAACATTTTTTCCTTCCCTTCAATGCAGCAGCCAAGAATCTTCACCAGATTTCTGTGCTGAAGTTTGGCAATATATACAACTTCATTTTTGAACTCATTTTCTCCTTGTGTGGAAGTTCTAGATAACCGCTTGACAGCTACTTCCCCTCCTTCAAGTATGCCCTAAACATCACAATATCTGCATGTTAATATTTTGAATATTTAAGTTGATCAAAATGTCGGCTCACTATAAAGGTTTAAGATGCAGAAGAGAGAGATAATTTAACTCGGAAAAATAGATCCGGAGAATGTTTAGATATGTACAAGTTCATGCACCATGCACCAGAAGGATATCCCCCCTAAAGACTCTAGACTGACTAACTTGAGCTAATTGTCAACAACACTTTGGAAAAGCTAAGATAGTGGTTCTAGGACACATTCTGAGAAGGACATCCCCCATATCCCCACCTTTCTTCCCTTAGCTATTGTATCTGTCTCCTTTTGGTTTCACAAAGCAAAGGTTTTTGTCATTACACCTTTGATCATACAACTCCTAAATTGTGTCTAAAGATGAAGCTTTACTCTGAAGGACAAGGTTTTAAGTGTGTGTATACCTTGTAAACAGGTCCATAGCCTCCCTCTCCAATCTGTCTGTCAATTGAAAAGTTATTGGTAGCGTTTGCTATGGTAGATAAGTCAAACAGTGGTATTTCAAATTCTTCAGCGCAATTGCCCCCACATCCTGTCCTTCCTGCCAAAACCAAATGATGTAATTTTGCTTCTAAGATATAGAAAATGAAGTGAATGTTGTCTAAGTTGCGAATATCAGACAACTATGAAGATCTTTTTACTAATATTTAAATGTCTATTCCTCTATTTTGCTTAGATGTCAAGGAAAAAAAAGGGGGATCCAGCTTACCTTTGTTTTTGAGCTCTAAAGCCTTCTTCCTTCTTCTATGGTAGATCAGCAGACTAAGGAGTACCAGAATCAGACCAACTGATAATGGCAGAATCCAGAAAAGTACTTTTCCTTTCTTTCCATCCGATTCCTCCTGATTATCTGCAAGTATCCATTTAAACTAAGACAAATAATGGATTTCAATCTCTCTCAAATCCATTGGAGAGATGATTTCTTATTCTGAGTTATTAAGGGTTCTGCAAGCCTTTGGAGTACTGCATATCAAGTGCTTGTTCTATAGAAAACTAAGTGCTTACCAATTAGTTCTAAAAAATTGAACAGGGTCTAACCAGTCATATGCTTGTAGATTCAGCTTATTAGTTCAGACCAACTTCATTCTAAAGGAGTCGCTTTCCGTTCTACTATAATTTGTTAGTTCCTGGCTATATAAGGTAGGAGCTGGCAGTTGATACTACTAGATGTTTACAAGCATAGGCACAAAAATACAGTCTGCTTTATTCAAAGTGCTTGCAACCCCAAATTCCTTTACTATCTTCAGGTAATCTATCAAAAATCTTTAAGTAGCAACAAGCCAACCTGATTCAGAAGCAGCCATTCTTATGTAGATCTCTTGCAGTCCGTTGGTTCCCTTCCGAATGTCAAGCAGATCCCCGAACCACAATAAGCATCCACTTCCTCGTATGTCAGGGTTTGAGTAAGCCATACAAGAGCAATTTTTTGAGCAGATATCCTTGCATTCTTCTAGTGTCATAGTCACATTGGACCAGGAATTCCGTGTGTCTGGCAATTTAATATGCGAATACTTCAAAAATACATCTCTTTGAAGGCAATTTAGTTTAGTTTTCCGAACACAGCCACCTGACCAATCTTCCCTCTTCCAAGCATCACTATTGTTGGGTACAAATTTATCTAAGCATCTACATACTGGAGAATCTTGACTGTTGCAGCTACCATATGCGCCACACGAATTATAAACCTCACATTTATCTGCTGGTACTAAGATCAAAGGTACCCAACCCTGTTCTCTGTCACCCAAAGTCCAAATCTGTAGAATTCCATTATGACTTACTGTCAACCTCACAAGAACTGAAGATGTGAGCTTATACAAAAAGTACACCTCTGTCTTACTTGAATATACTCCATATGTATAGAAAGTACCTAGTCTCGAGTTTTGTGTTCCACTGAAATATCGACCATTCCACGGTCCAGAGCTATACACAACATCTGAGCCCTTCTTCACAATAGTCTGTGGGTAACCAGTAGGATCACAGTGGTATGTATAATCACCCGGAGCTGGATCCTCCTCATTCTTCCATGATGACAAGTACACCTCTCTGCCAGTTACAAAATTCCTCCCAAGCTTCATGCCTGCTAATAGCGTATCCGTTGGGTGATCAAAACTCTGCCATATCAAATTCCCCGAGTTATCATCACCAGCCTCTTTAACAACAAGATTTCCAGAATCTAGCAACTGCGCGACAGGATTCTGCACCAATCTAGAGGTATTAGTTGACCACACAACATTGTTAGTCCCATCAACAAGGACAAGTCGAGACTTAATTATTTTCAAGATACCTGATCCACTCCTCAAAGGAGCTTCTCTATTGGCAACCCACACCACAGTCCTATCAGATACGTTCTTGTACCACATACCGACATAGCGATTTTCCGAATTATCTGGACTGAAGAACCCCATTTCAAATATTCCACCAGGTGAAGTAATATTATCATCACCATCTTTTAGAAAATGAGTTGTAGCTATTGTATCTGTAGCACCAAAGCTTTGATGGATTGAATGCAAACACAAGAACAAGAATAATAAGAAACTTTCCCATAGTAATGCCTTCATGATTTTACATCCAAAAAAATTATCTAAGTTTATTTGATTTAATTAGATATTTTTGTTTTTCTAGAAACACTTCTATACATCCCCTTTTCCTTTCCGTGAGACCAACCAAACTTTTTGGACCGCACATTTTTTCCCTTTGTACTACCTCCCCTCAAAATTGAAAGTCAAAGCATCAGCTTGACCACCTTTAAAATTTTACATTCGTTTCAAAAAGACTAATCTTGTTTGACTTAATACGGAATTTAAGAAAATAAAGAAGATTTTCAATCTTGTAATTCTAGATTGAAGTTATGTAGATATAGCGAAATGTCTTTTAATCTTATGGTCTTAAACATGCTACGTGAAAAACTGAAATTAAAGTGTTGTCAAAAAAGAAGAGTCATTTTTTTTAAACAGACTAAAAATGAAAGTAAGTCATTCTTTTTTAAACAAAAAGAATCATCATATCATATATCATATATAAAAGAGAACTTTAGGCTCGCCTACGTGGCGCCACTACAAACTAGAATTCCCTTTTAATTTATTTATTTACAAAACTAGCCTCCCCCCTTCATGAAAAGTTATGAAATTTATGAAAAGTTGTGACTTCAATGAAGAGTTGGGACTTTTATGAAAAGTTGCCATTTTAATGAAGAGTTGCGATTTTTATGAAAAGTTGTGACTTTTATGAAAGGTTGTGACCTTTCCGAAGGGTCGCAACTTTTTCAAATAGTTGTAACCATTTCGATAAGGCACAATAAACATTTGTTCACACTACCCTTTGTTGTGTATAAATAGAGGGATTTCATCTCATTTTAAAACAACGGAAATTATGAACCTCTTCTTCTTCACAATTAAATATTTGTGTACTTTCCTCCTATTGAGTGACTCACTGACACCATTGCTTATGTTACAGATCCTGATATGTATTTTTATAATCATTAATTTATGCTTATGTTATTAAAGATAAATGATAAGATGTAATAATTTTCATTTTCCTTTACATTATTAATATTTATTACTACATAATCTTGTATGTAAGATAATATAATGTTTTAGTTTTAATGATCGATAGGTTTTAAGTGTTATTTTATAATTTTCATGATATTAAATTCCCGCACGAAGCGCGGATAATTTTACTATTATAATTTTATAAATTACATTTATAACTATAGATGACTACCTTTTATATTATAACAAAACTGTTATTATTTGAATATTTTCAAATGCGTGTAAATTTCATATATGACATATATTATAGTACTATTTTCAGGCTATAGCAGTAGATTTAGACTTTCAAGCTATAACATTAAAAATTTTAGGTTATAACAAATTCACAAATAAAAGAAATGTTTTTATTAATTCGAAAAAAGTTTTTAAAAAAACGAAATTTAAAAAAAAAAGGGAATTATAGATAATAAAGTAAAAAACTGAAAGTGTGGCTTGTAATTTAATTTGAATTTATTGTAGATAATAAATGATTAGCATGAAATAAGGGATTCAAACAAATTAACAATATTTTTTATCCTTAATTCACTCAAAATCAGTTAAGATAAATTAAAAAATCAGATCATATCATTCTTTTGTAGATAATTAATAATAGCACGAATTAAGGGATTTAAACTAATTAAGATTATTTAGTATCCTTAATTCACTCAAATCAGTTAAAATCAAATAAAAATTCAGATTTTATCTTCTTTTTTCAACGTTTCTCTCTCTTCAATTTGCAACAAAAAAAATTCAACGTTTCTCTCTTCAATTTTCAACAAAAAAAAATCACACATTTGAGTAATTGAAGTTTTTTTCATCTTTGAAAATTCTTGATTTTGTTGTGATGGACAACTATGTATCAGTTTTAATCAAACATGGTGAAAGATGGGATCCTTCGGGTTAGTATTTATTATTGTTTAACGTTTGTTTTAGAATGATAGCGAAATGAAACAAAAATGATCAAATTGTCGATTAATTGAAGGTGGAGTCATATTTTGTTAACTGTTGATATCATATTATGTTTACTGTTGTGAAATGTAAAAAATTTAGTGTTTTTTTTGTTTATTTGTTTATTTTTTATATGGTTATTGTTTTGTGAAATTATAACTTTAATGTGATTTTATAAATAAATTTGATAGAATAAATTAAATGAAATTTGTATGAAAGTGTGTTAATTATTCTGTAAAAATAATTTAATTATAATGTTGACGAATTTGAAAATTTATTTTATTTGATAATGAATTTGATAGTATAAGTCGAATGAATTATGTATGAAAAGTGTGTTAAGAAATATGTAAAAAAAATTTGGAATTCTTGACGAAGTGTATTACAAGTGTTTTAAATTGGTATTAAATGTGAAATTGTTGAGTTTATATTAGTTTTGTTATTTCTGTATAAAGTTGGGTGACAGTAATTAATTATTTGGGACGAGAAATGTATATAGTTTGAATGAATAATCGTTTTGTATGAAATGTGTATTAAATGAGTATGAAAATGTATAAATTTGGTATGAATGATGATTGTTGTATGAAATGTGAATTAAGTGAGTATTAAATGTGAAATATTATGTTTTGTATGAAATTTGTTTTGTAATGTACTGTCTGAATGATATTTGTATGAAAAAATAATGACGAATGTGTATAATTTAGTTGTTATTATAATGCTTTTTATGGATGAAATTTGTATTGTCTTTGAAATGAAAAGTTAATATTAATTAACATATTTCTAATTGATTTGTATAATTATAGACTAATTGTTTTTTTTTAATGAAACAGAAAATTATGTTGATTTTCAAATGAAATGAATTATATATGAAAGAGGGTTGCTGATGTGAAATTCAAAAGGTCCAAAGTTACTTGCAGTAGATGTTGTCAAGTTGGCCACAACATGAAGCGTGTTCAAATTATTCTGTGCAAAACTAATGATTGTTTATTTGTTTAGACTATATATAATTTTTATTTATTTTGTCATTTAGATTAATGTTTTGTTTTGATATGAAACATAATTGATTTGAAGTGCATTATAAACTTAGTGTTTAATATATCATTCATTCTTTATACATTGTTCATTCATTAATCATACAGATTGCATACTGTTAAAAATAAAATTTATTACAGCTTAATACATAAGATAGTGTAAATATTAGTGATAATTATAAAAGATAATTATGGTATCTTGAGTATTTAATTTAATGTAAGTTTACATGAATATTAATTTGGTTTTCAACTCGTGTCGTACTATAAATAAATTTAAAACAAATTGCAGTTAGTGTTTCATTCCCACACTAACTTCAGTTAGTGTCATACACATATTAATCAAAATTGATAAATTCATATAATCACACAATTTATACCATTTGTATATCAATATTATATCACAATTCATACAATATCCAACAATAAAATATTAAACTCATAGGCATACACGTATTAATCAGATTTCATACATGTTTCATCCAAAAACATGTTTAGAATATAAAGTAAGCATAATGTGATTTTTTTTAGAAAAAATCAGTAGTTTGACAAATCATACCATTTTCATACCAATTTAATAATTTATACCATAAACACAGTTAATAGACAATCATATCAATGTTAAAACGCAATTCATACCATTTGTATACATTATTATATCACAATTCATAAAATTTTCAAAATCAAAACATTTAAGCGTAGTCATACACATATTAATCAGATTTCATACAAATTTCATCCAATAAATGTATAGTTTGGAACACACTAATATTTTCAAAATAGTATCTTGAAATTGTAATAGGTCATCAGTAATTCATATGTAAACGGTATCTGCCTGAAAGAAAACATATGATATTATATATCATCAAATACTTAAACACAAAAAAATTGTCCAAAAGTTAAAAAAAATAACTTTTTGTTGTTCTTCTTGTTGATGGTTTTGAAGATGCTCCAACTTCTACATTTTTTTTTCTTTTTTTCTTTTTGATTTCAGTAACAAAATCAAAATCGGAATCAAAAGAGGTTTCAATAATTTTCCCCTTCATCTTCTTTCCCTTTTGATTTGCAGGGGTGGCCTTTTTTTTTCTTCATTTTTTCTCTCTTCGTCGCTCCTTCAACTTAGATGAACCATCTGTCGCCAGATTTTCAACAATTTCACCCAATCTGGGACTCTTTTGAGGTGTTTCAATGGGTTTCTTAGACATAATTTTGTTGGGAAAAAAAATTGGACGAAAGATTGAATGTTGGTGTAGTTGGCTGGTGAGAAAAATGGGAGAGAAGAAGGTGAAAGTGGGGTAATAGCGTGTATAGTTGGATATGTGTGGGAGAAGGGTGATGGGATTGACTAATGGGAGGTTATGAGTATAACATTAAATAAGGAAGTGTAATCAATGTAAAATCCCTATAATTGTGTAAGAGATAATTATGGGGTATTCTTTATTTAAATAATTTAATAATAATATAAAACTACAAAAAATTACTTATTTAATAAAATAAAATTTAATTAATTTATAAATAATTAGTGATATGTTATAACCCGTAATTAAATTGTTATAAACAAGAATTTTTTAAAAGTAGATTTAAAACCTGTAATATTGATTCTTAAATGTGTATATGGGGTGATTTTTCCTTCATGGAATATGACTCTTGGTGCAGCCATCAAATGGTATAATTGGAGATCTGCACAAATAGAATTTTTTTCGTGTCTCGTGCAAATTGACCTTATTTTAAAAAGTCTTGCAAAAAATTGCAATTAGCATTACTTAGCAAATTCAAATTTCAAGTTGATAAAACAGAAGTTGTCTTTGTCACAAATTCTGACAGATTGTCAGGATTTAACAACCAAAAAAAAAAAAACTGGATAATTATGTAAAAATTTTGTCAACAAGTTTTTCACTTTAAAATTGGTTTAAGCAACTCCAAATTTGATATTCAATTTTTTAATACTAATTTCAACAATTTTCAATGGATAGATTCAACCCAAAAATTTCAAAGCTCAGTAGATACACTTTGTCATATTTTTAAAGCTCAACAAAACCCATTATTAGTGTTCTTTGACTTTCTTCAACTAAATCAATTCAAATAATTGGGGTTAAATAATATAAATTACTCTAATAGTGTAAAGAAAATTACGCATGTAGAATAGCAACTATTAGGAAATAGACTATTAGAATTGCATTTAAGTGTATAGTTGTCCATCAAATAGATTTATTTTTAATTTTTGCTCCTAGTAATCTAACTTATGCCTAGAGGTTGTGGTGTAACTAGAATTTTTACTAAGTAGGTTCAAAATTTGAAGAAGTTTGCACGAAAAATTCTAAAGGGATTTAACATCTACTATATAAACATAAAAATAATTCTAACCATGTGTAAACATTGTAATTTTTCACCTAAGAGGATTCGGATGAACCCTCGATCCTATCTAGCTCCGCCCCTTCTCTCGAAGTTAAGGACAATGATATGTCCAAATGATTACAAACTAATATTGCTTTGTCTGAGAATGTATGTTAACGTCTTATGGATATCTTAATTAATATGGACTCTATTTTCTATGTTGGATTGATCACATGAACACTAATCAGACATCCACATGCTGCTATATTAATTTATATCTATAGGTGCGTCCAGAATATATAATACTACTTTCATATGATAAAAAGTACAATCATTTCGACTACTTTTAACGTAGTTCTAGTGTTTAGCTTGTTGTTAAAACAACCTCAAAGTTCGAAACTTTAATCAAACTATATTAAACTCCATACCATTGTGTCCTATAGTCAGGCCATTAACTTCATAAATCTATATGGAGATGCATGTTTCAATTATTTGTTCATCTCCCAGAAGAAATATTAATTAGTTTTCATGAATGCATTACTAAAGAATGATTTTTACTTGTTATTGCTATTGTACTTTTATTCTATCCATCAAACTTTTGGTGCTACAGATAGTACTATAACGACGACTCAGTTTCTCAAAGATGGTGATAAAATTGCTTCACATAGTGGAAGCTTTGAAATGGGGTTCTTCAGTCCAGGTGATTCGGAGAATCGCTATGTGGGTATATGGTACAAGAACATATCTGTTAGGACTGTGGTGTGGGTAGCTAACAGAGAAGCTCCTTTGACTGGTGCATCAAGTATCTTGAAAGTAATTGAGCCAGGAATTCTTGTCCTTGTCAATGGTACTAACAGTGTTGTATGGTCAACTAATACCTCTAGATCTGTGCAGAATTCTGTTGCACAATTGCTGGATTCGGGGAATCTTGTTGTGAAACAAGCTGATGATGATAACCCAGGAAATTTCCTCTGGCAGAGTTTTGATCACCCAAGTGATACACTATTACCAGGCATGAAGCTCGGTTGGAACTTTATAACTGGCCGAGAGGTGTACTTGTCATCATGGAAGAACGAGGAGGATCCAGCTCCTGGTGATTATACATATCATTGTGATCCTTCTGGATATCCACAAAACATCCTGAAGAAGGGTTCAGATGTTGTGTATCGGTCTGGACCGTGGAATGGTCTTCATTTTAGTGGGGCAATTAGCTCAAGAGACAGTCCTTTGTATACATTTGGGATATTCTCAAGTAAGACGGATGTGTATTTTGGATTTTATCTCACATCTTCGGTTATCACAAGGTTGACACTAAGTCAGAATGGTGCATTACAGCGTTGGATTTGGGGTGACCGTGCACAGGATTGGATCCCTTACCTCTCAATACCCACAGACAACTGCGATGTTTACAAACTCTGTGGCGCATATGGTAGCTGCAACAGTCAAAATTCTCCTGTATGTGGATGCTTAGACAAATTTGTGCCAAAACATGATGAAGATTGGCAAAAGGCAGATTGGTCAAGTGGCTGTGTTAGGAGGATTGAACTAAACTGCCTCCAGGGAGACATATTTTTAAAGTATTCGCATATGAAATTGCCAGACACACGAAATTCCTGGTCCAATGTGACTATGACACTAGAAGAATGCAAGACTATATGCTCTAGAAATTGCTCTTGTATGGCTTACTCAAATATTGACATACGCAATGGAGGAAGTGGATGCTTATTGTGGTTCAAGGATCTGCTTGACATTCGACAGCTATCTAAAGAGGGACAAGATATCTATATAAGAATAGCTGCTTCGGAATTAGGTATGTTTGTTACTGAAACAGTTAACAATGATTTGTCATTTGCAACTTGAAAATAAAAACCTAAATTTATGGTTGCTGATACTTGGGGTTAAGCAGAGGTAAACTTAAATTTCAACTGTGCTTATGCTTATAAGTATCTAGTACTAGAACGAAATTTCAAAGTCTTGCGTGCTGTATATATATATATATATATATATATATATATATATATGTATAGCTAGGAACTAAAACTTTAGTAGAATAAAAGGCTACTACTTAGATTGAGGTGTTGAATTTTAAAGCTAAATCTTATTGCATCTGTCAGCTAAAAATCTAAGACGAAACAAAAGAGGAATTTAGTTGGAAAAACTCATTGAGAACTAAAAATATGATTTGCAGTACTTCAAATGTTTGCAGAATACCTCTACTAAATGTCAACAAATTAAAAATGACGTACCGTACTTCAAAGTCCAGCATAATGTTGTAACTCAATATCAGTTATCAACTCCCCCAAGTGATCAACAGGTAGAGACAGTCAAATTTATTGATTACTTTGTTGGAATGGACCTTGCAGATAGTCTGGAGAAATCAGATGGTGAAAAAGGAAGAGCACTATACTGGATTCTTCCATTATCCGTTAGTTTAGTTCTAGTAATCCTTAGCATATTGCTGATATGCCACAGAAGAAGGAAGAAGGCTTTAAAGCTTACAACGAAAGGTAAGCTGGATAGGTCACTTTTTTGCCTGATCGTTGAGCAAAATAGAGGAAGTGAAATTCAATTAGAAGTGAAGACGGTCTTTGCTGCTTTAACACAATTCAATCAATTTCCTTTTAGCTGCAGAAAAATCGAGATACAGCGGAAGTATCAAGCAGGATTACAACAGTGGTAGTTGCACTGAAGAATTTGAGATACCACTGTTTGACTTATCTACCATAACTAAGGCTACCGATAACTTTTCAGTAAACAGAAAGATTGGAGAGGGGGGCTTTGGTCCTGTTTATAAGGTAAAAACACTTGTTTCATGGGCAATTTTGTACAAGAAAAATACCAGCTTATTACACAAAGTCTAGATGACGGACAGAATCTTCCTGGTCCTCCAGAGCAAAGCCTTCATCTTTAGTAGGCAAAATGTAATGAATTAAGTATATGCTGGAGCGTTTTTTGACCTAAACTATACTTAAACTGATTCTCATAATTTCTCCACTCCTTTTTCGTGGGAAGCAGCTTACTTTGACCTTATACTTTCAATTTAGATATTATTTATTGTTTTTGAGAAAAAAGATATAAAATATATCGGAAACAATCTCTCTACCTTCAAAAGGTAGTGGTAAGGTTGTGTACACACCAGTTACCACCCTCCCCAGACCCCACTTGTGGGATTACACCAAGTATGTTGTTGTTGTACGATATGTAAAATATTTAACTTGCAGATTTTGATGTTTAGGGAATACTTGAAAAAGGACAAGAAATAGCTGTCAAGCGGCTGTCTAAAACATCCACGCAAGGAGAAGATGAGTTCAAGAACGAAGTGGTATATATTGCCAAACTTCAGCATAGAAATCTTGTGAAGATTCTTGGATGTTGCTCTGAAGGAGAAGAAAAAATGTTGATATATGAGTACTTGTCAAACGGAAGTCTTGATTCATTTATATTTGGTAACAAATTCCCATACCAATATTGTGTATACTGAATTATCTTCTCCCAGTTTCGAATCTCCCATCAAATAAGAAAAAAAAAAACATGTAAGGAGTGAACTAAGATTAGAGCCTAATAATAATGTACACAGTAGCTCAAATTGATCTTTACGTTCAATACGTGAATGGACGGATTTAGTTTGATGTTTTAGAACTACTTTCTATCTATAGCTTAGTAAACCAACAAAATTTGGCAGGTGGCAGACAAAGCAGGATATTAGACTGGTCTGAGCGATTTCACATTATCAATGGGATTGCTCGGGGACTTGTGTATCTGCATCAAGATTCTCAACTGCGGATAATTCATAGAGACCTGAAAGCTACTAACATCTTGCTAGACAATGATATGAATGCAAAGATATCAGACTTTGGTATAGCAAGATGCCATGAAGAGGATGGTAATGAAGCCATGACAAACCGAGTTATTGGAACATAGTAAGAATCTATTACTGGGTAGTAGGAAATGCTTGAGATAGTTATGTTTTCCAGCATTAGTAACTATATTTTGTGTACATTTTCTGCAGCGGGTACCTCTCACCAGAATATGCGCTATATGGGCAATACTCTGTAAAATCAGATGTGTATAGCTTTGGTATCTTAGTACTGGAAATTGTGAGTGGAAAAAGCAACAGACGATTCGCTCCTTCAAACCTTAACCGTAGTCTAATTGGGCATGTAAGATTTTTAAGTATTTTTCTTATTTATACATTGGTGTTAGCAACTAACAAGTATCTTGCAAGGCTAGTGATGCTTATAAGCTTGTAAAATCTACAGGCATGGGAACTCAACAAGGAAGGTAGGTCAATAGAACTACTTGATGAACGCGTAGGTGATTCTTGTTCTACACCTCAAGAAGTGGTACGATCAATTGGTGTTGGTCTATTATGTGTCCAAGAACGTCCAGATGATCGTCCAAGTATGTCTTCCGTAGTTCTAATGTTAAACAATGAAGGTACGCTGCCTCAGGCTAAACTACCAGCTTTTTACATGGAAGGAGATGCATCAGATACTGAATTACATTCTAGCCAATTTGCACATAGTACAACGGGTGACACCCCGTTAGAAATTAGATGAAAAGCAGAGAACACTAGTTAACTTGTTTGAAACAATTTCTTTCCAAGCTTGCAGTCTAACAAAATATAGTTGACTCTTCCTCTCAGAATATATATTTGACATTTTTTCCACCCATAACATCTCTTTTTTTTTTTGAATGACATGCATTTACGCCTTTTAGCATTTCTTAACGAGTTGAAGGAGATGTTACTGGAGATCTATCAGTAGCTAGCTTTTTTGCATAGAATTTGTTTGGAGACCGAAAAATATGCTACTTTTAACATAAAGGGGACTAAGAAAAGCAATAGCCAATAAATAGGAATCCAGCAAAAAGTTAGTAACTAGAAAATTTTACCATAAAAAATATAAAACATAAATTTTGACAGAATCTGCAGTTCATCCATGGTAAGACAACGTACCAAGAAGTAAAAAGAAAGCAAAAAGGCTACTTAAGAAAATAAAAAAGAAACGATAGAGGAGTTTGTTCAATGAAAAAGTGTTGTTGGTTCGTAGCATACTCAGATCAACTGGCTCTAA
This sequence comes from Solanum stenotomum, assembly GCF_019186545.1. Taxonomy (NCBI): domain Eukaryota; kingdom Viridiplantae; phylum Streptophyta; class Magnoliopsida; order Solanales; family Solanaceae; genus Solanum; species Solanum stenotomum. The sequence continues at coordinate 57,542,341 of NC_064290.1, forward strand.
ATCTGATCGAAAAGGGAAAACTTCTTGAACATCACGGCATTTATTCAGTTTCACCTCGTTAAAGCTCTTATCTTGCAGCTTGTAAAAGTAAACTTTATAGTAATCCTTCATCAAAGCAATGTCTGCATTATAAATCCCAGAAGGAGTTGGAAAATTTGTCACCTCCTTTATACTTTCAATGCCTACTTCCTTTTTCAACTCCCAAACATGATTCTCATTCTCGAAAACCCAAAGCCCTGTCCCTCTTGGTGACAAACAGGTAAACCCAAGCTTCCCATTATACTCCACAAGTTGGTTATATCGATAATCTTCATAATCAAAAGCTTGATTTGGAAGTGAAAATCTGGGGAAAGCCTCTTCCCCATTATAGTCTAGAGCCATTACTAGATCATCGCATAGTTTGAAATAAACCAAACCACTTGCATTAACTGCTGGAGCAAACATGTCAAAGCACAATAATTCAGGGACTAACAAATCTTTTTCTTGCTTCCACTTCCAATGTTCTGAATCAAAAACTTCACGACGATAGTAATCCTTTCCTAATACTCTGTAATGATGATAAGAAGTCTTAGGTGATGACAACCTTATGATCTTGAAATGCAGAGGATTCGATTTCAGCACAATGAGGGCAACTTTGACAGTTTCAAATCGTACTCTAGGATTCGGTAGTTTTATCCATTGTTTAGTACTTGGCTTGCAAATATAATATCTATATCTGCTTCCAATTCTTCTAACACAACAGAGTATGCCCTGCTTTGTGGAGGCGACTATCTTCATGTCAAAATCTCCGCAAGGCATTGCTGTAATATCATTAATAGGAAGATGGAACGGGGTTTTAGTATCCCCTGAACACCCATCCATTGATACAAATTCTGTAACATGCTTGTTATTTAAGAGAGTTTGGACAAAATATCCAGAAATATTTTGGGTTCTTTGACAGAATTGTGGCATGAAATTCGATTCGAAAACTATATCATGACATTCTTTATTAACGGCCTTGCATGCATCTAGTGTTTTCAAAGATGTTCGAGTTAATATTTCAAATATTATTTCTGAAGGAAGTGGAGAAGAAGAAGAAGAAGCCATTGTATGCATGGAAATAGGAGAAAAAAATAATTCTATGGTCTATTTATAGAAGCTTTGAGATAAAGAGCATTCCTAAATTGAGTAGGAAAAGGAGGTGAATATTTACACAAATTCAATAAGAATTTGGAAATTAATTAATAGCTTTTCCTTTTTTAATTCCTGAAGGATTAGGAGTAGTATAAATTTAATTATTAGGGTAACAAAATCTTGTAAAGAAATTATAGTATTTTTTTTGTAATTAAGTTAATTTTATGGTAATATCACAAATACATAATACTACCTCCGTCCACTTTTATTTGTCGTGTTGCGCTTTTCAAAAGTCAATATGACTAATTTTTAAAGTTAAATTGATTACATTAATTCAATATAGATATTCAAAAACTATACTAAAAGAACTATAAATTGCAATTTCTTGCATATCAATATGATGAAAAAATACACCATAAAACGTTAGTCAAAGTTCTTATAGTTTGACTCTAAAAAAAAACCATGACAATTAAAAGTGGACGGAGGGAGTATATATTTCTCTACTCTTTGTTTTTTGGGAAAATTGTATGAAATAGCAAACTATTAATTCAAATTGTATGAAATAGCCATAGTTTATTTTAATTGTAATTTGCAGCAAACATCCCTTTTTTTTTGCCATCTGGTTCGATATACAATTAGCCATTTTATACATTTCAGTATAAAATGTATAAAATGCATTTATGTTTGTATAAAGCGAGAGAAAATTGTATATACAAATACAAATACAATACATATATTTTCGTCTTATACACTTATAATTATATAAATACAGACCTTATTATACAAATTACAATGCATAAATAAATTTATACAAAATTGAACAATTTGTATAAAACTGGATGTTTGTAGCGAATTATACAAATTAAAAGCTCCATAGCAAACATAAAATTTGCTATGGAGCGCAATTATGCAAACTATAGCTACAACATACAATTTAAGATTATGGTATTATTATTTTTCTTATAAAATATTAACATAGTTAGAATCTTATATTAATCAATTAAATCTTAGCCATTAATTTTTATCTGTCATGTGTCTCACATCCAAGCAAGAACTTGGGAAAATGGAGAGGAGCAAGATCGTTCTTGAATTTAATTATTAGGGTAACAAAATCTTGTAAAGAAATAATTATAGTATTTTTTTTTTTAATCAAGTTAATTTTATGGTGCAATGACAAATACGTAATATATATTTCTCTACTCTTTGTTTTTTTCTCTTAGTTTTTCTCACATAAAAAATTGGATCCACAAAATTTAAGATGAAAGAATATAGTTTAATTATACTCCATAACTATAGTTTGCTAACTACGATTCTTAGCTACATGTTATAGGGAGGAGAGTGGCGAGCGAAACTGGGAGAGAGAGGAGAGAGGCGAGCGAGAGAGGGAGGGGTGAATTGTATAGGTATATCGGTTAGATAATTGTATATTTACACATATGTATTTGTATATTCTGGCGAGAGATTGGGAAAGGGATGAGAGAGGCGAGCGAGATTGGGAAAGAGAGGAGAGAGGCGAGCGAGATTGGGAGAGGGAGGAGAGAGGCGAGCGAGAGAGGACAATAATTTATATAATTCACATCTCGTTTGTATAATTCACGTGTTTTTGTATAATTGGGTAATATAAAGTCTGGAATTATACAAATATAATAAAACTCGAAATAACGAATTGATACAAACATAAACGTATAAACATTAAACAATTATACAAAATATATTATACAGATTACATTATATAAATTATATTATACAAAATCCAAAAACTACACATTTATACAAACTTTAAAAAGTTATACACAAAAAGATTGAATGTATATGATGACAAAATTGAAAAATCAAAGGAAATCATCATCATATACAACTACAAACAATCGTATACAAATACAAATCAAACAAGAATTGTTAGCTGTGAATTATACAAATGTGGCGAATTATACATATACAAACGTGGCTAATTATACAAACTCAAAGTCAGCCCACGTAATTAATGTATAATGTTAGTCGCGAGTGGTAATTATAGCAAACTATTGCTATGATGAATAATTAAGTAGTATAAATTTGCTTAACCGCATAATTTTTCCCATATATATCCAAAGGGAATTTTTTAGCTAAATAAATACTAATTAGACTCTGCATGCCTGGAATGGATCATAAAAAAGTCTACAAGAATTATTCAAATCAGACAACAATATCTATGTAATTTTTTTAAAGAGTTTGATGCAATATAATTGACAGAAAGTTGAGGTAAATATTGGCAAATCATGAATGTATTTTAAAAGAATCCTATTTAAAAATAATAAATAAAAAGAGAGGAGAATGCTTATACACGACAAAGTAGCAACATTAAACTTAAACGATAAAAAAAATGCCAGTTTCAATGTTTCATAGCTCGTGATTCCATTTTATCTATTATTGGTTCAATTTATCAATTTTTTATTTTTAATAATTCAATTTTTAATTTAATCGATAACAAAATACTCATTAATCATATACTATACACTATATTCATAAAATAGAAATCATAGTAAGAATAAAAGTACGAGACAAATTTTTACACATTAATCCATATCTTTTTTTGCTTCCATTTCTTTCTTTTTTACATAATTGTACCTTGCATTTTCGATGGGGATATCAATATCCACCGAGTGTTTTAATCATGACAAACTAATTGACAGTATTGAAGTGTGAAGCGGAAAAAAGCGATAAGGCCTTAATGAACGCTTTAAGCGATGAAGCGCTGAGTATTAGAGGCTCGCATCACTTCGCTTTCCTGAACACTGCTAATTGAATCCTTGAAGTGAAACATATACTAAAAACATCATCTATAAGAAAGTATTAGGTAAAATATAAATATATTATATGGTAGTGCCCAATAACATCAAAATCGCAAAACATTGTACATTTTAAATACAAAAATAATTTTGTTGTTCAAATTTTGCAGGTACGTAGAAAGTTAAAATTATTTTACGTTCAGTTAAAAAAAGTCATTTGCATTGGCTAATTTTGGTATTTACTTTTCCATTTTAAATTTAGTGTTTCTCATTAGCAATTTTAATGACTTATTTCGTACATACTATTTGTTGCATGCATGTGCAACACACATCTAAAAATACTTTGAATAAAATACACTGATTAATATGAACGTCGGTGCATGGAATTGAAAACGTAGCATTTATATAGTACCAAAATGAATCATAATCTGAGAGGTCCATTTTTATTTTTATTTTTACTAAATATTGGTCATTTATAAACAATGCTGATCAGATGTTACATCCCTAGTTGGGACCAGACGCTCAGTTTTGGACACATGAGTACTTGAAGTTACTATGATGAAAAAGAAAGGAATGCAATATTATTATTATTATTATTTGAATAGACAACGACCTTTTGACTAGTCTTTTCTTTCTGAATGGAGATGGTATAAAATCCAAATGCAGAGTCTAAAAAATTCTGAGAACTAACCCAGATAGCCGTACCACTAACTGATTAAATTAAAAATAGCTACATTGGGATAAAACGCTTTCTAACAAAGGTGACTTCATAAGACTCAAACCCGAGACTTTTAATTAAGAATGAAGGAGTCACATCACCACAACTGTGTCAGTGATTTGATGTTGTTGTTGTAAGCAAATAAGATAGAGCATGGCCCCAATATCCATGTGTGGCTGTAATTAAATTCAACTATTCATTATAAACAAATAATCTCAAAACCAAAGAATACGATGAGTATTAATCAAACCAGCCAAGCTAAGGTGTGTTCAAATAGGACTCAGGTCAAGTGTCATCAATATGCTGCATGAACTGGTCATAAGAGTCGGAAGGCAGACTTGCTAAGCACTTCGACATAGAGGAAAGACAACACAACGTCTATTGGATCGCGAAGCATGAAGGAATTGCTAAGGGAGAGTTTTCACTTATTCTTGCTCATGTATTTGTATTTTGTTCAACGCAGCATTGGCGCTACAGATACCATAAGTACAACCCACTTTCTGAAAGATGGTGATGCCAATATTACTTCACCTGATGGAACCTTTGAAATGGGGTTTTTCAGTTCAGGTAGTTCCAAAAATCGCTACGTGGGTATGTGGTACAAAAGCTTATCTGTTAGGACAGTGGTGTGGGTTGCCAACAGAGAAGCTCCCTTGACCAGTGGGTCAGGTATCCTTAAGGTTATTGAGCCAGGACGTCTCGTCCTTCTCAATGACACTAACAATGTTGTATGGTCAACTAATACCTCTACATCTGTGCAGAATCCCATTGCACAGTTGCTGGATTCTGGGAATCTTGTTGTGAAACAAGCTGGTGATGATAATTTCCTTTGGCAGAGTTTTGATCACCCAACTGATACACTATTACCAGGCATGAAGCTTGGTTGGAACTTTTTAACTGACAGAGAGGTGTACTTGTCATCGTGGAAGACCCAAGAGGATCCAGCTCCAGGTGATTATACATATCACTGTGATCCTTCTGGATATCCACAGAACATCCTGAAGAAGGGGTCAAATGTTGTCTATCGATCAGGACCGTGGAATGGTCTTCATTTTAGTGGAACAAGAAACCCAAGAGGCAGTCATTTATACAAATATGAGATAATCTCAAGTAAGACACAGGTTTATTTTGGATATAAGCTCATATCTTCAGTTATCACAAGGTTGATACTAAATCAGAATGGTGCCCTAAAACTTTGGACTTGGGGTGATCATGTATCTGATTGGATCCCTCAACTCTCAATACCCGCAGATAACTGTGATGCTTACAAACTGTGTGGCGCATACGGGACTTGCAACAGTCAAGATTTTACTGTATGCAGATGCTTAGACAGATTTGTGCCCAACAATAGTGAAGCTTGGAAGAAGAGAAACTGGTCAGGTGGCTGTGTTCGGAAAACAGAACTAAATTGCCTTCAAGGACATAGATTTTTGAAGTATTCGCATATCAAATTGCCAGACACACGGAATTCCTGGTCCGATGTGACTATGACACTTGAAGAATGCAAGAATACCTGCTCTAAAAATTGCTCTTGTATGGCTTACGCAAATCCTGACATACGCAATGGAGGAAGTGGATGCTTGTTGTGGTTCGAGGATCTGCTTGACATTAAGGTGGTTTCCGATGAAGGTCAAGATATCTACATAAGAATGGCTGCTTCTGAACCAGGTAGGTTTTGTTGTCACTTAAAGATTTTTGATGGATTACCTGAAAATAGTAAAAGAATGTATGGTTGCAGTCACTTCTTTGGAACCAATTGATAGGTATTTAGTTTTCTGTAGAACAAGAAGTTGAGATGCATGTGGCTTGAATCAAAGAAAAAATCTTCTCAAAATTAAAGATATTTATAGTAACATTCAAAAATTAAAAATGACTTGCATTATATTGAATTCTAGAACCCTTACAACTCAATATCAACAAATTCAAAATGATATGCAGTACTCCAAAGGCTTACAGAATCTTTTTTAATTCAATATAAAAATTATCTCCCCCGTGGATTGGACAGAAAGTGAAATTGATTATTTTTGCGGAATGGATACTTGCAGATAGTCTGGAGAAATCAGATGGAAAGAAAAGAAAAGTACTTTTCTGGATTCTGCCATTATCAGTTGGTCTGATTCTGGTAATTCTTAGCATGTTGATCTTCCATAGAAGAAGGAAGAAGGCTTTACAGCTCAAAAGGAAAGGTAAAATAGGATAAATCTCATTTTGTCTTGACATCTTAGCAAAATCAAGGAACATAATTCAAAGAAAAGTGAAGAACTTTAATATTTGGTCTGGATCACAGCTTAAACAAAATTCACTTCGTTTGCGGGCAGGTAGGTCGGGACGCAATGGCAACTACAAGATGGATCATAGTGGTAATTGTGAGGAAGAATTTGAGATACCAATGTTTGACTTATCTACCATAATGAAGGCTACCAATAACTTTTCAATAGACAGAAAGATTGGAGAGGGGGGCTTTGGACCGGTTTACAAGGTATAACTGGTGCACAGGCAAAAACTTCCTGATCCTATAGAGTAAAGTTTCATCTTTAGATTCAGTATAGAAGTTGTATGATGAAATGCATAATGAAATAAAGCTTTGGCTTGTGAAACCGAAGGAGACATATACAATAGCTAAGGAAGAACAAGGATATGGTGGAACACAACTGATTGTCTCTTTCTAATTGGAACACAATTGACTCTGTGTACTTCCTACATCAAGTAAGGTAATGAAAATATTAACATGCAGAAATTGTGATGTTTAGGGCATACTTGAAGGACGGGAAATAGCTGTCAAACGGTTGTCCAGAACTTCCAAACAAGGAGAAGGTGAGTTCAAGAATGAAGTTTTATATGTTGCAAGACTTCAGCACAGGAATCTGGTGAAGATTCTTGGTTGCTGCAGTGACGGGGAAGAAAAGATGTTGATCTATGAGTACTTGCCGAACGGGAGTCTTGATTCATTTATATTTGGTACTATTCTCCATCCAATATTGTGCAAATTAAATAAATAATTGTGTTTCAGTGATGATGCCTATAGTAATACTTCATTAATTTTTTTTATTTTGAAGTAAAAGTAACTAGTAGTACTTTGGTAATTTTGTTCCAATTATGAAAGCCCCATAAAGCAGGAAAAATATTGATAGACCAAACCTGTTGTGGGAGTATTTAATACTACTTTCTCCTATAACCAATTAGTCAGTTAATGACCCAACAAAAAAAAATTGGCAGATGACACACAAAGCAAGGCATTAGACTGGCCTAAGCGATTTCACATTATCAATGGTATAGCTCGGGGACTTATGTATCTGCATCAAGATTCTCAATTGAGAATAATTCACAGAGACCTGAAAGCTAATAACATTCTGCTAGACAAGGACATGAATCCAAAGATATCAGACTTCGGCTTGGCAAAAATATGTGAAGAGGATGACATTGGAGCCATGACAAACCGAGTAGTTGGAACATAGTAAGAATCTTCCACTGGATAGTATTATTTTAATAAGATTTACTGGATAATAATTTGAACCTAAGAAGAATCTTCGTTAGTTAAGGCATGTTTTCCAGCATTACTAATTATAATGTTGCGCACATTTTAATGCAGTGGGTACCTCTCACCGGAATATGCATTGCACGGAAAATACTCAGTAAAATCAGATGTATTTAGCTTTGGTATTTTAGTATTGGAAATTGTCAGTGGGAAAAGCAACAGAAAATTCTCTCATCCAGATCATAACCTTAATCTACTCGGGCATGTAAGATTTTACTTGTTTTATTTCTTATTTTTTTGATAACCGAGGTGTTGGAGCCAACATACTTGAGCCGAGGGTCTATCAAAAATAGTCTCTCTACCAACGAGGTCATGGTAAGGCCTACATACACACTACCCTCCCCAAACTCCACTAGTGGGACTATACTAGGTATGTTGTTGTTGTCGTGGTGCCGAGGCCAGCTTGCGCACACCTCAACTTATTCCACGGGATACCTACAAACTCCCACCACCAATAGGTAACGGGTAACTCTGTCTAACAATGTTAGGACTGATGGGAAGAAATTGCCTAGTGTTTTTTGTCTCTGCTGGAATTAGAAACTGATCATCGACCACTAGGTCACACCCTTGGGTTGTTTAGTTTTATTTATTCCTTGGTGTATGTTATATACTAGTAACAAATATCTTGTAAAACGACCCCTGCTAATAAGCTTGCAATATCTACAGGCATGGAAACTTTATAAACAAGGTAGGTCAATAGAACTACTTGATGAACGCCTAGGTGATTCTTGTTCAACATCTGAAGTGGTACGATCAATTAGTGTTGGTTTATTATGTGTCCAACAATGTCCTGAAGATCGTCTAAGTATGTCTTCCGCAGTTCTGATGTTAAACAATGAAGGTGTGTTGCCGTTGGCTAAACAACCAGGTTTTTACATAGAAGGAAATGCACCGGGTGGTGATTTCACTCCTAGCCAATCTGCACAGATTACAGTGAGTGACACCCCCATCACAATACTAGCTGCTCGATAGAAGATATTGGTTCACTTGTTTGCAACAAGCTTGCAGTTGCAATGATCTTTTCTTAATTCTCTATAGTAATGTGGTGAAAAAAATTTGTGCATGATTGTGCATTTTTAGGTGTATCAACTATGTCAAACATATGTAGGAAGCTTGCTGACTGGCTGTTACTTTGATTTGCGCAGTCTATCTGATACTACGTCTCACTTTGTTTGATTTGAGTATTTTTTTTGGTTAACTTTCTATGTAAGTCGAGTGAAATATTTCCGTTAAGCAAAATTTGATGGCTGCAACTAATTTATTAGAAAATGTTGTGGGATTAATAAGGAAAAGGTCACATTAATAAAGTTTAAATCATTAGTCTCAAACCTGAACACAAGATTTAATTAGAATATGATGACGTTACACCAGTCCCTAAAACTGTTTTGTTATGTCATGTGTGTGCTTATTGGATACATTTTAGATATTATGTTTCTTCCATAAAGAATTGACCTCAGAGTTCTCAACCACTTCATTAACCACTAGGTCTCACCCTTGGGTGCAGAAGGTTGCATTATTTTCTCAGTATATGACCATCTATCCCGAGGCAAAGATGTCTCATCGTTTTTTGCAGTTTAGTTGTTACTTTAACTGCAGTATTTTGTTCATTTTCTATTGTAATTCAAACTTGACATACAAATTGCTCAAAGGGCAAAGAGTCAAATTTGCTCAACTATATGAAATGGTCTATATATACTCTTCATTAATTATTGGCGTCAATGGTGTCTTAAAATTGGGTTATATTTGCCCTAATTGACCAACAAAACTGATTAGCACAGTTTACTACAACTTTTCCATTATATAATGACGGAAAAGCATCACTAAACTACGGAAAACGTCTAGCCTCGTAATTAATTTGGGTGAATCACAATTAATCAAGCTTTGATGCAACAAGCCCAACCAATTAACAAAAATTGAATAGCTAATGCATGTCAAAACTCAAATGACAACAATGTAGATGATATTTTCCATTTCACAAGTATAGCTCTAGCATAATACTAAAACACTTAGAATAAGCAGGAACTAAAATCATCAATAAGCAAGGAGAAGAGTACCGTAACCATAAACTCGCCATATTTAGCCTCTGTCGTCATGTATATATCACAGTCCAGAATTCAATTCAGAGCTTCACCAAACTCAACGTTGCATTAAACTAGCCATAGATCTCAGAGAGTGAAATCGGAGCGGGAGGGAACGCAGAGAGGAATTTAGAAACAAAGAGGAGGAGCAGACATTGAACGTAGAGAGAGTAGAGAAAGGGGAAGCCGAAGCACAGAGAGAGGACACACTTTTCGCACAATAATAATAATAATGCATTATGGTCCCTAATTATTGGTGAATTCTTTTTTTGGTCCTCCTAATAGGTGATTTAATACAACGGAAAAGGGTCAAATATACTATGTAGGCATGTAGTATAGAAAATAGTTCAAATATACCCTTTCTTATACTTTTGATTCAAATATATTTCTACCGTTATACTTTGGTACACATAATTCCCTAATTTTAACGGAGGGACACATGTCAGCTTAAGAATCAAATAACTTACTTTCCATTTTACTTATCACTATGTTTAAAAATAAATTTTCATTTTTACTTATTAACATATCAATTAAAGATAATAGTATTTTTTTTTCTATTTTTTACCCTCAAGATTAGTTACTTATTCCCAAATTATTTCTCAAGACCTAAAGACCTTCAATTAATATGGATATTGTAATAAATACTCACATTAGTCATTATTTTTTTAAGGCGTGCAAAGTCTAAAATGGATTAATAAAAGTGAACGAAGAGCCTATTTAACCTTTGATTAATTAAAATAATGTGTTTTTGGTTCCTTTAGGTAGAAGAGGTGTTATATTAGCCTTAGAGATGAAATAAATTAATCTTATATTTTATTTGAAATTATGATCCCTTATCAATAACACACCAAATGGTTTAAACATTGTGGTCATGTTAACATATTGGAATTTGACAAATGGGGAACTTGCTAGATTTTTTTGGCTAGCTAGTGTGAGCAAACTCAAATTATATAGATACATATTAAAATGTTCATTGAATATTTATAAATATCTAAAAAATAAACCTTTATCAACTCAAGATTGCTTTAGGAATCCACCAACTTTAAAACTTGAATTTGCCACCGCAAACTAGATAGTACGTATTTCCGAGTGCAATAACATACTATTTTGTAATAATGCATAATAACTACTCCTAAAATAATAGTATTAAGATGCTTAAATAGAAACAGACAATGGTAAAACGTAAAAACCTGATGCATGCATGCATGTGGCAACTTTTCAAAAGTGGCGGGAATGAAAATGAATTTGAAACACTCAGAAATTCATTTTTTTTAAAAAAGATATCAAACGTGCGTGAATAAAGAAATGGAGACTCACAAGTGGGGGAAAAAATAAATTGTTAAAGGGTACAAATATTATCGAGCAAATTATAATAAAATCACTCTTTTGTTTCAGCCAATAAAATTGATCCATTGTGATTACCTGACAAAGACAATATCCAATATAAAATTACAAAGTATAGATCATGCTTGGCTTTTTAATTTTAAAAAATGTTTTTTCATTATTAATGTCCTACTAGCCATAATTAACCAAACTACTTCTCAATTAAGCAAACAACGCACACAAACATTAGTGGAAATGACAATCATTTTGATGTAGAGATAGATTTGCTATTTTCCTTGGTAATGATATATAATAGGACTCTGACTGTGATTTACTGGGAAGTCGAAGCATGAACGTGCCATTAAACGCAGTTGTTTTTGGCACATTCATGCTTGTAGTCTTTTCTTCCATCTACCTATGTTTTTGCGCTACAGATGCAATAACTACGACAGATTTTCTCAAAGATGACAAGGACAATTTTATTGTATCACGTGGTGGAACCTTCGAAATGGGATTCTTCAGTCCAGGTAAATCCAATAATCGCTATGTGGGGATATGGTACAAGAACATATCTGTTAGGACCGTGGTGTGGGTCGCGAATAGAGAAGCTCCTCTGACAAGTAGAACTGGTATGTTGAAGGTCATTGAGCCAGGAATTCTTGTCCTTCTCAATGACAGTAGCAATGTTGTATGGTCAACTAATACATCGAGATCTGTGCAGAATCCGGTTGCAGAGTTGTTGGATTCCGGGAATCTTGTTGTGAAACAATCTGGTCATGGTGTTAGTGATGGAAATTTGCTTTGGCAGAGTTTTGATCACCCAACTAATACACTATTACCAGGTATGAAGCTCGGTTGGAACTTTGTAACAGGACGAGAGGTGTACCTGTCGTCATGGAAGAATGAGGAGGATCCAGCTCCTGGTGATTATACATATCATTGTGATCCTTCTGGTTATCCACAGAACATCATGAAGAAGGGTTCAGATGCTGTATATCGCTCTGGACCGTGGAATGGTCGTTCTTTCAGTGGATCACAAAACTCAAGAGAATGTCCTTACTATACAATTGGAGTATTTACAAGTAAGACAGAGTTGTACTTTGGATATAAGCTCACGTCTTCAGTTATCGTGAGGTTGATATTGAGTCAGAATGGTGTGTTACAACTTTGGACTTGGGGTGACGGAAAACAAGGTTGGGTCCCTTTCCTCTTAATACCTGCAGATAACTGCGATACGTATAAGTTGTGTGGTGCATATGGTAGCTGCAACAGTCAAGATTTTCCAGTATGTGGATGCTTAGACAAGTTCGTGCCCAACAATAGTGAAGCTTGGAAGAAGACAGATTGGTCAGGTGGCTGTGTTCGGAGAACTGAACTAAATTGCCTTAAAGGAGACGTATTTTTGAAGTATTCACATATCAAATTGCCAGACACACGGAATTCCTGGTCTAATGTGACTATGACACTAGAAGAATGCAAGGATTTCTGCTCGAAAAATTGCTCTTGTATGGCTTACTCAAATGCTGATATACGCAATGGTGGAAGTGGATGCATATTGTGGCTAGAGGATCTGCTTGACATTCAGCCGGAATCCAACGGAGGGCAAGATATCTACATTAGAATGGCTGCTTCTGAAGCAGGTATGTCTTTTTGCTATCTAACATGTTTTAATAGAAACACAAGCAGCTATTACAGAGAAAGGGATACTTGCAGATAGTCTGGAGAAATCGAATGGAACGAAGCGAAAATTAGTACTTCACTGGATTCTGCCATTTGCAGTTGGTGCGGTTCTGGTAATTCTTAGCATGCTGATCTATCATAGAAGAAAGAAGACTTTACTACTCAAAAAGAAAGGTCAGCTTGATAAATCCCTTTTTGTCCTGACATCTTAGCAAAGTAGAGGAATACAAATTCAAATAAGAGGCATAATACTTAAACGTGTCCTTTTAACTTGGCTTCATCTATGCCCTCCAACTTTGGTCATGCATATGCAGACACTTAAACTTGTATATAGTTGAAAAAGTAGCTAGACACACACATCCTACTTGGTAGCCTACGTTGAAGGGCATGGATGCGAGACCAAGTTAAAGGGCATATTTATGTATTATGCCTAAATAAAAGTTAGAAGAACTATCAGATTTGTCTGGTATTCACACCTTAACAACATTCACTTCATCTGCTTTTGGCAGGTAGTTCGGGATTAAATGGCAGCTCCAAGATGGATTACAGTGGTAGTTGTGCTGAAGAATTGGAGATACCGCTGTTTGACTTATCTACCATAATGAAGGCTACTAATAACTTTTCAATCGACAGAAAGATTGGAGAGGGGGGCTTTGGACCTGTTTACAAGGTAAAGATATCTGGCATAACTGATTCTTTCTTACATCAATTTAGGTAGTGAAACTATTAACGTGTGAAGATTGTGATGTTTAGGGCATACTTGAAGGACATGAAATAGCTGTCAAGCGTCTGTCGAGAACATCTACACAAGGAGAAAATGAGTTTATGAATGAAGTTGTATATATTGCCAAACTTCAGCACAGAAATCTGGTGAAGATTCTTGGCTGTTGTATTGAAGGGGAAGAAAAAATGTTGATGTACGAGTACTTGCCAAATGGGAGTCTCGATTCATTTATATTTGGTATTATTCTCCAGTCTACTAAGTGCATTTTATATAATAAAAACTTCATTTCAGTGAACTGATGCCTATAGTACTACCGTTTAAGTAGCACATCTAATTAGGGTGTTGATGACAAAAAACATTTGACAGATGAGACACAAACGAAGGTACTAGACTGGCCTAAACGATTTCACATTATCAATGGTATAGCTCGGGGACTTATGTATCTGCATCAAGATTCACAATTGAGAATAATTCACCGGGACCTGAAAGCTAACAACATTCTGCTAGACAAGGACATGAATCCAAAGATATCAGACTTCGGCTTGGCAAAAATATGTGAAGAGGATGACGTTGGAGCCATGACAAACCGAGTTGTTGGGACACAGTAAGTACCTTCTGTTGGATAGTAATTGTTTGGTGGATATGTTTTCCAGCATTAGTAATTCTATTGTTTGCACTACATTTTTATGCAGTGGGTACCTCTCACCGGAATATGCTTTGTACGGGAAATACTCAGTAAAATCAGATGTATTTAGCTTTGGTATTTTAGTATTGGAAATTGTAAGTGGAAAAAGCAACAGAAAATCCTGTCATCCAGACTATAGCTTTAATCTACTTGGCCATGTAAGATTTTTATTTTATTTATCCTTCGTTTTATCAACTAGTAACAGATATCTTGCAAAACTACTCGTGCTAATATATAAGCTTGTAAAATCTACAGGCATGGAATCTCTATAAAGAAGGCAGGTCAACAGAACTACTTGATGAATGTCTAGGTGATTCTTGTTCAACATATGAAGTGGTACGATCAATCGGTGTTGGTCTATTATGTGTCCAGCAATGTCCTGAAGATCGTCCAAATATGTCTTCTGTGGTTCTGATGTTAAACAATGAAGGTGTGTTGCCGTTGGCTAAACAGCCAGGTTTTTACATAGAAGGAAATGCACCTAGTAGTGGTGCATTTTCTTCTAGCCAATATGCAGAGAGTACAGTGACTGAGACCCCTATCACAATACTAACTGCCCGATAGAAGATATTGTTTTACTGTTCGTTACAATCTTGCAGTTGTAATAATCTTTTCTTTAAGTCTTTGAAGCAACGTGGTGAAAAAATATTGTTCATGATTCTGCTTTTTTGGTGTATCAACTATGGAAGATCTTCTTCATGAAGAAGAGATAGTCCAAAACACCCAAGGGTACCTGTGTTGGTGGAAGGTAACAAGTAACAACAGTGCGCGTAAGGTGGATAAATTTATATTTCTTATCAATTTACCAATTTCATTAGTAATTTCTACTCATATATGCATGATTTAGAGAACTTGAGAGAGATTTATATTATGAATGTAAAGAGTAAGCTGTTGCTAAACGCTAGCTGAATCTATTCTGAAATTGAATTCAAGGCCTTAAAATTTAGACATACTTCAATACAATTCCTGCAGATTTTGCTTTCTAATTTCTTAAAGAAAACAAGGGAGAATTTTAATACAATTCTGAGAAATGAATGACACTCACAATCGACAAGGATGGAGCCAAGTTGATGCAAGGGGTTCACACTGTATATATAAAGGTCTACAATTAATTGTTTATGTATATACAATACTTATTGAATCGTCTTGACTTTGTGTGTTTACTTCTTTCATATTTTGAAACTCTTAGTGAAAATCCTGGCTTTGCCACTGACTATGGACATGGACATGCTTCTATCGAGCATTCAACAGCGTGATGGTAACTTCGTTTATAGAACTTGGTGTTTGTGTACTCCAAGACAATTGATCAACATCTTCAACTTTCCTTTCAGTGAAGAAACCGGGATGTTTAGGCAATGGCAAAATGCCTTCATTGCTCAGCATCATAATCACAGTTGACATGCTTGGCCTGTCCTCTGGATTCTGTTGAACACATAACAATCCCACATGGACTGATCTTAGTATTTCTGATATATAGTATGAGTTTACGAGATATGGATCTACTAGTTCCAACGTCCGTTCTTCATTATGAAGCATCCATGCCTGCATAAAACGATCCCTCCATCAACAAAGGATTTAACTTATACAAACTAACAGTACAATGACTTTTTACTCTAGAATTGTAGTTTAACTTGTGATAGTAGGTTAGTTAACAAGCCCTTATAATAGAGATTTACATGTAATTTACTGTCGGCACATAAAACTTAAACGCATTAACAAACACTTTCTCTGAGTCTTTTTACCGTTAGGAGTTACTGTACTTGCATGTCCAAGAAGGTTGAGGTGGTGGTCTGGATGAACAAATCGTCGGTTCTTCTTTCCACTCACAATCTCTAGTACTAATACCCCAAAGCTAAAGACATCTGATTTCACTGAGAATATCCCCTCGACTGCATATTCCGGGGACATGTAACCACTGCAATAAGGAAACTACAGGATTATATAATGCAGCATGTGTTCATGACTACATATATAATCAAATATTAAATCTTACTATGTTCCAACAACACGGCGTGTATTGGCTCCTGTCTCATCTCCTCTGAAACTTCTAGCCATCCCAAAATCTGATATTTTTGGATTCATTTCAATATCAAGTAAGACATTGCTAGCTTTCAAGTCTCTGTGGATGATTCTGAGCCTAGAATCTTGATGAAGATACATCAGTCCTCGAGCAATTCCATTGATAATATTGAAGCGCTTAGGCCAATCAAGTAATGCACTCCTTTCTTCATCTGTCAAATGTTTTCAACATATTACTAAAGGTTTCTATAACAACAAAACCAACCTTTGTGAAATCACAATTGATTGCATTGAAAGAAATGGCCGTTCAGTAGATGTGAAAGACTAACCAAATATATATAATTCCAGGCTTTTGTTTGGCAAGTACTCATACACCAACATCTTCTCTTCTCCTTGAATGCAGCATCCTAGAAGCTTTACAAGATTCCGATGCTGAAGTTTTGCGATGCACTTAACTTCATTCTTGAACTCGTGAAGTCCTTGCTCTGATGTTTCTGAAAGCCGCTTCACTGCTACTTCTTGTCCACCTTCTAATACACCCTGTAAAAGTAGCACTCCTGTTAGAAATTCGATGGAGTGAATCGTCATTTTTTCCTTACTATTGCAATCAAGTTCTTGTTCAGGCAGCATCTACTTGCACATTTTATTCCACAGCTTCTCCCATGGTTGGTAATCTTTCCAGCTGATATTCCTTTTCTTTGAATTTGAAACCTTTATTTTATAAAACATTATCGGACTTGAAACAAGGCTCTCAACTTAACACTCATTCCGCTTATCATACTAGCAAACGCTGCTGTATGTACGGACTCCAAGAGTTAATATTCCTTTCAAGAAAAGCAAAGAAATTAAGTCTCGAGTATCATTACTTGGGGTCTGAGGAATGTTTGTACCTTGTAAACTTGTCCAAAGCCACCCTCTCCAATCTTGTTTGCAAATGAAAAGTTGTTGGTAGCATTAGTTTGCTGACACCCAATTTTGACCCTCCCCGATAGTAATTAATTCCCGAGCTTCTTAAAATTCTAAACAATTTGAAATAATTAGCTTTATAAAATTCAAAATAATTTTCAAGTCATTTTAAGTAGTTTTGTCATTTTTATAAATTTTAAAATAATAAACATGATATTCTATATAATTATGTGTCTAGTTAGTATATTTTATGAATGTTCGAAAATTGTCTCAAAACGATTTTAGTTTTATTTAAATATTTGGCTATTTGGTTTAAATTAATTAATAACTTATATTTCAAGTTAATTAGTTTATAATTAAGTCAATTATTATGTAATTACGTGTCTAATTAGTATATTTTATAAATATTTGAAAATCATATCAAAAGATTTTTATTTCTTTTTAGCTAAGTGTTTTACTAACTTAGTTTAATTTAGATCATAATTACGAGTTTGAATTAATTAGTTCATGTTTAAATTAATTATATTATTATTAAGTTAATTATTTTATTTCGTTTAAAATTTAGAAGCTCGTTAATTAATTTATATTAATTTTAGTGATTAGCCAAGCTTACTAAACTTGATCAATTTGGCTAAGGCCTTAACTTCCATGGGCCATGATTGCAATTTTTTTTCAATTTGCCATATTGGCCAAGCCTCATCTCCAATTTTATACCATTTTTGGGCCCAATCTTGCATCAATTGCAGCCCAATATAATGGCAACCAGCAACCCCCAATTCTGTCCAGCATTACAACATCCCACAACACAACAATACATACACCAGATGACCCCAACGTCTTTCTCCTCCAGCGAACAACGACAAGAAACACAGAGCTCGTACAGCAGCAGGCAGCAGAGGAAGACACACGCGTTTTCCCCCCTTTCCTCTTCCGGAATGGGGTGAAAATTGCAAGAAAAAGGTGTTCGCCTAATTTGGTGAAAGAAATTTTGAAGTTCGAATTTGAATTTGGGCTCTTTTTGTCCGATTTTGGATCCATTTCCCCCCATTTGGAGCCCTAATTTCTCCCCTATAAATACTTCATCTTCTCCACTGTGAAAGGGGGCCGAAAATTTTGGGGAAAAATTTTGAAAGGCAGATTTTTTGGTTGGATTCGTAGAGCAAAATCATAGAGCAACTTTGAGCCAAAAACAATAAAAATACAAACCAAAACACATTCGAGATAGAAGAGAGATTAGTGCGACTATAGTGTGGTTTCTTTGCCTGTCCTTAGGAGTCTTCGTAATCTCGTTTTGGCGGTGGAATCGTCTTGTGGCTAGCTCGTTTTTGGCTCAGTTTGCTGCCTCGAAAAAGGTATACGGCTTTCCTCCTCTCACAGTCTATGTCTTAATTTAGATCTGTATTTGTTTGTTTAGTTGGTTATGTTGTTCTGTTGTTTCAACCATTTCGATGTGAAGTGTTGCTTCCTGTTCATGTGGTGTTAATTACATTTGGTTGTTCTCATGATGAAATTAGGTGGAATCGATGTCGACTTTTTTTTTAGTTAAAAATTCTGTCTACATAATCTTGAATATTGCACCCTCATCACCTAGTTAGTCCATTTTTGTTATTTATCATGTTTGTCGCCTGCCTGGATGTTCATTATTGCGATTGGTTCCCATTGTTGTAAACATAATTCCGTATTTATGCCACTGATTCACAGAAATATTAGAAGTACTCCTCAAGCATGTGATTAGCTCAAATCCTCTGTTAAGATCACTGTCTTATCGCCTACATGTCTTATTAGCATTTTCTTTTGTCCTAATGCTCATATTTGCAAGTCAAGTCCGTATAAAGTCCGAGCTTCTCGTTTTATTTTCCGTTTTAGTTGTATTGGAGTAATAGTGTTCAAGGTCATTTGAAGTGTGATTTCATCGGTGTTAACTTCTCATTGTATGTCTTGCCATATATTCGGCCCCTATGCATTCCCTTGGTTTTGATGTGTCATATTTATAGCTTCCGTTTTGAAACAAATAAGGTCCATTTATGTTTGATGGCTTTCTAGTAATGTGTAAAACTGAGATCCCGTAAACCATTGTGTGAAGTTGTGTTGTTGTTAAGTTTTATTATTTCTTCTAGTCGGATGTAGATTCTTGTCTAATCTATTTCTTGCCTCACTGTAAGTTATTAAGTATTCAATTAATAATAGCAAATAGCTCATATGGGTTTGAATATTTCGTACATTTTACTATATTTCAAACACGTTATATTATGGGATGTTATTTGATATACCTTGCTAATATTTGTCCAAATATTTCCTTTAGAATGATTAGGTGTGAGGTGTCTTTCTAGTATGATAGATAGGGGTACTACTTTATTGTTTAAAATAATTTTTTTAAAAAAAGTGATTTCCTCTTGTCAAATGTGTGCTTTCTTTTCTTTTGAATCTTGTGTTTATTTGGAAATTTGTCAAAGTTCATTGGCAGTAGCTTTTTCTTTCGTTTTGAATTGTCTAGCTTGCTTTGTTATGAATTAAAATCATATTTCTATTATTTCCTTATCTCATACGCTAATGTTGTCTTTTCTTCCATATGTTGTGATTGTCTCCGAGTCCTCACGGACTTCTTTCCCTCCCTTGCATTTTTCTCGTTGGGCCATGGAGGCCTAACAATCGTTATCGAGTCAACCAGATCGGCGAGATTGGTGTACAGGTTCCCGGAGCTGAAATACAGGGCTGGAGATTAAATTTCCAGATTCCTAAAAGCTGAAAATGGACTGATATACCTACTGTATACATCGATATACAGTCAAAAAATACGATATATAGGTCTGGAATGACGATACAGGTGCTGAAAAATTGAAGTGGGCTGTCCACATTCGATAGACAGTCCGATATACACAAAAATGGGTCAAAATATGACCCATATACAGCGATATACCTTTTCTGTATACACAGGTGTTTGGGAGAGAAAATGGGCTGAAGGAGGCCCAAAAACGCAGCAAAGGCCCAAATTCAATTTTCTTGCCTACGCTTTGTTTTATTCGTTCGACTAACGCTTTCATTTCTTATGGTTAAATTTAATTAAACCCCAAAGGTAGTCATTTCTCTTTTATATTAAATATTCATTCATATAATTTGTTTACTTAGCTTTTTATTGAATTTTGGTCTTGCTATCTCCTTAAGTCATTTCCCTTAGAAAAATTCCCCTTTAGTTCATCCCCCCTTAAGATAATAATAATAATAAAATAATAATGAATAAAAAAAATAGTCATAAATGAGTTCTTTTACGTATTTAAATCTCAATGAGTCCTTTTTACCTAGTTAAAATTTCAAAAAGTTGGTTTAAATAGATGAGTTTTTTTTTTTTTTTTTTATTTGGTTAGAATCTCAATAAAATTAGTTAAAATAAATTGAATTCTTTTATTTAGTTAAAATTTTAAAATTAGTCAAAGTCGTTAGGAGTTCTTTTACTTAGTTGAAATTTCAAAGTTAGTCAAATCACTTTTAGTCAAATCGCCGGTCAACCGCGAGTTAGCGGGCATTTCGAGGGCCTAACACCTTCTCGGAATGTATATTGAACTTCGAACCCATTTTCAATCGATTTTATCTGTTTAAATCTTTTAAAAACCGTAAATTTTTTTTTCTTGATTTCTTACTAAAAATTGAGTGGCGACTCTGTCCTTTTGGAAACCCGATTTCTCTTAAACTATAAGTTTAATCGGCTTTTCGAAAACTAAGTCATTTTTCCTTTTATATATCTTTTTAAATAAAACAATACAAATGTGCGAATTATACAAAACTAAAAAGCTGAGATGCGTAGCTATAGCTAAAAGTAGGTCGTGAATTGTAATTAAGGCAAATTATAGCTATGTTAACTAATTACCTAGTATATGTTCGCTTATACGCGTAATTTTATTAGTATAAGGCTTTTTTTCTGATTTGATATAGAATAAATAATTAATATGTATATCAGTTATATTTTATATTGATATAAAAATAAAAAGCTATAAATGTGTGTAGAATTAAACATGAAAAAACAAAAAACAAATGATTTGAAAACATTTAAGGGTAATTTGTGG
>NC_064290.1:57563967-57653737 GCF_019186545.1 Solanum stenotomum
TTTTTTTTACTTGGTTAGAATCTCAATAAAATTAGTTAAAATAAATTGAGTTCTTTTATTTAGTTAAAATTTTAAAATTAGTCAAAGTCATTAGGAGTTCTTTTACTTGGTTGAAATTTCAAAGTTAGTCAAAATCACTTTTAGTCAAATCGCCGGTCAACCGCGAGTTAGCGGGCATTCCGAGGGCCTAACACCTTCTCGGAATGTACATTTGAACTTGAACCCTTTTTCAATTGATTTTATCTGTTTAAATCTTTTGAAAAACCTTAAGATTTTTCTTGATTTTTACCAAAAAATTAAGTGGCGACTCTGTTCTTTTGGAAACCCGATTTCTCTTAAACCATAAGTTTAATCGGTTTTTCGAAAACAGTCATTTTCCCTTTCTTTATATTTTTAAATAAAACATGGTTAACGTTAATAAGTCAAAAAGTGGAAGCTCAAAATTTTCCTGGTGAATTTGATTACTGTTATCATTCTTGTTGCTGTGACCACCTAATCTCCCTGCAATTTGAACATACAAGTAGACCTTGCTCAAATAAGGAGCTCAAAAAGAAATACTAGTGGTATACAGAACTAATGACCACTAGGTGCTTCCAGTTTTACGATAGATAGAATTGGTACTTCCACTTACCTGTTGTTGTAAGCACTGGATCCTCTCTCCTTTTTCGTTTACAAAGAATCAGGCCTACACCTAAACCGAGCAGAATCAATGCAATCAATAGTGGCAAAGCTATTGCAAGTATGACAGCTATCTTTCCTTTTGATCCGGCAGAACCTGCAACATTTCCCATCGAAATATTATCAATAGTTGTTTCTAGTAATGCTAGAAGTTTTTTTTCTTTTTATATTTGTTGTATTTATGTCGAGGAAAACAGGACGGTCCTTGAAGTCTTATTCCCATAATGTAGACTTGGATTACCTTTGTCCCTCATATGAGTTGACTTTCTTTCATTGAAGTACAATTGACATGGTTATGATTTATGAACTCGCATATTAATTATTAATTACCTATGTCTGAAGCAGACATCCTAATGTAGATATCCTGTCCTGATGCAGGTAGCTGTCTGATGTCAACCAGCCGTATATCCAGATTAGTATAACCCATACACGAACAATTTCTCAAGCAAACTACCCTGCATTCATCTAGTGTCATTGTCTCATTGAACCAAGAATTTCACGTATCAGGCAGTTTAACACCAGAATACTTAATAAATCCATCTCCTGTGCAATTCAGTGGGATCTTCCGGACACAACCACTAGACCAGTCAGATCTTTTCCAATCATCAGGATGTTTTGGCTTGAATTTATCTAAACATTGACAAAAAGGATCACTCAAAATGTTGCAAGTCCCATATGCACCACATAATTTGTAGGTGTCACAGTCATCCACAACTGCAGAGTGGTAATTTACCCATCCCTGAACTTTTCCAATCCAAATGATACGCATAGCTTTCCCATAAGGCTCTAAAACAAATGTTGAAATTACGGATTTGTTCACCATCTCATACTTGTAGTAAATTTCCCTACTATTCATAACCACACCGAAAGAAATGATAGAGTTGTTCACCAGATTTGGTGCACCACTCCACCTGATACCATTCCACGGCCCTGCTCTAAATGTCACATTAGCCCCTTTTCGCATAAGGTTTTGTGGATAACCCGTAGGATCACAATGATAAGTATAATCCCCCGGAGCAGGATCATCACTACTTCTCCAAGAAGTAAGATACCTTTCTAATCCAGTCACCAAGTCCGTCCCAAGTTTCATACCTTCCAACAACGTATTACTAGGATAATCAAAACTTTGCCAGAGGAAATTCTCTGGATTCGGATCATTAGCATCCCTCACCACAAAATTCCCTGTGTCCAACAACTGAGCAACAGGATTCTGCACAGATTTCGATGAATTTGTGGACCAAACAGTTGCATTAGTATCATTCAGAAGTACAATCAGACCTGGCTGAATGACTTTCAACACCCCATATTTGTTAGTGACAGGAGCTAGTCTATTGGCAACCCAAACAGGAGTAGTAGCAGAGGTTTTCTTGTACCATATTCCAACATAGTGATTTGTAGAAGTATCTCCAGGACTGAAGAATCCTAACTCGAACGTTCCACGAGACGAAACAATAGTATCACCATGTTTAATGAATTGAGTTGTAGTTATGGTATCTCCTTGACCACTAACATTTTGAAGAAACACAAAATACAAGAGAAGTAGAATAAATTGAAATATTGTTATATCCATGATAGTTATATTTACCTTTTGTTGCATTGCATTCTTCTTCAAAATTGTTAAAAAGAATTTAACATATTCCATCTCTTGTGGTATTCTTTCCAGTAAGATTGTCTCAGAGATGACCAAGACTTCATTTTTCGCTGGTCAATCCGTTTAGACAGCAAAATGGCGTGGCAGATTTGCTGCCAAAGAATGGAATCATTCCGTTTCAATTTGTTTGTCTGATTTTGATTTACGCACCAAGTTTAATAAAGTAATTAACATTTTTGAATGTTGTAATCTTTTAGCATGTCAAGTTGAAAGTTGAAATTAAAGAATTGACAAAATATGATTAAAAACATTCTTTTTGAAATGCACTAAAAGAAATTAGACAAATAAATTGAAACGAAGAATACTCTGTATATATAACTGATAGTATTATGTTAAACATTTTGGAAGTAGACAAATGGGAAGTTTTTATACCCTCCATTTTAATTTAATGCCTAAAGGTACTTATTTGATTGGACATACTCTATTTTATTTGTGATGTTTTGTTTTGCACACTTTAAAAAAAATAAAAAAAAAATAAAAAATAAATAAATATATATATATATTACTTGACCGTAATTTAACTAAATTATTTTTATTTATTATATTTCTTTCTATTAAATACTTTTTTTACACCATATTAATATCTCTCCATAATTATGATGAAGAAATAAGAATACAGGTGAAAATAAACAATTAATTATATCTTAATCTTATTATGAAATTAAAATTAGTTTGTTAAAATGGTTTGATTATCTCTAGTTAATTAATTAATCACTGATCAAGATGCCTTTAACAAAACATTACGATAATAAGATTATTTAAGATTTGGGTCCCTTACATTTTAGTAAGCGTCAACTTATAACCTTGCCATGTCACATTTTACAATTCATTTTCACCAAATGACAGAGTGTACAATAGACGTGAATAAAGGTTTAACGAAGAAATGAGTTTAACACCAGTTTTATTTTTTATTTTTATTTATTTGTCTTGATGAAAATAGTATGCAACACATTTCTTTTAGTTTGGTCTTAATTCCTCGAGAGAATTGATTTTGTTAGTCACTTACAAGAAATTTAGTAATAAAGTATTTCAAATATTTTAAAACTATTCCAGATACATTTTTATTTCCGAGCCTAATTTTGGGACCACATCTACCCTTACTATTAACGGTCCTCCACACAACCTGATTTTAATACAATATAATTGATGACATGGCTTGCTAACATTGAAAAAAATACGTACTCCCTTTGTTACCTAATTTGACTTGGCACAGAATTTAAGAAAATAAATAAGACTTTTGAATTTTGTGGTGTTAAATTAAAGTTATGTCAAATGTACAAAATTGTCTTTTAATCTTGTGGCTTTAAACATGCCACGTGGAAAATTGAAATTAAAATGTTACCCAAAAAAGAAAGAGGTCATTCTTTTTTAAACAAACTAAAAAAGAAATGAGGTCATGATCTCTTTTTTAAACGGAGGGAGTAATACATAAATATGTTTTTTAATTTAGCTGTAGCTTCCATTTATGTTCTTTAACTTTGGGTGTGCTCAAGTAGATATTTAAATTTGTATAAAATTGAACAAATAAATACATACGTCATATGTGGCATAATACACATATGACGCCACATAAGATGTCGTATAGGGCATGAATTGCCATGTAGGACTCCAAGAAGGACCCCTGTGTATACTTGTTCAATTCTATATAAATTTAAGTATTTACTTGTGCACATCCAAAATTGGATGACATATATGTCATATGAGACAAGTTAAATGACACATTTATATATTATGCCAAAAAAAATTCATTGTAGAGGGTAGAGGTAGAGTATTAATTATGTTGTGAGCAGTCAATAGCTTTTATTTAGATATTGATAACGAAATTTATGAAAAATCTTTAAAACTCGAGGCGTGTCAAAGATACTGTCCTACGTAAACAAAGGGCCACGGATACACACAGCTAAAGAAGAAATCGTTCAAGACGGGATAGAACACGCTTGACTATTGATCTAAAGAAAGAATCTTGTTTTTTCATCAGTAATGTCCCACCACAACTCATAACCATGCTACTATTACTTAAGCTTAGTAAAACACAATCAAATAATTCACAAAAAATGAATATTACTTACATATTCATGTTCATGTTCATGTTCTTGTCTTCAATGCACCAATATTTTGGAGCTTTAGATACAATAACTACGACACATTTCTCAAAGATGGCGATGACAATTTTATTGTTNATATATATATATATTACTTGACCGTAATTTAACTAAATTATTTTTATTTATTATATTTCTTTCTATTAAATACTTTTTTTACACCATATTAATATCTCTCCATAATTATGATGAAGAAATAAGAATACAGGTGAAAATAAACAATTAATTATATCTTAATCTTATTATGAAATTAAAATTAGTTTGTTAAAATGGTTTGATTATCTCTAGTTAATTAATTAATCACTGATCAAGATGCCTTTAACAAAAGATTACGATAATAAGATTATTTAAGATTTGGGTCCCTAACATTTTACTAAACGTCAACTTCTAACCTTGCCATGTCACATTTTACAATTCATTTTCACCAAATGACAGAATGTACAATACACGTGAATAGAGGTTTAACGAAGAAATGAGTTTAACACCAGTTTTATTTTATTTTTTTATTTATTTGTCTTGATGAAAATATTATGCAACACATTTCTTTTAGTTTGGTCTTAATTCCTCGAGAGAATTGATTTTGGTAGTCACTTACAATAAATTTAGTAATAAAGTATTTCAAATATTTTTAAACTATTCCAGATACATTTTTATGTCAAATGTACAAAATTGTCTTTTAATCTTGTGACCTTAAACATGTCACGTGGAAAACTGAAATTAAAATGTTATTCAAAAAAGAAAGAGGTCATTCTTTTTTAAACAAACTAAAAAGGAAATGAGGTCATGATCTTTTTTAAACGGAGGGAGTAATACATAAATATGTTTTTTAATTTAGTTGTAGCTTGCATTTATGATCTTTAACTTTGGGTGTGCTCAAGTAGATATTTAAATTTGTATAAAATTGAACAAATAAATACACACGTCATATATGGCATAATACACATATGACGCCACATAAGATGTCGTATAGGGCATGAATTGCCACGTAGGACTCCAAGAAGGACCCCTGTGTATACTTGTTCAATTCTATACAAATTTAAATATCTACTTGTGCACGCACATCCAAAATTGGATGACATACATGTCATATGAGACAAGTTAAATGACACATTTATATATTATGCCAAAAAAAATGCATTGTAGAGGGTAGAGGTAGAGTATTAATTATGTCGTGAGCACTCAATAGCTTTTATTTAGATATTGATAACAAAATTTATGAAAAATCTTTAAAACTCGAGGCGTGTCAAAGATACTGTCCTACGTAAACAGAGGGCCACGGATACACACGGCTAAAGAAGAAATCGTTCAAGACGGGATGGAACACGCTTGACTTATTCTAAAGAAAGAATCTTGTTTTTTCATCAGTAATGTCCCACCACAACTCATAACCATGCTACTATTACTTAAGCTTAACATTCAATCCGGATAAGACACTGAGATGAAAGACGAATCAAGCAAGAAAGGCAGTTAAAACACAATCAAATAATTCACAAACATGAATATTACTTACATATTCATGTTCATGTTCATGTTCTTGTCTTCAATGCACCAATATTTTGGAGCTTTAGATACAATAACTACGACACATTTCTCAAAGATGGCGATGACAATTTTATTGTTTCTCACGTTCCAGAACGTTCGAAATGGGATTTTTCAGTCCAGGTAAATCCAAAAATCGCTACGTGGGTATGTGGTACAAGAACATATCTGTTAGGACCGCGGTGTGGGTTGCCAATAGAGAAGCTCCTCTGAGGAGTAGAAATGGTATATTGAAGGTCATTGAGCCAGGAATTCTTGTCCTTCTCAATGACACTAATAATGTTGTATGGTCAGCTAATACATCGAGATCTGTGCAGAATCCGGTTGCACAGTTGTTGGATTCCGGGAATCTTGTTGTGAAACAATCTGGTCATGGTGTTAGTGATGGAAATTTCCTGTGGCAGAGTTTTGATCACCCAACTAATACACTTTTACCAGGCATGAAGCTCGGTTGGAACTTTGTAACAGGACGAGAGGTGTATTTATCGTCTTGGAAGAATGAAGATGATCCAACTCCTGGTGATTATTCATATCACTGTGATCCTTCAGGATATCCACAGAACATCCTGAAGAAGGGATCAAATGTGATATATCGCTCTGGAGTGTGGAACGGTCTTCGTTTTGGTGGGGCAAGAAACTCAAGAGACAGTACTTTCTACAGATATGGAATATTCTCAAGTAAGACAGAGGTGTACTTTGGATATAACCTCACATCTTCAGTTATCGCGACATTCATACTAAACCAAAATGGTGTAGCACAACTTTTGACTTGGAGTGATGGAGAACAGGGTTGGGTTCCTTACCTCGTAATACCTGGAGATAACTGTGATACGTATAAGTTATGTGGCTCATATGGTAACTGCAACAACAATGATTTTCCAGTACTTTGTGGATGTTTGAACAAATTTGTGCCAAACAATAGCAAAGATTGGAACAAGGCAGACTGGTCAGGTGGTTGTGTTCGGAGAACTGAACTAAATTGCCTTCAAGGAGACGTATTTTTGAAGTATTCACAAATTAAACTTCCAGATACACGGAATTGCTGGTCCAATGTGACTATGACACTAGAAGAATGCAAGAACATCTGCTCTAAAAATTGCTCTTGTATGGCTTACTCAAATGCTGACATACACAATGGAGGAAGTGGATGCTTATTGTGGTTCAAGGATCTGCTTGACATTCGGCAGGTACCCAAAGGAGGACTTGATATCTACGTAAAAGTAGCTGCTTCTGAATCAGGTTTGCTTGTTGCTCTTTAGTGTTTGCAGAACCTACATAACATAATCAGTAGCATAATCAACTTCCCACAGAGATATCGATAGTGAAACTTAGTACTACATTTATCTTTGTTGGAAGGGTTACTTGCAGATGATAAGCTGGAGAAATTGAATGGAAAGTTAGGAAAATCACCTACCTGTATTCTGGCATCATCAGTTGGTGTAATTTTTGTAATCCTTAGCCTGTTGATCTACCATAGAATAAGGGAAAAGGATTTAGAGCTCAAAACGAAAGGTAAGCTGGATAAGTCCCTTTTTGTCCTTACATCTAATCAACTTCCATATCTAGTATTCACAATTTAAATGAATTCACTTTATTTGCTGTTGACAGGAAAGTTGGAACAAAGTGGCAACTATAAGATGGATTTTAACCGTGGCAATTGCGCTGAAGAATTTGAAATACCATTGTTTGATTTATCAACCATAGCAAAGGCAACCAATAACTTTTCAATAGACAGAAAGATTGGAGAAGGGGGCTTTGGACCTGTTTACAAGGTATCAACACTTTATGCCTGTTTAAGAAATACACCGATTTATTCCCAAAAGATAATCATGCATAGTATAGATGACAGACAAAAAACTTTCCGGTCCTTCAGAGTAAAGCTTCATCTTTAGATTTGTGTACTTTCTCATCAAGATAGGTAAAGAAAATGTTAACATGTGGAGATTGTGATGTTTAGGGCATACTTGAAGGACAGGAAATAGCTGTCAAGCGGTTGTCTAGAACTTCCACACAAGGAGAAAATGAGTTCAAGAACGAAGTTATATATATTGCTAAACTTCAGCATAGGAATCTGGTGAAGATTCTTGGCTGCTGCATTGAAGATGAAGAAAAAATATTGATCTATGAGTACTTGCATAACGGGAGTCTTGATTCATTCATATTTGGTACTACTCTCCATCCAATAATGTGCAAATTATATACTAATTGTGTCACGGTGAACTGATGTCTATAGTAGTACTTCGGTAATCTTATTCCCAATAGTCTGTTAATGAGCTAACAAAACTTTGGCAGATGACACACAAAGCAAGGTACTAGACTGGCCTAAGCGATTTCACATTATCAACAGTATAGCTCAGGGAGTTATGTATCTGCATCAAGATTCACAATTGAGAATAATTCACAGAGACCTGAAAGCTAACAACATTCTGCTAGACAGGGACATGAACCCAAAGATATCAGACTTCGGCTTGGCAAAGATATGTGAAGAGGATGACATTGGAGCCCAGACAAACCGAGTTATTGGAACATAGTAAGAACTAAGAACCTCCTATACTTGGTAGCATTTTTCCTACCTAAGAAAGAATCTTGAGATAGTTAAGTTATGTTTTCCAGCATTAGCTAGCAACTCAAATTTTATTTTTGTGTACGTTTTATTTGCAGCGGGTACCTCTCACCAGAATATGCATTGCATGGGCTATACTCAGTAAAATCGGATGTATTTAGTTTTGGTATCTTAGTACTTGAAATTGTGAGTGGGAAAAGCAATAGACGATTCTCTCATCCAGATCATTACCTCAACCTACTCAGACATGTAACAATTTTCATTTTTTGTATATCTATCCGAACTTATTTATCTACTTGTAACAAATATGTTACAAAACTAAGCTAGCTTGCCATACTAATAAGCTTGTAAAATGTACAGGCATGGAAAATCTATAAAGAAGGTAGGTCGATGGAACTACTTGATGAACGCCTAAGTGATTCTTGTTCAAGATCTGAGGTGGTACGATCAATCTGTGTTGGTCTATTATGTGTCCAACAATGTCCTGAAGATCGTCCAAGTATGTCGTCTGTTGTTGTCATGCTAAACAATGAAGGTGTATTACCACAGGCAAAACAGCCAGGTTTTTACATAGAAAGAAATTCGAATGAAGAGGAATTCTCTTTAAACCAAAATGCAAATGTTACAGTGAGTGACAACCCAATCACAATATTAGATCCCAGGTAGTGAACAATTAGTTCACTTGTTTGCAACACACTTTGTAGCAGTACCTATGGCCAGTGGCGGAGCTAGGATTTTTAAGAAAGGGGTTTAAAATCTGAAGAAGTAAACATACGAACTAACTGAAGGGGGTTCGACATCTATTGTATATACATAAAAAATAATTTTAACCATGTATGAATAGTAATTTTTTCCGCCAAAGAGGATTCGGATGAACCCCTGAGTTGGCTCCGCCCCTGCCTGTGGCTACGCTTGCAACGTGCTGCCATCGGTCATTGGATGTTTATACCAAATTCAACTAATTCAATACATATCAAGTATTTGTTGGCTCGTTATATTGATGAACCTTATCTATTGATTTGATGTAATATTAAATACATATAAATATTTTTTGTGGACCTTAGATACCATGTTTGGCCATTTGAGGTCAATTTATAATAATGGACCATGCAACTTGTCATAAATGACACGAAAAGCATTTAACACTTTAAGGCTTTTGACTTTTTATGCTCCCTCCGTCCAATAATAATTGTTCACTATATTAAAAATAGTTATCTAATAATATTTGTTCAATTTAGAAAATCAAGATTAATTTACCTTTTGTGTCTATTTTACTCTTGTTATTAAATATTATTTATCATCTCATACATTTTTCAAAGTATTAAATTTAATAAAGTCAAAGAATAATATTATATTATTTCTAAGGGGTGTGACAGTCAATAGTGAACACATATTATTGGATAAATGGAGTAATAGATTCTACGACACTTGTTTGTCTTGCTTTAACTTTATCATGCAAATTTTTATTTAAAGGTATTATCTTTTTTTCTTCCTAACCAAGACATAATTTAGGTATAATACATAAATGTACCATTAAATTTGGCTTCAACCAGCATCTATTTCCTCCAACTTTGAGTGTGCACAAGTAGACACTTAAACTTGTATAAAGTTGAACAAGTAAACACGTGCCCTAAATTACAAAGGACGCGAATTGGCACATAGAATGTCAAGTAGGATGTATGAGTCTACTTATACAAGTTTAAGAGTCTATTTGTACACCACCATTTTGGAGGGCATAAAAACACTGTATTATGCCATAATTTATGTAGTTCTTGTTCCCTTGTCGATTTCTTATAGAATGTTAATGAGACTGCAGTTTTTTGTGATAAATTTCTAAATCAAATACTCCCTCTGTCCCAATTTATGTGACACATTTCGCTTTTCGAGAGTCAAACAGTTAAAGTTTGATCGAGAATTTGCTCATGGAATCTTCAATTTTTTTAAAATGAAATTTATATATTTGTAAACTACATAAAAAGTACTATAAGTCTCAATAATTGATAATTCAAAATAATTAAAAGATATATGAAAAAATTACGATCAAAGATAGACTTGTTTGAATTTCGAAATTTGAAATGTGTCACATAAATTGGGACAGATGGAGTATCAAACATTAAAGGGATGAAAGTGACACAACTTCAGGAGAAACATAATTATTTTGAAAACTTTCAACAAGAAAACAATTCAATTCTGCAGGCAGCCAAACATAATGAGTACCAACAGCTTTAGTTTTTTAATTACCCTTCTAGTTCTGCCCAAATATAGAGGGTGAATCCCCTTTATTTTAGGGCAGTGTACAGAAAATACATCCATTTTTAATAATTACTCAACTACCAAAGACCAGGTCAATTTTCACTGCAAATGAATGATGCAGATGAGACAAATTGCTTCTTTATACAGGAGGGCAAGTGGTGCATGATCTAAAACTCGGTAAATAATAAATCTTCCTTTCTATCTCTTTCCGCTTTATCAATCAGACACGTGACGTGTGCCTAACTCCTACATCATGTATTGCCCTTTTTTACCATACATATCTATTGTAGTCATCCACTTATAACAGTAAGTAAAGAAATGAATGACTCGAGTAGGATGCCTTAATCAAATGAAAGTAGTTGTGTGTGACATCACTAATATATCCTCAAACAAATGAATTAATCCAAAAAAAATGCACACTTTTTTGGATTCTTCTTATGTTTAATTTTGGAGCCTATAATTGCCAATTAGTTGGAGCCCGCCACAGTCCTGTAGCATAGGTAGCCCCATCTAGTCAATTGAATAAGATTGAAGTATTCAAAATCTGTTTCTAATACAAAGTTCAAAGTTTCTGTTTGGTTTCTGAGGTTAAAAGAGACGAAAACGACAAGTCAAATATTTGTTGTTTAGAGAGAAATGTCATCTTATAACAGAAATGTTCTTCTTTTGGTTTGATTTTTCACATTTTCCCAAATATTCCCAAAGGGCTAAACAATTTCCATGAAACGCTTTATCTTTTTCTATTTCTGTTCCTCTAATATAGTGTCATTTCTATTCATATTTTCCACTGCTTTAGACACTATATCGAACGATAACCCCATCAAAGATGGACATACCATAGTTTCAGCTGGTGGAAACTTTGAGCTTGGATTTTTCAGCCCTGGAAATTCCAAGAATCGGTATATCGGTATATGGTACAACAATTTACCTAAAGGCAGAGAAGTAGTGTGGGTTGCCAATAGAGTGAACCCACTGAATGACACTTCTGGCATATTAACAGCCAGTAGCAAAGGGATTGTACTACTCAATGGAAACCAAGATGTGATTTGGTCATCAAATTCATCAAAACGTTTGATGAATCCAGTGGCTCAGCTTTTGGACACTGGAAATCTTGTCTTAAAAGATGACAGTTTGGTAAATCAAAAAGACTATGCTTGGCAGAGTTTTGATTATCCAGACAGTACTTTGTTACCTGGCATGAAATTAGGCCTTAACTTGGTCACGGGCAAGTATTGGACTATGTCGTCGTGGAAGAGCAGTGATGATCCTTCTCCAGGAGAATATTTGGATCGCCTCGACACCAGTGGTTATCCTCAATTCTTTGTGTGGGAAGGCCCTGCAATAAAGTTTAGCTCAGGAATATGGAATGGACATTTATTTGTTGGAGGACCAAATTTGAAACCAAATCCTTATTATACATTTGAGTTTGTGAACAATGACAAGGAGATCTACTATAAATATGAGCTTATCAATACTTCTCTTCCTACCAGGTTGGTCTTGAATCCAGCAGGCCTGCTTCAACGACTCTTGTGGATCGAACGGAACCAGAACTGGTTCCTTTACTCCACTGGACAGATGGATAATTGTGATCGTTATGCCTTGTGTGGTCAATTTGCGCGGTGCAACATCAATGACTCACCTCCATGTGATTGTTTGAGAGGATTTCAGCCTAAAAATCAACAAGGATGGGATGCAGCAGATTGGTCTAGTGGGTGTGTACGAAGAACTCCGTTGACATGTGGGACAAGTGACAGGTTTCTAAAGTATTCTAGTGTGAAATTGCCAGATACACGCCATTCCTGGTTTGACAAAAGCATTGGCCTAGAGGAATGCCAAATGCTGTGTCTGAAAAACTGTTCGTGTACAGCATATTCCAATCTTGATGTTAAAAATGGCGGGAGTGGGTGCTTACTTTGGTTTAATGAACTCGTTGATATCAGGGAATATGCTGAACTTGATCAAGATCTCTATGTAAGGATGGCTGCATCAGAATTAGGTAAGTCCCCTTATGCTAAGATGAATCATACCACAGGGAATCTTAGTAACTCAATTGATTGATTGACAATCTGAACTTTCACCTTGTTAACGAGGGTTGGGTTCCCAACCTTGTAATCCCCTTTCCCATTTCCCATTTAGCCTTCCCCTACCCCCACCCCCATTTCAAAAATAAGAATCATACCGGAAGGTTTTCACAAGTCATAATGAACTTTTCACAGGTTCAGGCTATATGGGAAACACAAGAATATCAGTCATTGCAATTATATTAACAGTTTCAGCAATCATCCTTGTTGGTTTTCTATTTTGGTTTGCTATGCAGAGAAAGAAAGGGGAAAGAGGTTAGAAAATTTGTCCGTGGCGTTGAAAGTAAAGTTATTTCATTCAGCTCAATATCTTTACAAAAAAAAGTTCAATTTTACAGGAGTAGGAGAAGGAGAAGGAAAGGAAGATATGGAATTACCTTTGTTTGATGTGATGACTGTTTCTGCTGCAACTAATAATTTCTCATCTGCTAATATCATTGGAGAGGGTGGTTTTGGATCTGTTTATCGGGTAACTAGAATTATATTCTCTCTGTATCTTAGTCAAATATATGAATGATTCTCTTGTGGCTTAGACTTCGCGTGGATTGTGTGACAGGGAAAACTATCAACAGGACCAGAAATAGCAGTAAAGAAGCTCTCCAAACATTCCGGACAAGGTTTTGAAGAGTTGAAGAATGAAGTTGTTCTGATTTCCAAACTTCAGCATAGAAATCTAGTTAGGCTTCTAGGCTGTTGTCTTGAAGGAGAAGAAAGGATGCTAATTTATGAATATATGCCAAACAATAGCTTGGACTTCTTCATCTTTGGTTCGATTCTCTTGACTCATTTCATCAAAAGATTCATCTTATCATATCAGCATTGTTCTGCTAATGCAAAATGAACTGATGTTTCTGCAGATGAATGCAGGAAGAAACAACTTCCCTGGGAAAATCGTTTTCGTATTGCAATGGGAATATCAAGGGGCATTCTTTATCTTCACCAGGACTCCAGATTAAGGATCATACACAGAGATCTAAAGACCAGCAACATTTTACTGGACAGTGAATTGAATCCCAAAATTTCTGACTTTGGACTGGCTAGGATTATTGGTGGTGACCAAAACGAAGCAAGAACAAAGCGAGTAATAGGGACATAGTAAGTTCAATTAGATAACTCATTGATGCTTTCATCTTTTCCTCTGTTAGAGTTCCACATTGGTTGGGGAATTGACTGGTTTATATGGACTTGGGCAATTCTCCCTCATAAACTAGATTTGAGTTGAGTTAGACTCAAGTGTCATATCCTTACATGGTATCAGAGGCAGGTAAATCCCGGTTGGGGCTCCTGGTCCATGTTGGTGGTTTGCTTATATGAAATTGGACAATCTTCCCCTTATGAGCTAGCTTTTGGGGTTGAGTTAGGCATGTGTCAAATCTTTACAACTTCCATAAAATCATTTAACCCATATTAAACATTATATATGTCTTTGTGCAGTGGCTATATGTCTCCAGAATACGCAGTTGATGGGAAATTTTCAGTGAAATCAGATGTCTTCAGTCTTGGTGTTCTTCTACTAGAAATAGTCAGCGGAAGAAAGAACAGAACATTTCATCATCCAGATCACCATCATAGTCTTATAGGACATGTAAGCAAGATACAAATCCAGACATTTGCTTTTGTCATTTCATACTACATTTGTATTTCCTACATATCATTGAAAACTACACTTGATTTTTCTATAGGCTTGGTTATTATGGAATAAAGGGAAGGCTTTGGAACTAATCGATGATTGTTTAAAAGAATCGTTTGTGGAATCCCAAGTCCTAAGATGTGTTCATGTGGCACTGTTATGTGTTCAACGACTAACAGATGAAAGACCAACAATGTCATCCGTGGTTTTCATGTTGAGCCATGAAGAAGTGGCATTACCTCAACCAAAGGAGCCTGGTTTCTTCATAGAGAGAAGTATAGCTGAAACAGATGATTCAAATGAGAAAAGATGTATCAGTGACAATGTTTTGACATTAACAATTCTTCAACCAAGATAGCAATGGCGGAACCAGAAATTCAAGAACCTTCTATTGTATAAAGGTGATTCAACAACTAATGTATATACAATACAGAAATTCTGTTCATCCCTGTATGTACAGCAAAATATTTTGACGAAGGGGCTTCAATTGAACCCCCTCTAGACCATGCAGCTCCGCCCCTGATTGTTATTGGACGAGCATTTACTAACATGCTTACACGGAACAATTGTGTATATCTTTCCGATATTTGATTAAGACTCAAGAGCCATCGGGACCATTGTGTCAAGTTGTGCAAATTGTCAGAACATGATGGAAATGGACATATAAGTTGTTACACAGTATAATGACTAATAGTAGATCTGAATGGCTAAATGCTAGCCACTGACTTTGTTGAGCAATTATTTTTCCTCAGGACTACAAATCAACATCATGTCCTGGGGGAGTGTATCTTTGCAATCACATTCATCATATCTTTTTCCACATCTCTATCACCAAACTCAAGTTTTGTGCAAACTTTTTCCTGATTTTTCTACCCGGTGTTCAGTACCAGCTTTGGGGCAACTATTCAGGATTCCCTCTTTAGCAGGTAAGATTCTCCCAAGCAAAGGTAACTTCCTTCCCGAGGTTTTCGGGGAAAATCTATTGAAATTACATATTAAGTAATAACAATCTGCATAATAAATATATTTTACTAGAAGTGAAGCCTAAAGGTCACATGGTAATGAGATGGTGTCATCGACAGCGACCTCTAACCTTCCAAGCTGAAGAAATATGTAACTCGTACATAGTTTAATTAGTTAGTTAAGTCAATAATAAGTTCTATTCAAGATTTATTTTCTTTGGCTCATAGAAATAAAGAGGAGAAAAGAAAAGATAACATAAATGGGGGGGGGGGGGACTTTTTTTGAAAAATTCTAATCAGGGGTAGGGCAAGGCGGGTTACCTTAGCAGGTCAAGACGCCCATAAATCCCAGAATGCCTACCTTCCTAGTTCCTGGAACTATGTAAAACTATGCATTTGATTCTCATTTGAACAGCATACAGATTTATATTCAGAGGTAGTTACAATAAGTAGAACAAGGAAATGTTCTCGAAAACACTCACAAAATAATAATTCAAAAAAATGAAGTCATTGCCAACAGAAAAAGAGGCCGTTCAATCAAGCCAAAAAACAAATCCCTTGATGGTTTATACTCCTAAGGCATAAAGCAGTACAACGGAAGCTCCTACAGTGATTGTCCAAAGATATATGGTTTGAGACAAAGAATTAGCACCACTGCATTGGTCATTAGAACCACTGAAGCATCCAGGTCTACTTATCTTAGGCTCTACTCCCCCTGTGGAAAAGCTACTCTTTGGTTTGCCATTGCTGAAGAGTACACACCAGAAATAGGGGCCACCACCACCGGAGCCACTCACAGCAGCACCAACCTCAGTGTGATTCTTGCTATAGAGAATATCCAAACTCTTGGTATTTCTTATAAGAATATCATTGAATGCTTCAGAAGGTTCGGCATACTTGGATTGACATGCGAGAAATCTTCCAGTAATTTGAGCAAGCGATGACGCCTGCACACCACAGTTAGGGGCAAATTCTTGGGCGAATTCAGATTCAGCAGGTTTCTTTCCATCTGGCCCTCCAACTACTTTACAATCACCTCCGTATGCTTTTATATATTGCAGAGCCAAGCATGCCAAGCCAGGGTTACTGTATAAGGAGGATAATTTATTCGCAGTTCTGTTACTATTAACGGCAGCTACCAGCTCATCAGCAGGATTATCAGTTACTTTGGCTGTAGTTTATTAAGCCAATATGTTAGAGGTTGACCATAAAGGCAATAATAGTGAATCAAGATCGAGAAGCTATCTGCTTGAAGGAATACACATTTGGAATGACAAGGGTAAATTACATCTAAACCCAAGAGGCTTGAGACACATGTCAGTATACATCATTTAGATTGTGACTATGATTCTAGCACACTCATGGAAAGATTATCAACAGCAACCATATTATCAAGAGAGTTATAAGAAGCAAAAGACAAAGATACAAAATTAGGCACCAACATAGTATCCGAAGGCATAAACTAAAGCAACTTGAGCATTGTCCTTCCATTAGTGGGTTAGAGTTCCACATTGGTTAGGGAAAGACTAATGGTTTGCTTATATGAACTTCGACAACCCTCCCCTCATGAGCTAATTTTGGGGTTGAGTTAGGCACAGGTGTCATATTGTTGGAATGGATTAGAGTCCACATTAGTTGGAGAATGACTAGTGGTCTCCTTATATGAAATTAGGCAATCCTCTTCACATGAGATAACTTTTGTGGCTAGGTTTCATATCTCTACGGGTATCTTCTCATGTTACCACAAATTACAAAGACCGAAAAGCCCATTTGAGCAGCTTCCCCTAACTATTCACAAAATCAGAATTTGCAGATTGACTAAATAGTTTCTAGTCAGTGCTATAAATGCAACATGCCAACAAAATCAGAATTTGCAGGTTGACTACATAGTTTCTGGTCAGTGCCGTAAATGCAAGATGTTCCTATACCATTAGCTAGCTTAACAAGGCAAGAATTACATAGAAACCAATGTTCTATTAGTATGATATATCTTTAGTAATCCCATAATTGTACAAATAACATATTCCAAATCCTTCCCAATACCTCTCAAGGAAAATCTCAAATTTGGATCCCAAATTGCCAAAGCACAACTTTGCACACTACTACTTAATATTGATCACTATTGAACAACCAGATAATATCATTTAACAAAGTCTAGTAAAGTAGATCTATCAATCTCAGAAACTATGCACTTTATATATTATAACTGAAATCCTATTTGCATGAACTTAAAATCTTTCAATGCTGAAATTACTCAGCAATCAGCACATTTTAGTTTAATCAATAAATTATACACCAAAAATTGAAACTCATTCTTTAATTAGATCCAATAGTAAGATAGTTTAAGTAGCAAAACACACATAAGAAACATTAATTAAAAAATGGAAAATATAAAAAGAAGAATGAAGAATCCTTACTTTGAACTTTAGCAGCAGACGCTGAGATGAAGAAAATGCAAAGAAGAAGAAACCTTTGAAGCATTGCCATTTCTGTACTGAAGATGTCGGTGGGAGTGGGGTGGGTGGTATATAGAAGAAGCTAGCTGTTGAGCAGAGGAAAAAAGTCTGTTTGTACGTCTACTTCGATCTGATGTTTTTAAAAACTCACCATCATATTCAACTTAATTACTGTAATGCCACCAACTGAATTTTCATTTTCATTTTTCATTTTCAACTGATAAAGAATTAAAAACTAATGTATAATGACCAAACTGCCCTTAAGGTGTCCTGAAACAATTTCCTGCCCTAAACTAGAATACTTCTGAATTCTGAACCACTTCTCTAATCTGCATTTATGCTGAAAAGTCTTATTTTAAATGTAAAAGTTATCTATTAGAGGCAATTTCTTTTTTAGGGCTCAAATCGAACCATCTGGTTAAGGATCTTACCACAACAATATGGTGGTAGTTCTAAACAACTTGGAACATAAGCTAATAGGATTCTCTAAAGTTGATGCTCCTACATCCATATATTAAGTTTGTGAGTGATTTGAAATTTGAGTTATTATTATTCATCAAATTTGCTATGGACTTTACTTCATTAAAAATACTTCATATAGCTGAGTACGGAAAAAATCTTGTTGGGAGCTCCACCCCGAATGGATCCTGCTATGGGCAATTCGAATTTAACCGGAGCTCCAATGTGGGCTCCAGACACCGAGTGGGAAACAAAAAAAATACTTCATATAGAATAGGGCTTATGTATCATGTATAGCAACTATGTTTGATGAATATATTCATTGTCCCCCAAAAAAGTAATGCATGATATCAGTGGCGGAGGCAGGAATTCTATCAANAAATGTTGTTGCTTGGACTCGATCCCGCGACCCAATGCTCACTTGAGCGAAATCTTGAACCCCCTCAACCATTGGGCTACTCCTTTGATATATATTCAGGTGGTTCAATTTTAAATATATACATGTACATAAAAAAATCAATCTTATATATATAGTGTAATTTTTTTACTGAGGGGGGTCGGATGACCCCCCTCGAAGCACTGTACATCCGCCCCTGCATGATATAGATTCCTCTAACTACTTATGTTTACAAATTTTGCCAATAATTAGTCCATTGATTGCTCAATTATCAAAGACAAGAAGTGTATATCAATTATTTGCCCTGCCTTGATATGAACACTGGCATTAAACTATCTCTTTTAGTATATTCTATCATATATACACTAGTACTGTTTGACAAACAAGACAAAGTAAATACATTTCAAAACATCCAATAGTGATTATTTGTCTATCTTGGCTCAAGAACTGTTAACGTCGCGTTGTTACTTAGACATTCTTCATCAGTAGATTCCATTGGATTCCTCTCTGTGAAAAAACCTGGATGCTTTGGTTGAGGAAGAACCAGACCTTCATTTCCCAACCAAAAAACCACTGATGCCATTATAGGCCTATCCTCTGGGAGTTTTTGGACGCATAACAAACCGACCTGGATGCATCTCAACACTTGAGATTCTGAAAATGATTCTTTCAAACATTCATCCATCAGTTCCAACGCGTTGCCTTCAGTCCAAAGTAACCATGCCTATATTACAAACACAACACATTTATACAAATGTATTCGCAATAGAAAGCTAAGAGCGAATTAAGGGAATGAAGTTGTGTAATGTATATGCTTACATGTCCCAAAAGATTGTGAAGATGTTCCAAATGATGAAATTTCCTGTTCCTTCTGCCACTAACTATTTCAAGAATGATTACGCCGATGCTGTATACATCTGATTTTACTGAATACTTCCCATCAACAATATACTCCGGGGACATATATCCACTACATCAATTCAATAAGTTTATGCTCATGTACTGATCTAATATAATAAAGATTATACGATTTAAAGATGTGTAGAAACTTACAATGTCCCTACTATACTCTTAGTTTTTCCTTCCACTTGATCTCCACCAAATATTTTGGCAAGGCCGAAGTCAGAAATTTTGGCATTCATGTTAGTATCTAATAAAATGTTGCTGGTCTTGAGATCTCTGTGAATAATTCTTAATCTTGAGTCCTGGTGAAGGTAAAGAAGACCTCGAGATATTCCTATAGCAATTTCAAAGCGGTTCTTCCATGAAAGTGAAGTTTTTCTGCTTGGATCTGCACAATGTAGAACTAATCATTGAGTGATGCAGAGATATTGAGGACTTATATCAAGTACTATTTATTAATGGATCATGAAAAGCAGACCAAAAATGAAATAGTCCAAGCTAGCATTGGGCATAAACTCATAGATTAGCATCCTTTCTTCTCTTTCAAGGCAGCAACCCAAAAGCTTAACAAGGTTCCTGTGTTGCAGCTTGGAAATGAGAACGAATTCATTTTTTAACTCTTGAAAGCCTTGTCCAGAATGCTTTGATAACCTCTTTACTGCTATCTCTTGTCCATTTGGTAGGATACCCTGCAATTTCTATCAAGTGTCAAACATGCCATATTAAGTTAGACGTTGAGGATCAAAGTTGATTTACCTTGTAAACTGGTCCAAATCCACCCTTCCCGATCACATTCTTAGCAGAGAAGTTCCCAGTGGCACTAGTAACAGTAACTAAATCAAACAATGGAAGCTCCATGTCCTCATTTTCAACACGTGGACCTGTCAATATACATTTGCCCACCACAAACATGATATCAATGAGAATTTGGTAAAGGCAAACAATGTCAGCTAGATAGAAAATTCACCTAGCCAGCACAGCATTTAGACTTGACAATTTTCTTATAAAGTTGGTAGACAAGAGTGACTCAACTATATTTACCTATTCTTCTTTTCCTTCTTTGGAAGGAAAACCAAGCTAAAAAACTGAGGATAAATGTTGCTACCACTGCTGAAATGACACCAATCAAGACTGACATCTTTCTACTCCGCTTCCTGTCTGAATATGTTCAATAATTAGTTCATAAGCAGTCTTCAATTTACATATGAGTTGGCCATGAACTGAATGAGTGACTTGCTGACCAGTTTTAAAGAGCTGTGCATTTATATTGAACAACAAAATGAGGAAATGGTGCAGAGTAGGGTCATTACCTATCTCTGAAGCAGCAACTCTCACAAACAGGTTTTGCTCATTTTGGCTCAACTCTCGAATATCAATGAGATCTCCGAACCATTGTAAGCATCCACTTCCGCCATTTCTAACATCAAGATTTGAGTAGGCTGTACAGTTGCAATCAGCTAAGCATAATTTCTCACATTCTTCAAGGTTAATGCTCTCATTAAACCAGGAGTTTCTAGAATCAGGCATCTTGATGCCCGTAAATTTAAGAAAACCGTCTTGGTTACAATCCAAAGAAGTTCTCCTAACACAACCAGTAGACCAATCTGCTGCAGACTGTTGAGGAACCCTGTGAAGTCATAATTAAGTAATCAATATAATATCTATGTGCTTGGCCCAAGAAATAGAATCAAGCACACACATGAAGGGGAGTGTAAAATCATAACTAAGTAATCAAGTGTGTTATCTCTAATAGCTTAAGGTTTGATGATCACTCATTTTAACAATACCTAGGATTGAAACCTTGCAAGCAGTCACATGGAGGGGAGTTATTGATGTTGCAACTTGCATAAGGACCGCATAAAGCAAAACGACCACAGTTATCAAATTGTACTGTTGAGTAGAGAAACCAACTCTGACTGCTCTCAATCCATGTTATGTGTTCTATCAGACCTTCCGGGTTAAGCACCATCCTGCTGGGCAGTGACTCATTCTTAAGCTTGAATTGGTAGTAAATTTGCTGCTGATTAATAATAAACTCGGAAGTGTAATGATTATTTGGTTTACTATTTGCACTAACAGTAAATGCATTACCTTTCCATATCCCTGAGCTAGACACTATAGTTGAATTTTTCCACACAAACAATTGCGGGTATCCATGAGAATCAAGACGGTTTATATATTCACCAGGAGAAGGATCATCAATGCTCTTCCATGATGACATGTACCAATCCATGCCCGTGACCAAATTACGTCCAAGTTTCATGCCAGGTATAAAAGTATTTCCTGGATAATCAAAACTCTGCCACACGAAATTAATTTCCAGGTCTCTTTCATTTACATCATTGACAACAAGGTTCCCGGAATCCAGGATCCGTGCTTTTGGATCCTTTAAGGATCTTGATGAGTTTGATGACCAAATTGAGATATTGGAATTATCAACAAGTACAAGAATCCCATTGGGTTTGAGTGTTAAAACTCCTGATCTGTCATTAAGTGGAATATCTCTGTTTGCAACCCAGACAACAGTTCTAGGTGATATCTTCTTGTACCATATGCAGACGTAACGATTCTTCGGATTTCCAGGACTGAAAAATCCAAGCTCATAAATCCCACCAGCTGAAACAATTGTGTCACCATCTCTAATGGATTTATCTGTTGTGATCGTGTCTAATGCCGCGGAAATTAGTAAGATGAAGAAAAAATGTGAGCAAAAGAATAAAAACAGTAGCCCTTTTGATAGATTCTGACTCATGTTTTTGATTGACAAGTTCAAAAAAGCCTTGACACAGAAAAGATACTGATAACTTCTTTTTTTCTCAGTTTAGAATTAACAACCATGCCCAAAAATGTTTTATATAAATAAAATGAAAAAAAAACTTTTTTGAATGAAAGGCCAACAACTGCTGCCAAGAATTAGATGTCAAAGTTTGAACTTGTCAAAAGTTGTATGCCTTT
Organism: Solanum stenotomum; assembly: GCF_019186545.1. Lineage (NCBI taxonomy): Eukaryota > Viridiplantae > Streptophyta > Magnoliopsida > Solanales > Solanaceae > Solanum > Solanum stenotomum. The sequence goes on from NC_064290.1 coordinate 57,586,597, forward strand.
GACTTCCCATTTCCACCATTAACCTGGTGTTTGCAATTGCGCGCTATAGAACTATTCATACAAACATATGGCATGCGTTTATTTTCTTGGTGTAAACACATGAAATGTATTGGAGCAAATTGCCTAAAGTCTTCCTAAAATGAGTTAGTATTAATGACGATGTGACATCTTGGACTAGTAATAGCAGAACTAAGAAAAAAGGAACTGATTTCTTTTTTATTTTCTATTAATATTAATGCATTTATTTTAAAAAGTTGTGAAGTCACCATCTAATATTCAACTGAGAGAAAAAATATAAAGAATAGTTTGCCATGCTACAAGAAGAATCTTCAACTTCTTGAATGGAGTCACTTTTGATGAGGAGACTTTAGTTTCTCCCAAAAAGTCGGACTTTTCGGTGTGAATCCGGATTAATTGTGCTACAAAGCGTGTGCTGAAATGTGTGTACACACTTTCAGATTTTCTTCTCATTAATTAGATATTATATGTGTTGATTGAACTTGAATTCACAATGCCCTTAACCGATTACAACGAGCTAACTGATAAATTGAGCTGATTCTGTTGAATCCATTGAATTCCTTTCTATAAAAAATCCAGGCTGCTTTGGTTGAGGAAGAACCAGGCCTTCATTTCCCAACCAGAAAACTACTGATGCCATTGTAGGCCTATCCTCAGGGTGTTTTTGGGCGCACAACAAACCAACCTGAATGCATCTCAACACTTGAGATTCTGAAAATGATTCTTTCAAACATTCGTCCATCAGTTCCAACGCTTTGTCTTCAGTCCAAAGTAACCATGCCTAAATTACAAACAGAACACATTTATACTAGTGCATTCACTATAGAAAAAGTGAGTTAAGGGAACGAAGTTTAGTGTTATATGTGCTTACATGTCCCAAAAGATTGTGATAATGTTCCAAATGACGAAATTTCCTGTTGCTTCTGCCACTAACTAGTTCTAGAATGATAACACCGATACTGAATACATCAGATTTTACAGAATATTTCCCATCAACAGCATACTCTGGCGACATATATCCACTGCATCAACATCAAATTTAAGTTCATGTACTGTATGAATGTCTATCATAAAGATTTGTAGAACTTACTATGTCCCTATCACTCTCTTAGTATTTCCTTCCACTTGTTCTCCGCCAAAAATTTTGGCAAGGCCAAAGTCAGCAATTTTGGCATTCATGCCGCCATCTAGTAAAATGTTGCTGGTCTTGAGGTCTCTATGAATAATTCTAAATCTTGAGTCCTGGTGAAGGTAAAGAAGACCTCGAGATATTCCCACAGAAATTTCAAAGCGATTCTTCCATGCAAGTGAAGCTTTTCTGCTTGGATCTGCACAATGTAAAATCAATTCTTGAGTGATACAGAGATATTGAGGACTTATCAAGTAATAATATTTAGTTAATGAATCACGAAAAGCAGACCAAAAATGAAACAGTCCAAGCTAGAGTTGGGCATAAACTCATAGATTAGCATATTTTCTTCTCCTTCAAGGCAGCAACCCAAAAGCTTGACAAGGTTCCTATGTTGCAGCTTGGAAATGAGAGCAATTTCATTTTTTAACTCTTGAACGCCTTGTCCAGAATACGTTGATAGCTTCTTTACTGCTATCTCTAGTCCATCTGGTAGAATACCCTGCAATTTTCTCTCAAGGGTCAAATATGCCCCTTCTAGCTTTTAGTTGAAGATCAAAGATGATTTACCTTGTAAACCTGTCCAAAGCCACCCTCACCAATCACATTTGCAGAAGAGAAATTTTCAGTGGCAGCAGTAACAGTAACTAAATCAAACAATGGCAACTCAAGGTCCTTGTTTCCAACTTCTGAACCTGTCAACATATATTTTCCAATCACAGACATGATATAATTGAACTTTTCCTCAATCATTTGATAAAGTCGAACAATGCTAGCTAGATGGAGGTAAATAAGCATTCACAGTTAACAAATTTCTAGTACCTCCAGTATGTTTATCTGTTTTTTTGTTCTTTCTTTGGAAGGTAAACCAAGCTAGAAAGATGAGGATAGAAGTTGCTACTAGTGCTGAAATGACCGCAATCAGGGCTGACCTCTTTCCCCTCCGATTCCTGACTGAATCTGTTTAATAAAAAGTCCATAAGCAGTCTTCAATTGACATATGAATTGGCAATATCAGTATGAATTGCTTCCGCAACTATCATATGTTACTATCAGTGACATCAGATAGTAAAGTTCCTTAAGGAGACGTGCTTATATTGTGCAAAAGAACACGAAAATGGTATAGAGTAGGGTCATTACCTAATTCTGAAGCAGCAACTCTCACAAACAGGTGTTGCTCATTTTGGTTGTACTCTCTAATATCAATGAGTTCACCGAACCATAGTAAGCATCCACTTCCGCCATTTCTTATATCAAGATTTGAGTAGGCTGTACAATTGCAATCAGCCAAGCACATATTCTTGCATTCTTCAAGATTCATGCTTACATTATACCAGGAGTGTCTAGAATCCGGCATCTTGATATTCGTAAATTTAAGAAAACCATCTTGGTTACAAGACAAAGAAGTTTTCCTTATACAACCATTTGACCAGTCCACTGCATACCATTGTTCAGGATACCTGTGAAAACACAATTAACGAATTAACATGGTATAGGAACAGACAAAGGAGTCGTGTGAAGGCATAAATAAGTAACTAAAAGTATGATCTCTCTAATAGCTTAAACATTTACATGAGATGGTCACACAACAATACCTAGGCTCGAAACCTCGCAGGCAGTCACATGGAGGAGAGTTATTGATGTTGCAACTTGCATAAGGACCACATAAAGCAAAACGATCACAATTATCAGATTGTGCTGATACGTAGACTATCCATCTGTGATTACGCTCGATCCATGTTAGGTGTTCTACCATTCCAGCCTGATTGATCACCACCCTGGTGGGCAGGGACTCATTAAGCTCGAATTTAAAGTAAATCTCCTTCTGTTCAATAACAAACTCGAAAGCATAATATATAGCTGGTTGATTTTTAGGACTACTACTAAATGATATACCATTCCATGGCCCTGTGCTATATACTATAGACGAATTTTTCCACACGAAAAATTGTGGGTATCCATGAGAATCAAGACGTTCTATATATTCACCAGGAGCAGGATCATCCGTGCTCTTCCATGACTCTATGTACCAATCCATTCCCGTTACCAAATTACGTCCAAGCTTCATCCCAGGTAATAAAGTATCTCCTGGATAATCAAAACTCTGCCACGCGAAATTAACTTCTGGATCACTATCATTTCCATCACTCACAACAAGGTTACCGGAATCCAGGAGACGTGCTTTTGGATTCGTTAACGATCTTGATGAGTTTGATGACCAAATTGAGGCATTGGAATTGTCAACAAGTACAAGAATTCCATTGGGATTGAGTGATAACACTCCTGAATTGTCATTCAATGGAATGTTTCTGTTGGCAACCCAGACGACAGTTCTAGTTGCTATCTTCTTGAACCATATGCCAACGTAGCGATTCTTCAAATTTCCAGGGCTGAAAAATCCAAGCTCATAAACCCCTCCAGCTGAAACAATTGTGTCACCATCTCTAATTGGTTTTTCTGTTGTGATTGAGTTTAATGCTGTGGAAATTAGTAAGATGGAAAGAAATATAGAGCAAGAAAATAAAAAATGTTTCCCTTTCATGATTCTGATGATTTGTACCCTTCGATTTTTTGAAAAACTTAAAGCCTCAACTTAATAACACACAAAAAAAACACCAATTCCTTTCATTGACAAGCTAAGGTCAATTTTATTTTTTTCACTTCTAACTATTGAGAGGCAGCTAACAATTAGGATGTGATAGGTCTGAACCTGTTCATTGTTGTATACCTTTTGACTTCTAAAAGTATTAAATATGATTGAACGTTGGATAATAATGCTTAATCATTGTTAATTAATTGGCCAAATATATGAATAGACACTCAAATTTGTCCCCAACTACGAGTTAGACACACCTCTAGTTGGCATAAGTGTGGCCCCTGCACGAGTCAGGCAAACCTCACACGTGAGCTACAAACTGCCATGACATGTTAAATGATGGAACAATGATAGAGCTAGTACTAGTGTGAGTTCTGTGGGTTCAACTGCTTAGCTCAAACTATGAATAAACATAGGTAAAAATAAATTAAAATGTATACATATATAAGCTTTTGCAAATCATGCATATTCAACTCTATGAAACAAAAACCATGCTGACTAATTAGTGTCATCTAGAGACTAGAAGTTAGATTAGTACTACAGGTCTCGTGCTTTAAGTTAGCATAGGCATTATAGATCTATCACAACAACAATAACATACTATTGGATAATGTCAATATCATGCCTATGGTAAGGCCCACCAGGACTAGGTTGGCCCGATTTGGAGTAATGATGACATTTGTTTGGTGGATTTAGTTAAGAAATAAAGTTGTGTCTTTACTATAAGCTATAACTTTTGGCATGATGATAANAACTTCGAGCTAGTTAGACACAGGGGCGGACCTACAGTGGTTCAAGTGGATTCATATGAACCCACTTCGTTGAAAAATAACACTGTATATATATGTATATTTAATCAGTTTTTAAAATTTTATATCTATATATTAAATTTTGAACCCACTAACACAAGTCTGAAGCTTAGCTGAGTGGTTGAGGGGGTTCAATTTTCCCAGCCAACCCGGGATTGAAGCCCCATTGCCACATTTTAGTTTTAATTCGTTTTTTGATATATAAAACGTTCACACACAATTTTGTCCTCTATGTAGGTGTAATTTTTGTCATTTTAGTTACTTAAAAACTATAAAAAGTAGAATAACTTTTTACTTTTACAATTAAAAGTCCAATAGTCAACAAATTTTGTCCTTTTTGTTTTAATTTAAAAAAAAAACTCAACTAAAAAGGCACTAATCCCTATTATTCTCAATTCTAAAAACCCTTTTGTCTTCTTCTTTGTTGAATGTTTTTCGCTCTTGATTCTAGTCTTTATATATACATATATGATTATTGTGGTTATTTTTTATTTCTTCAACTATAAAATCCCTTATCATTCTAAAATCAACAAATAATATTAAGTATATTTCTATATATTTGATTCTGAAATTAAGGTTATAATTATTTTGTTTAATATTTTGTTTTTATTTGTTAAATGTTGAATGAAGAGAAATCATTCATAATATTCTTTTCTTTTCTTAGTTTATATTGAAGCCTAGTTTTTCGTCCATTTTATTATGTACCGTCTCATTCATAAGTCAATGTAATTTTTTTCAAATGTATTAACATTGTTTAGTATAGTCAGATATGTATGTTGTTAGCCTCATAAAAATTACAAATAATATTAAGTATATTTTTATATCTTAAACCCACTTCATAAAAATCCTGGGTCCGCCACTGATTAGACACATTAACTATCGTTGAGACACCTTTAGTTGGCATAAGTGTTGCTCGTGCACGAGTCAGGCAAACCACACGCGTGAGCTACAAACTGCCATGACATGTTAAATGATGGAACAATGTAGAGTCAGTACTAGTGCGAGTTCTCTGGGTTCAACTGCTTAGCTCAAACTATGTATATACATAGGTAAAAATAAATTAAAATGTATACATGTAAGCTTTTGCATAATCATGCATATTCAACTCTATGAAATAAAAACCATGCTGATTAATTAGTGTCATCAAGAAGTTAGATTAGTACTACAGGTCTCGTGCTTTAAGTTAGCTTAGGCATTCTAGATCTATTACAACAACAATAATTGGGTAATGCTAACACCCTGCCTAGATGGCAAGGCCCACTAGGAACTAAGGTGGCTTGGATCGGAGTAATGATCAAACATGACGTTTGCTTGGTGAACTTAGTTAAAAAATAAACTTGTGTTTTTGCTAAAAGTTACAATTTTTGATATGACTGTAAACACTTGATCCTAACACATACTCAATTGTCAACGCTCAAAACCAATCAGATACGTTGGATATTGTAATAAGAAACAAATGTACTAGTTGCATCTAATACATCAATCTCTTTCATTTGAGTAGATGTGTTTACCATTGTGCCAAACGCTATAGCCATAGTCGAAAGCAAAGCCATGTTGCTCTTGGTATCACTTAGTAGGATCAATTGCTTACTATCATGCCAAAAATTATAATCGCTAATAAAGATCAACTCTATTTCTTAATTTAGTCCACCAAATAAACACTATGTTCGATCATGACTCTAATCTGGGCCACCTTAGCCACCATCATGGCATTGCCACAGACAAAATGTTGATGTTGCCCAACACTTACTACTACAGTACTATAAATGTTACTAATGCTATGAGGATTCAATAATTTATATATATTATTATAAAATGGATCCTATTTGCATAGTGTAAGGGAATTGATCAAATGAACCTCTTCATCATGCCCTTTAATGTCAGATAAAATATTGCATAACATGAATCACAATTTAATGATCAAGAAGATTTTATTTGTATTATTAGAGTGTTAGCTGTCAATAACTGAGAAAAAATATTTTGTATTATTAAAGCAAGTGGGCTTACCGAAAGTATGTTACTTTGTCGGTAAGCAAGGCTAGTGGCTAAAATAATTTATGTAACCTGTAGTTTGATAGAAATTAAAGAGCCATAAAAATAAAAATAAAAAATAGAAAGATTAATAATATTAGAAGGGATATAAGTAGGTTTCAGCCCATATGCCCATTTCATCACGTTCAGATCATGAAGTCTCTTTCGATTAAAATAAGAATAATAATAATCCATATTTTGTTTTTACGTCAAATCAATAAATATATAGTTATGTATTTGTTGAATTTCTATCACATTACTATAATTAACTAAAATGCATATTTATTTCATTTATTCACTTAATCATATATATATATATATAAAAAAAAGAGGATCCTAGGCCCGCCTACGTGACACCACCACAAACCAAGATTCGTTTTTTAATTTATCTCCTTTCATGAAAAGTTGCGATTTTAACGAAAAGTTGTGACTTTTATGAAAAGTTGCGACTTATATGAAAAGTTGTAACTTCTATGAAGAGTTGCGACTTTTATGAAAGGTTATGACCTTTCCGAAGAGTTGTAACTTTTCCAAAGAGTTGTGACCTTTCCGATAAGGCACAATAAACATTTGTTCACACTACCCTTTGTTGTCTCGCTATAAATAGAGGGATTTCCTCTCATTTTAAAACAACAAAAATTCTGAACTTTTTCTTCTTCTTCTTCTATACAATTAAATATTCACATACAATTTTTTCCTTTCTGTTTCATCCTATTGTTACAGATCCTGGTATGTTTTTTTACAGTCATTAATTTATGCTTATGTTATTAATTGTTGTTTTTGAGTACATGTTTTAAACTTTGTTATTTATGTTTCAGCAAATTATTGTTTAAGTATTTGTTAGTACAGATTAAACAACACACGTTACTTGAGTATTCACTCAAGTTTTCTCTACTGAAATTGTTGAAGGTACAGCAAAAAAATTCCTTAAAGATCTATACTATTATCTCTTGAAGACAAAATTCAAATTTGGTATGTCATTGTAAGGACAGAAAGACCTTAAAAACTTTATCTCATCTTGATGTGCGAAGTGAACCAGGAAAAGAAGACAAGAATTAATAAACATTTGACATGGGTTCAAGGATGTGCCGGATGACCTATAGAGGAATATGACTAGACTGTAGCCTCTTTTAATCCCAAAGACATAGATAACTACACAATAAATTTATTGCTCATATTCAATATGAAGTATGGACAGATTCTCAAGTTTACTGCAAGTTGTAAAAACTTTCTTAAAGCAATAGATGTGTTTCTCGACGCTGTGATTGAAATAGAGGTGTAGTTTCAAATTGAACTACATCACTCGGGTATGTTGATTTTTAAAAAACACCCAAACAAACTGAATAATTTGTGTAATCTTTTTCCCTTTCAAGTATATATAATAAGTTGAATTGTTGTCCAATATGATACATTCTCCCTTTAATTTTTTATTTTAATAATTACTTATGATACATTTAAATGGGAAACTTTAAAATGATATATGTAAAGCAAAAGATAGAGCTGAACTTTTTACATGTTAGAATTGGAATATTTGTTCATTTGTTTCATCCTTTTAAAATTTATTTATCCCTTCACCAACGATTTTTTATTTATTAATATCTCCGGTATGGTTGATGTTCATTTGAATCCCCAAAAATATCAAGTAATAACACTTCCTGGGCAAAAAGATAAATCATAAAATTAAATTAAAGATGATTGATTGAAGGATAAATGATAAGATATTATAATTATCATCTTCCTTTACATTATTAATGTTTGTTATATGTAATCTTGTATGTAAGATAATATAGTATTTTAGTTTTAATGACTCATAGATTTTAAGTATTATTTTATAAATTCAGTGATATTAAATTTCCGAGTGAAGCATGGATAATTTTACTAGTTATCTATAATACTTAATCCGTCTCATATTATTTGCTCATATTATTAAAAATAGTTGATTCAAGTTACTTGTCATGACAGAAAATAGAATTTATTTTAAAAAATTCACTTTTCATTTAATTAATTCTTTTTGAAAGTATTAATATTGCAAAGTTCCTCCATTACTAATCTTGATCGATAAGGCACATAAATAAAATGCATTAATTATAAAATGTGAATAAAATTAGCTTGTTTAAAGAGCATGCAAAGAAGAAAGTGGACAAATAACATGAAACAGAGGAAGAAATACCTTGTTTGCAATTCAAACTTTCAAAATTAACTTATTTTTGAGAAATACTTATAATAAAAAACTGTTTGTGTTTGTCAATAAGTTTAATCAAATAAATTATAAATAATATAATTTAACGTAAATATCAAATGCAAATAAATATTTAGGCCTCTTTTGCACAAATTGACAGAATGATTCGGATGGTTCTTGAATCTTGACATTAATAAACCAATCTCACATTGATGAAAGAACTGGGCAATCGTCAGCCCAGCCGCATGTTAATAAATGTCAGTCCAATAATAAAATGTCCAATAATTCTAATTTTTAAGTTTCCAACCAACTGAAATTAATGGTTCAAACATATATGTCATTCTTATTATAAATAGTTGATTCATAATATTTGTCATTTCATAAAATCAATGCATAAATTATAACATTCTTCCTATTTTACCCCGTGAATTATTAGTCTTGAAAGTATATATTTGACTAACATACAAAAACTAAATGAATAATGTTCATTGGTCAAATTAATTAATCAAAATAAATTAATTCATATTCATTGATTGAAAAGTTTGACTTCAAAAAAAATTAAACAAGGATAGAATGGTAAACTTATTTAATTTCTTAATGCACGTGGAATAAAAAATAGTGACATATAAATAAGAACTGGGGAATACTATTTTGGGAAAAAATAAATTACTAAAATTAAATCCCGAAACAAAGGTAGTTTAAAAAATTGTTAATATTAGAAAACCATATATCTTCATTTTGGTCTCTATCGATATATATCAAAATCTCCTTGAATATTATATTTTATATATAACGTGAAAATTATTTTCTAACAGTTAAAGAGCAAATTGCAAGAGTTCAAGTAGAAAATTATATTTGCAGCATGACAAAACTTGTCTTTTTGTTTTTATTTTTTCTCAGTATAATATTATAATATGGTGACTTTTTTTTTTTGGTTGAAAATGACTTCATAACGATTTACAATTTAAAGGGAAAAAAAAAGAAATGAATGTGTCAACCGTGAAAGCTGGAATTAGTTATTTTGACCTGATTAATTACATTAGGAAACGGAAAAAATATTTCGTTGTATTTTTTTAATCTGTCACTTCACTTAAAAGATTTGGTCAAATATTTGTCTCTTTAAAAAATTATTAAAAAAAAAACATAAATCGATTTTAGGGATAATTTTGCACTTTTAATCTCTTAATTAATGATGAATTTTAATTTTGATTTTTATAATATTCGATTAAGTGTATGTATTTTTAGGTTATTGTTTGAATTATATCACTCTCAAATATGAAATAACATTATGAATTCAACACAATACAACATTAATGAAACGATTTAACACTAAATAATTCATTAACGTTATAAAGACTCAAGATCAGAGAAATAAAGAAATACATAAATTAATTAAAGATTATATATACATTTGATCAGATTATAATATGGGAAGTCAAAAGATTACAACTTTGAAAACTATAGTCTTAGGCTGTTAGCCGCCTATAGAGTTTTTGGAAAGCAAATATTAGTTCGTTTCCTTAAAATTAAGGGAAAATGATTTTTACATTTTACACCTAATAATATAATGTAATAGTTATTAAATTGAAAATCACGAGGTAAAATTAAAAATATCAAACGATTTTATTTTATGTAAAAGGTCTTGCATCTTATATATGAATGATGCAAGATAGCATGTACATCATAAAATTAGTCAAGATAAGTTCATTTGAATCTTAAATTTTTGACACCAAGTATAAGTACATACATATAAAAATTTATTAAAATCTCAAAAAATATTAAATCTAAACCCCTAATTCCACATTCTAACACTATAGTAAACTGAATTTAAAAAAAATAAAAATTTAATTCATTGAATTTTTAAGTTTGGATCCATCTACAAATGTATCCAAACTAACCCAAAAGATTAACACGTATTTCATAAAATTACTCGAGATAGGCTCAAATTGATCCGATCACACCAGTCATAAAATAAACCCATTGCATCCAGACAAAAGCCGGTTGACTATGCCGACAAAGTTTTAACAATAAGTTATCACCTCTACCCCATCTCTATATTTATTACACAAAGCTAACCTTTCTCCCCAAGAAAAAATAACTTGAAAAAATGATTTACTCAAATGTGTGGCATGGAAAATATTTCATTTTTAATTAGAGGTCTCGAATTCAAATTCTGAATATGAAAAAAAAATTTGTTGGAGTAAATTTGAGCTCTATATATGAATTTAATCATGTTGGAAATTCCATCTCTGAGCCCAGCCTATTGTGCCATTTTTAATCCTCACCTGTCTCATCAACATAAAAAGAGTCTTCAAAATGGTCCAAATTGATATCAAGGTCAGTAAATTCTACTAATTTTTTTTTATTATTGGGTTTGACTATTTCAAGCTTTTAATTCGTGGAGTCTACTGCAAAATTGCGGTGGGTAATTATTAGTTAAAAATACAGTTGTCGATCATTGATTGGTTTAACATGTCAACGGCGAGTGAGTTTTACCTCTATCAAATTAAAGTGTTTATTTGATCACTACCTAAGTTAAGTTTGAATGTGTAACTTATAATACATGTCAAGTTTAACGGACTATCGCGACATTTAGCCTATTATTTTATAAGTCGAATGTGGTTAAGGGGCTATCGCGATATTTAGCCTATTATTTATAAGTCGAATATTGTAGACATGACTTTCTGATTCTAAACTGGTGGACAGGAAAAAGTTAAGCTTGACAATCAATAGTATTGATTTTGTTTTTTGTGTCAGCTATGTTGAGGCTCTTCATTTGCTGTCAATTTCTCTTCATGTTACTAACTTCTGCAGCAATAGACAAAATCACTACAGATAAATCCATTAGAGATGGTGACACAATTGTTTCAGCTGGAGGAATTTATGAGCTTGGATTTTTCAGCCCTGGAAATTCGAAGAATCGTTACGTTGGCATATGGTACAAGAAGATATCACCTACAACTGTTGTGTGGGTTGCAAACAGAAACATTCCACTTAATGACACTTCAGGAGTGTTAACACTTAATCCCAATGGAATTCTTGTACTTGTTGATAAATCCAATGTCTCAATTTGGTCATCAAACTCATCAAGATCGTTAAAGAATCCAAAAGCACAGCTCCTGGATTCCGCGAACCTTCTTGTTAGTGATGGAAATGACAGAGATCAGCGAATTAATTTGGCGTGGCAGAGTTTTGATTATCCAGGAAATACTTTATTACCTGGAATGAAGGTAGGAATAGATTTGGTTACGGGCATGGATAGGTATGTAACATCATGGAAGAGCACGGATGATCCTACTCCTGGTGAATATGTAGATCGTGTTGATTCACATGGATATCCTCAATTGTTCTTGATGAGAAATTCATCTGTAGTGTTTAGCTCAGGGCCATGGACTGGTGCTGCATTTTCTAGTAGTCCTAGTAATAAACCAACATTGTATTACACGTTCGAGTTTGTTATCACTCAGAAGGAAATTTACTTCAAATACGAGCTTAAGAATGACTCTATGCCCACCAGGGTGGTGCTCAACCCGGATGGGATGATACAACACTTAACATGGATTGAGCATACTCAGAGCTGGTTTCTCTACTTGACAGCACAACTTGATAATTGTGATCGTTTTGCTTTATGCGGACCTTATTCAAGTTGCAACATCAATAACTCCCCTCCATGTGACTGCTTGAAAGGTTTTGAGCCTAGGTTTGTATTTGTTAAACTATGTGATCATCTCGCGTTAAGCTATCAGAGAGAGTGCACTTTTGAATTTTGATTACTAAGTTATGTTTTCACACACCCCTCATGTGTGTGCTTGATTCTTTTTCTTGGACCAAACACATGTAATTATTTTCTTGCCTTAACAGGTATCCTCAAGATTCTGCAGCAGACTGGTCTAGTGGTTGCGTAAGGAGAACTTCTTTAAATTGTACCCATGATGGTTTTCTTAAATTTACGGGTATCAAGATGCCGGATTCTAGAAACTCCTGGTATAATGAGAGAATGAACCTTGAAGAATGCGAGAAAATGTGCTTAGCTGATTGCAATTGTACAGCCTACTCAGATCTTGATGTTAGAAATGGCGGAAGTGGATGCTTACTATGGTTTGGAGAACTCATAGATATACGAGAGTTCAGCCAAAATGAGCAAAATCTGTATGTGAGAGTAGCTGCTTCAGAATTAGGTAATGACCCTACTCTGCATAAATGCACTAACTCTTTAGAATTGAAGGAACTCTGCTACCTACTTTACTTACATGATGGACATTAAGGTTGATTAGGTGCTTTAGTAGTTGGTAATATGGCGATTTCATTTTCTGTGGTACTGGAATGGAAGTAGCTTGCTGCAAAGAGCATTTGAATAATTTCATGACAGATCAAGGCTGTTGACAGCAGGTGGTAATCATATGCATTCTGTCCTTAGTAGTGCCGCTTGTAATCAGTGACACTGTACTTTAATAGGTGTCATCTTTCAAAGAAGATTTCCGATTTAACAATGCAGCTTGAAATCAATTAAACATTGACTACTTTTTCAGTAATCTTGTTGATTGAATGCCCTGGTCAACAAGTTACAAAGTCTGCAGGGCTTCATAACAAAATAAGAAGTAATACAATCAATGCAATTAACTACTGATATGCCTAACTCATATGTAAATTGAATACTGATTATGAACTAATATAGAACATGTTCAGACAGGACACGGAGGAGAAAGAGGTCAGTCCTGATTGGTGTCATTTCAGCAGTGGTAGCAACACTTATCCTCAGCTTTTTAGCTTGGTTTTACTTCCAAAGAAGGAAAAGAAGAAGAAGAATAGGTAATATAGCTGAGGTACTCTTGTCTATCTGGCTGACATTGTTCGCCTTTACCAAATTCTCATTGATATCATGTTTGTGGCAGGCGAATGTATATTGACAGGTTCAAAAGTTGAAAATGAGGATATGGAGCTTCCATTGTTTGATTTAGTTACNAATATAGCTGAGGTACTCTTGTCTATCTGGCTGACATTGTTCGCCTTTACCAAATTCTCATTGATATCATGTTTGTGGCAGGTGAATGTATATTGACAGGTTCAAAAGTTGAAAATGAGGACATGGAGCTTCCATTGTTTGATTTAGTTACTGTTACTAGTGCCACTGGGAACTTCTCTTCTGCTAATGTGATTGGGGAAGGCGGCTTTGGACCAGTTTACAAGGTAAATTAACTTTGATCTTCAACTTCTAGTTAGAAGTGCCATCTTTAATCCTTGATAGAAAATTGCAGGGTATCCTACCAAATGGACAAGCAATAGCAGTAAAGAGGCTATCGGAGAATTCTGGACAAGGCATTCAAGAGTTAAAAAATGAAATCGTTCTCATTTCCAAGTTGCAACATAGGAATCTTGTCAAGCTATTGGGTTGCTGCCTTGAAGGAGAAGAACGGATGCTAATCTATGAGTTCATGCCCAACGCTAGCTTGGACTATTTCATTTTTGGTCTGCTTTTTCGTGACTTATTGGCTATACTAGTACTTGACAAGTCTTCAATATCTCTGATCACTCAATGATTAGTTCTACATTGTGCAGATCCAAGCAGAAAAGCTTCACTTGGATGGAAGAATCGTTTTGAAATTGCTATGGGAATATCTCGCGGTCTTCTTTACCTTCACCAGGATTCAAGATTAAGAATTATTCACTGAGATCTCAAGACCAGCAACATTTTATTAGATAGTGACATGAATGCCAAAATTTCTGACTTCGGCCTTGCCAAAATTTTTGGTGGAGACCAAGAGGAAGGAAAAACTAAGAGAGTAATAGGGACATAGTAAGTTCTACACATGTTTAAATCATAGAACCTTTATTACATTTAATCAGTACATCATGAGCATAAATATATTGAGTTGATGCAGTGGATATATGTCTCCGGAGTATGCTGTTGATGGGAAATATTCAGTGAAATCAGATGTATTCAGTATCGGCGTAATCATTCTTGAAATAGTTAGTGGCAGAAAGAACAGAAAATTTTGTCATATGGAGCATCATCACAATCTCTTGGGACATGTAAGCACATATATATGGAACAAAACTTCGTTCCCTTTATTCACTCTTAGCTTTCTATTGTGATTACAACTGTATAAATGTGTTGTTCTGTTTGTAATTTAGGCATGGCTACTTTGGATTGAAGGCAACGCGTTGGAACTGATAGACGAATATATCAAAGAATCATTTTCAGAATCTCAAGTGTTGAGATGCATCCAGGTTGGTTTGTTATGCGTCCAAAAACTCCCCGAGGATAGGCCTACAATGGCATCAGTAGTTTTCTGGTTAGGCAATGAAGGTCTAGCTCTTCCTCAACCAAAGCAACCTGGTTTTTTCATAGAGAGGAATTCTATGGAATCAACAGAGTCATCAGCTGATGAAGTATATGTAAGTAGCAGCGTGTCGATAACAGTACTAGAGCCAAGATAAACATAAAATTCCAATTGGAAATTTTTTGAAATGTACACACTTTTTTCATATTGTCAATATGAGTTCTACTGTATATATGATAATAGTAATGCTCTTATCATGTTTGCAGCATGACAAAAACCTGCCTTTTTTATTATTTTTCCTTGGTATCTTGTTATATGGTGACTTTACAATATGAAAGGAAAAAATGAGGTAACAGTGTGCAATAATTTTAGAGAGTTAGTGGTTTTTGGTCAAGCGTTTAGAAAGAAAAAAAAAAGTATTTTTGAGTTGTAAAGTAAGCTTAAGAAATATTGTAGTTTTTTCTCCTAAGTACTTTCGGAACCTTGGCCAAGAAAAAGTGATTTTCAAAGTGATGAGTCAAACACAAATTTGCTTTGATCCACAAAAAACTTTAAAAAAGTATTTGTATAAAAAAACAACTTTTCAAAATGGGTAAATTTTGAAAATTTGACCAAACAGGTCGTAATTTAGCATGTTTAGGTAATAAAATGAGGTAACAATATGCAATAATTTAAATCATGATTAAGTTCTAATAGTTCGAAAATCACATCGGATCATTATTTTAATCATGATTAGTCAACAGCGTGCAACTTTGAAACTCTAATTAGCCGCCTCTATGGCCTCTCTCAATAGAAAAGTTGAAATAATTATTACTCAACTAATCAGTAAATTAAATTAATTAAACAAAGAAGCCGTGATAGACCTTTATTAATAAGGATTTGCTTGGTTGAAGAGATTTGGGGTTATTTCCGATATAAAATTCATACCAAAATTATGAAATTATCTATATATCTCATATAAAAGATGAGATTATTTATCCCAGTAATAACCACAAAATTATAATCTTTATAATCTTGACCTAACCTTGTTTTGAATCAAACGACTCGTGTTATCGAAAATCAAATAATGGATCATCTCCTTAAGACGCTTTCAAAATCCACTTCATATTTCACATCCAAGAGATGTAGTCTAGTAGTCCACAAAGTTGCTCGGTAATTATGAGTCTCAAATTCAAACCTCAGAGTAGGCAAAAAAAATAAATATTAGGGGTGTATTTAATAGGATGGAAGAAAATATTTTCTAAAAAACAAGTGTTTGGTAGTGTAATTAGTCCAGGTGTGCCTGACTCTATTATTTCAATAAAAAAGTTTTTCTTTTCATATTCTGTTTAAAAGGAATATTGAACATGACTTGTTGATTCTAAAGTGGTGGGCAGGAAAACTCAACTTTGTCAATCAAATAAATGTATTGTTATTAATTTTTGTGTCAACTATGTTGAGGCTCAAAGGCATTAAGATTACCAATTCAAAAAAAAAAAAGAGTCAAAATCCATGAAAGGCCTATTTTCATTATGCATTTGCTGCCAATTTCTCTTCATTTTACTAACTTCTGCAGCATTAAACACAATCACTACAGATAAATCCATTAGAGATGGTGACAGAATTGTTTCAGCTGGAGGGATTTATGAGCTTGGATTTTTCAGCCCTGGAAATTCGAAGAATCGTTATGTTGGCATATGGTACAAGAAAATATCAAATGGAACTGTTGTTTGGGTTGCCAACAGAAACAATCCACTGAATGACAATTCAGGAGTGTTAACACTCAATCCCAATGGAATTCTTGTACTTGTTGATAAATCCAATGTCTCAATTTGGTCATCAAACTCATCAAGATCCTTAAAGAATCCAAAAGCACGGTTACTGGATTCAGGAAACCTTGTTGTCAGTGATAGGAATGATAGAGGCCTGGAAAATAATTTCGCGTGGCAGAGTTTTGATTATCCAGGAAATACTTTGTTACCTGGAATGAGGATTGGAAAAGATTTGGTCACGGGAATGGATTGGCGTGTAACGTCATGGAAGAGCACGGATGATCCGACTCCTGGTGAATATGTAGATGGTCTTGATTCTCATGGATATCCACAATTGTTTGTGTGGAAAAATTCATCTGTAGTATTTAGCTCAGGGCCATGGAATGGTATTGCATTCAGTGGTAGTCCTAATAATAAACAAAATACATATTACAGTTTCGAGTTTGTTATTAATCAACAGGAAATTTACAACACATATACAATTAGGAATGACTCCATTCCCACCAGGGTGGTGCTCAATCCGTCTGGTGTGGTAGAACACCTAACATGGATAGAGCGCAGTCAGAGCTGGTTTCTCTACTTGACAGCACAATTTGATAATTGTGATCGTTTTGGTTTATGTGGACCTTATTCAAGTTGCAACATCAATAACTCCCCTCCATGTGACTGTTTGAAAGGTTTTGAGCCTAGGTTTGTATTTGTTACACTATGTGATCAACTCACGTTAAGCTGTCAGAGAAAGCACACTTTAGACTTTTGATTACTTACTTATGTTTTCACGCGCCCCTCATGTGTGTGCTTGATTCTTTTTTTGTTACTTAATTATGTCTTCACCCTTCACAGGTATCCTCAAGATTCTGCAACAGACTGGTCAAGTGGTTGCGTAAGGAGAACTTCTTTGGATTGTACCTATGATGGTTTTCTTAAATTTACGGGTATCAAGATGCCTGATTCTAGAAACTCCTGGTATAATGAGAGCATGAACCTTGAAGATTGTGAGAAAATGTGCTTGGCTGATTGTAATTGTACAGCCTACTCAGATCTTGATGTTAGAAATGGCGGAAGTGGATGCTTACTATGGTTTGGAGAACTCATAGATATACGAGAGTTCAGCCAAAATGAGCAAAACCTGTATGTGAGAGTAGCTGCTCCAGAATTAGGTAATGTCGCCGCTCTGCACCATTCTCTCGTCTTAACTCAACTCTTTAGAATTGAAGGAACTCTACTATCTTATTTACTTGATAAACATTAAAATTGTTTATCAGCCATTAAATGGCTGCACATCTACAATAGTTTCCCGTTAAGGAGGGAGCTGATAATCTAGTACGAACGTATCCATCTAGTAGTGCTGTACTTGCATTTGCTTCTCAGATCATCCACTAGTCCCCTTTGTTGCAGACTTTATTTTGTATAGAGTTTGACACTAGCAGCTATATTCAGAATGAATAACCATATAGGAGAGCAAAGAATGTTGCGTAACAGTTTCCTCCAAGGGATTTTAGGAAAGCTGCCTCTCATCTTCTGATGTGCTAGACCTTATGGAAGATCAAGGATGTTAACAGCAGGGGATGGTCGTACACACTCTGTCCTTTAATAGTTAGTACTGATTAGCAAGTCTGCTGAGCTTCCAAGCAAAATAAGAAGTAATATAATCAATGCAATTCATTACTGATATGGCCAGCTCATATGTAAATTGAACATATTCAGACAGGAAGGGGAGAAGAAAGAGGTCAGTCCTGATTGGTGTCATTTCAGCAGTGGTAGCAACATTTATCCTCAGCATTTTAGCTTGGTTTTACTTCCGAAGAAGGAAAAGAAGAAGAGGTACATATACTTGAGGTACTCTTGTCTATCTGGCTGACATTGTTGGCCTTTTACCAATTCTCATTGATATCATGTTTGTGGCGGGTGAATGTATATTGACAGGTTTAGAAGTTGAAAATGAAGAAATGGAGCTTCCATTGTTTGATTTAGTAATTGTTACTAGTGCCACTGAGAACTTCTCTTCTGCTAATGTGATTGGAGAGGGAGGTTTTGGACCGGTTTACAAGGTAAATCAACTTTGATCCTTAACGTCTAGCTAGAAGTGGCATCTTTGACTCTTTGATAGAAAATTGCAGGGTATCCTACCAAATGGACAAGATATTGCAGTAAAGAGGCAATCAAAGCATTCTGGACAAGGCTTTCAAGAGTTAAAAAATGAAATTGTTCTCATTTCCAAGCTGCAACATAGAAACCTTGTCAAGCTATTGGGTTGCTGCCTTGAAGGAGAAGAAAGGATGCTAATCTATGAGTTCATGCCCAACGCTAGCTTGGACTATTTCATTTTTGGTCTGATTTTCATGATTCATTAACTAAATACTACTTGATATGTCCTCAATATCTCTGCATCACTCAACGATTAGTTCCACATTGTGCAGATACAAACAGAAAAGCTTCACTAGCATGGAAGAATCGCTTTGAAATTGCTATGGGAATATCTCGAGGTCTTCTTTACCTTCACCAGGATTCAAGATTACGAATTATTCACAGAGATCTCAAGACCAGCAACATTTTATTAGATAGTGACATGAATGCAAAGATTTCTGACTTCGGCCTAGCCAAAAATTTTGGTGGAGATCAAGTGGAAGGAAAAACTAAGAGAGTAATAGGGACATAGTAAGTTTCTACACATCTTCAAATCATAGAATCTTTATTACATTCAATCAGTACATGAGCATAAATATATTGAGTTGATGCAGTGGATATATGTCCCCGGAATATGCTGTTGATGGGAAATATTCAGTAAAATCAGATGTATTCAGCATTGGCGTAATCATTCTTGAAATAGTCAGTGGCAGAAAGAACAGGAAATTTCGTCATTTGGAGCATCATCACAATCTTTTGGGACATGTAAGCACAAAACTTCATTCCCTTAATTCACTCTTAGCTTCCTATTGTGAATACATTTGTATAAATGTGTTGTTCTGTTTGTAATCTAGGCATGGTTACTTTGGAGTGAAGGCAACGCGTTGGAACTGATAGACGAATGTATCAAAGAATCGTTTTCAGAATCTCAAGTGTTGAGATGCATCCAGGTTGGTTTGTTATGCGTCCAAAAACTCCCCGAGGATAGGCCTACCATGGCATCAGTAGTTTTCTGGTTAGGCAATGAAGGCCTGGTTCTTCCTCAACCAAAGAAACCTGGTTTTTTTATCGAGAGGAATACAACGGAATCAGCAGAGTCATCTGATGAAGGATATCTAAGTAACAACGTATTAATAACAGTCCTAGAGCCAAGATAGACATAAAATCCAACAATTAGAACTTTTGAAATGTATCCACTTTGTCCTGTTTTTGTCAACAGTATTAGTGTATATATGGACTATATCATGAAGTGCATTGAGGAAGATAGTCTAGTATTTCTGTTTTTCATTGACATGTGTATTCTTCGATACTATATATAATAAATGTAACGAATTGGCCTATTCTGAGTAACTTGTAAAAATCATGTCTCCACTGCTGACCATCAAAATTTCATACTATATGTACATATGAATAAGAAGTTGAGTCATTTTTGCATATGTACACTCAAGTTTGTGGAGTATGGATGATTGTATATATGAAGAAGATATTATTATAATTGAAAGGAAGTTGCATTGAAATTTCCTGTTCTCCCTGTGGGAAGCAACAAATATGATGGTTCATGTTTTTGTCCCTTTAAGTTTTAACCTTTTACTAACTTTATTTAATCATACCTATAATTTTGTGTTGTCTTGTGGTTTAAGGAAACACCCAGGAATATTCATGTACTTGCTGTGTATACAGTGTCCCAAAATACTTAGATCATAATTAGTGTCAATTATTCTATATCGATCACTTTTAATTCAACTGGCAATATGCGTGTTGTATCCAAAGGAGCATTGTCTAATAACCCTATAAATATACAATCACTCTTTTAAGACAGTAATTATATCACGGCGCAAGCCTTTTCTTCGTCTATTTTTGCTAACAGTAGATAGGGTTATTGCATAGGGTTACTAAATGCAAGTAAAAGCCAGAAAAGTGTCACATGATGCACTAATAATCTTGGCAATCTAAAAAATAATTATTAATATTAATTCGATCTTTTATCTGAGAGTGTTAATTATAACAATGGTCCCCTTTTGTGTAATACGCGAAGGTAGCTGAGTCATAGTTTTTTTATCGCTATATTCTTACGATAGCAATGTGGATTAACAACTTGAAAAAATTGGCTAAAAAAGAAAATCATTTGATCCTCAATTTTTATCTTGCAGTATTTTTTTGTGTGCTGGTAAATTGCTTATTCAATTACTCTATTAGCTTACAATATATGTGATATTATTTTTCTTATTAGTATATTTTAATAAGAATAATACATTTTTATATTTAAAAATAATTCAATTCTAAATTTTCCATAATTTGTAAGACAAATGTTATGATATGTTTCACAATTAACACTGTAAATTTCAGAAGCTTGTTTTATTTGTTAATTTTTACGATGAATCAAATTATATCACACAAATTAAAACAAAGAACGATATACAACCAAAACACAGAGAAGATAGATGTGACTCAACGTAGAAAACATTCAGTACGTACGTTACCTTCCATTTCCGTATTTCTAGTTTTAATTCTATCGAAAAGACTACTAAAGATGAATTTTGAATTATATAGTGTTTTATATATCAGAGAAAACACAAATGGTCACCTTTTTAGTGTGGACCACGGCTGTCAAGTGTCTGTTTTTTTTTTTTACCCTCCTGTAGGAGCTCCAGAGGCGTATCTAGGATTTCGGCTAGATGGGTGCACAATTACGAAAAAATGTATCTTAAATATAAATTTGAACGATTTGACTTTTAGGTTCTTAATATGAACCTTTAAATTTTAAAAATTATAGGTCCAATATATATAATATTACTAGTTTTGAATTATAATATACATATTTGATTTAATTATATAAAAAACTTACCGTGCTAAAATTTTTAGGAATTTTCAATGTAATTTTTTTTAAAGATTAAAGGAAAAAAATAAAAGCAAAATTAGTTGAAACGTCAAAAGTGTATCCGATAACTACTTGGAGAGGTGTTACTCAAAAAGACAAGATAGATATAAGATTTAAATTTCTATCCTCACTTAGAGAGGTGCACCCAATCATCATCGTATTAATATATGATACTTTGAACATGGGTTCACACATTTATATTTAAATATTTTTTTAAAAATCTAACACTACTATATATGATCTAGAGAGGGGAGCATGGGTTCACGTGAACCCACGGCACCCCCTCTGGATACGCCTCTGGGAGCTCCCACCCTTTTTGCTCCCTTGGTGACTGAAACTCGACAGTCAAGTGTCAATGATATGGTTCGATCAATATTTTTTTAAAAAATAATATCATACTAATTTGTTCGATTACTCTATCATACATAATCAAAATTATATTTTTTAAACTGTCCCAATCATTTCAATCAATTTTTCTTTGATATGGATTCAATAAATTTTTTTCATATTAGAAAAGACGTTAGGTAAGAGTCACAATTTTCTTAGAATATCTGATTCGTTACATTAAGCAATAACAAACTTTGATATAACACACAAAGTGCATCTTATCATCTAAAATTAATTATATACGAAAGTGATGCTCTACAAAATATGACAAATTTCATATAATTACTAAACTCAAATAAATATTTAAATTAGGAGCAATTTATTGTCTTAATCTTTTTGGCAATTTACATAAATATATATTTGCATAATATAATTATATAAGTTATACTATCCTTAAAAAAAAATAGTTACACGCCAAACACTGTTATTAAGCTTATTTATAAAAACAAAAAAATCTCCATTAATTTTTTATAAGATTATAAATTTTACATTAAAACCTACAATTTTAATTAAATTAAAAATCGAATAACCAATTCGAGTATAAGTTTGATTTGATCAGTTTGGCCGATTTTAAAATTTGTTTTGACACCCCTAACTGTGGTATGACCTTAAAAAGTGTACTACAATTAATTAAAAATTGTGTCCAAAAAATTTCAACTTCTATAAAATGTTGTACTTATTATTTTCTTTATCCACTTCTGTTTAAGTATAAGAAAAAAAAATATTTCGATTTGCCCAAAAATATAATGGGACATTTAAGTTGAATGGAATAAGAAGTAGAAAGTACAACCTTAAATAGGAGATTGAATTTGAATTCCCTCTTTTTCTTAGATCAAGATCTTGGTTGGTTTAAAATCTGTTATGTTGGCATTACTATATATTCTAAACTATAAATTTTGTCATTGAGAATTTTGAATTTATGAGTTTCAAATTTGAAAAAAAATATAACGATTTATAATTAAGTTTTGAATAAATTATCTATACAAATTAAGTCAATTTCTTGACATAAATATATAATTTTGATCAAAATTACTGAATTTTGTTGCATGGTGAAAAAACACCAACAAATTCTATATTCACATGACTTTGAGGATTTGCAGCAACGTCTTTTTGTTCTTAACTGATTATTTCCACGTTTCTTTTAATTTCTATTTTCTAGTTTTGTTTTTTGTCTCATATCTATTTATTTTATTCTGCTTTAAATCATTTATTCTCTATGTCTGTGGAACATTAATTATTGATTCAGATTTGAAACGCCGACTAATAAATTAAGGCTTCTATTTATTAATAAAGGTGTAAATATTGTCCATCTCTAAATTCTGTAAACGTAAAGGACAAATCACACTAGCTAGCAAAGATATATAGGCACTTAATTATTAATTCAAATTTAGGAATATTATTGTGTATAGAATAATGGAAATGGGAAGAAGTTGCCCTAGCTAGTAGAAGCAATTATTGAAATGTTATCCCATTACACATGCATGTACCCTACAAAAACACACGTACACATCGTTATCATTTGTCAGGTACACAAAGCATCCCGCATTATTAGCAGAGTTAGTTCAAGGAAATATCGCACCCCAAGGGATCAGATTTGGTGTAGACAGTCAACCTAAAGCAAACATTTAGTGACTGTATTTCCACAACTCAAACATGTGACCTAGCTATAGCTCACATGGACAGCGGAGACAACTTTACCGTTACTCTGAGGTTCTTACAACCCATCGTTATCATTCAAATCTAATAAAATCAAGAAAGAGTAGTGTGTGTGAGGTTTTCATGTAAATCTCACTAAAAAACAACTCCTTTTTCATAAGTGTACTGTGCTTTCAAATGATTCCTCATGCAACTTCCAGGAAGGATAGAATATTACAAGCCAACAACTTTACAACCTCCACACATTAATTTCTTTCACTATATATACACACACACACACACAACATATACACACAACACATACACACACATCTTTCTTTAGTGACCGCGAAAAATGGAAGATCCTTTTGGATTTGAAGATTATTTCCCTTCAATGATGGAGAGATTAGGCGCGGAAGGATTCATGAGGGAGCTTTGCAATGGATTTTGTTTACTTATGGATGTGAGTATAGGGCTAATAACATATGAAAGTTTGAAGAGAAACACTATGAATCTTGGTTTAAATGATTTAAGAGATGATGAGTTGATTTACATGTTGGCTGAAGGAGATTTGGATGGTGATGGAGCACTTAATCAAATGGAATTTTGTATTCTCATGTTTAGATTGAGTCCTGGTTTAATGGATGGATCTAAACAATACATGGATGATGTGGGGCTTATTCATTTCCAACCCTAACTAGGTTTTTATTAATTCCTTAATTTGTGTGTTTTATTGATGTAACTTGCATTAATATCATGAGAGATATGATGATGATCTTATGCCAAATAAATAATTCTCCATGTATATCTATTTGTGTGTGTATTGATTTGAAGGAGTGATGATTATTAATTATCATACTACAATATCAGGTATTTCCGATTTCATAATGTTTCATCTTTTGTACGTTTGTTCGGTGAAATAACGAAGGATATGCCTTATTAATGGAGAAGAGATGAAAGGGTTTGTTATATGTTGTTTAGGTCGATTAGAAGGTATAAAAGCATCTCGATTCTTGTTATATTATTTTATTTTGGGATGGATCTTATAAGCAATACATGGATGATTAATTTGGGGATTATGATTCCCAACCCTAGTTTAATTAATTTCTATGTTTCTATGTAACTTGTACTAATTAATATCACGAGGAGATGGTATCTTATGCCTAATTCTCCATGTATATCGATATGTGTGTCTTAATTTGAAGGAGTGATGATTAATTAATTATCATACTACATGTATTTCGATTTCATAATGTTTCTCATCGTTGTTCAGTGAAATAGTGAAGGATATTTCATTACTAATGAAAAAGAAATGAAATGATCTGTTATATGTTGGAAATGAAATGATTTGTATATGTTGTTTAGATCGATCAGAAGATACGAAAACATCTCATTTCTTCTTTATTTTATTTGTTTTGGATGGATCTTAGTAACAAATGCATGGATGATTTGAATTGGGGCTTGTGATTTCTAACCCTAGTTTAATTTCTATGTTTCTATGTAACTTAATTATGTAGTAATATCATAAGAGATATCTTATGCCAAATAAATTGTTCTCCATGTATACATACCTATGTGCCTTAATTTGAAGGAGTGATGCTCATTAATGATTATATATTATATCAAGTATTTCAATTTCATAATGTTTCTATAGGTATCTTATGAGTAAAATAGTGAAGTATATTTCATTACTTCGACTTTGTGATGTTAGTATTCTCTTATGCTTTAGTTTTTTCAGTGTATAGTGAAAGATACTCAATTAGTAATGAAAAAAATAGACGAACAAAATCTCTTATATCAGAGGTAAAAAAACATTATAAATACAATTTGATATATACTACTTCATTAGAAAACTCTGAATTAAATCTTTGACACATTTTAATTCTATCCCGAGAAAAAATGGTGAAATCAAAATTTATATTAAGGTGATTCAAAATATAAAGAATTAAGCGAAGAAGATTCATTGTGTGTGTGTTTTGTCATGAAAAAAGATATGGATAAAACTTTGTATAAATTAAAATAGGTTGAATAATGGCAGTACATATCACTAAAGTACAAGGCATGCATTATATGCAGTACCAACAACCGAAGCTTCATCATTTTCTTAATAAGTATATCTTCTCACGTTTGCTTCAGAAAGCATGTTTCCGGAGACAGGGACGGAGTCATGTAGAAGCAAGGGTTCATTCAAAGTTTTTTTCGTAAAAAGTTATATTGTATATATAAAGTTGAATTTTTAGGCTTGAGTTTTTGTTATGGTGATTTCTTCATATTTTAAATTCCTTAGTAAATATTCTGACTTCGCCTTTCAATAATTTTGTTTTCATTTTACCCTTATTAACAAACTTTGATAGTAACACAAATGATATGGTATATTTAAGAGCTTCTGTGAAGAGAATTCTTTCTTAAATTTGATTCAAGTTTAGATTAAAAATAATTTCAAATATCATAGCCTGATTTTTGCTTCTTTTTTTCGTAGCTGAGTGAAGTACTAAATCAAACTTGTAAACTATTGTTTTTAATTTAAAACGTTTTTCTTGTTTGAAATAATGTTTTCTGTATTAAAAATGGACTGAATTTGGAATAATGTTTTCTGTAATAGTAAGGGAATAAAGAAAAGCATGTGTAAATATTAAAATCCAAAACAATACATTATACATAATCTTGCATTTCATTGTGATGAAAGTTGAAACTTCTTATATTCTTTTTCTTTCAACAATATCCACTCGCATATTAAACATGTGCTCTATTGTAGTTTTTAATGGTCATGTAGTGCAGAGGCGCATCCAGAATTTATAGATGATGGGTGCACTATTACCAAAAGGTGGATCTAAGACATAAATTTGATCGGTTAGATTCTTTTTACTGAAAATCATTAAAATTTAAAAATCATAGGTCCAAAATTAACTTGTATTTATCCAAATCAGTTACAAAATCTTAGAAAGAAAACTGAAACAAGATAGATAAAAGATTCAAATTTCTAACCTCACCTAAAGAGGTGCACAATCATCATCGTACTACATTATATGATACTTCGAGTTTGGATTCACGCATCTATATTTAAATGTTTTTAAAAAATATAACACTACTATATATGATTTCGGGAGGGGACCATGGGTTCACGTGAACCCGGTGACCCCCTCCTGTATACGCCCCTGATGTAGTGGCTCCTGACATGACATCGAATTATTGATTACATTATTTTGTTATGACTTGTGGTGTCGAAGCTAACTTTCCCACACCAACTAATTCCACGAGATACATGTCACCTCCCACAGACAACAAGTAACAAATANCTGAATTTGGAATAATGTTTTCTGTAATAGTAAGGGAATAAAGAAAAGCATGTGTAAATATTAAAATCCAAAACAATACATTATACATAATCTTGCATTTCATTGTGATGAAAGTTGAAACTTCTTATATTCTTTTTCTTTCAACAATATCCACTTGCATATTAAACATGTGCTCTAATGGTCATGTAGTGGCTCCTGACATGACATCGAATTATTGATTACATTATTTTGTTACGACTTGTGGTGTCGAAGCTAACTTTCCCACACCAACTAATTCCACGAGATACCTGTCACCTCCCATCGACAACAAGTAGCAAATAACTCTGTCTACACCAAGGCTAGAACAAATTGAAAGAATCACCTAGTATTTTTTTGTCTCTGCTGACTCTTCCTTTATTTGAATTCTTTTTTTCATTTTTCTACAAAAATTATATTGTTGGTCGGGATTTTAAATGATTGTTAAGAAAGTAGAAACATTTATTTCAAATCATGATCTCAAATCACATGTCCAAATACAAATCAAGACTTCATATGTTGATACATAATACTACTAACATCCATCAGTACAAGCTAGCGATTTTCTAATGCATAACCAGACAGGTAATGACTAATGAGAGAAACATAAGCATATAGTGGAAGTGTCATAAAAAAGGTTTTAGATTGCACAGCAAGTATCCAAAGGCAATCAAGTAACAATATTGTGAAGATGATAACCATAACAGATACAATCTTCAAGAAGAGACCATGATAAGTTGATGTTGAGAGAGACAAGAGCTACAACAGTTCATATACATAAAATGACTCCAGACGTCACAAAGGGCCTACTGGTTCTCGGGGAAGCTGGTCAATACAAGTGCAAACCAAGGGAAGACCTCGCCCACCTTCATTATGACTCTGTCAAAAAGAATCAAGAACATCTTAGCAAAGCATTAGGAGATGGCAATATTTTTTTATCAGTACAAGGAGTAGGGAGTAATTGAAGTCGTAAATTAATGGAGATGAGAATTAGTGAAGGAGCTACAAAAGTTAATTCAAATCTCTCAATAACCTTGAAAAGCAGACTCCACAAACTAATTAATGATACTCGAAGATCAAAACAGTAAAAAAGTAACACAACTGAGGATGTGTTCAGCCAGGTTGCAACTATCAGCACGACAATTTCATTTCTTAACGGAATCTCACATACTCATTGATGGTGTGTTTTTCCCCTGTTTGGTAGGTCAAAATATTTTGAAAAACACTTTCTCTAGGAAAACAAATTCCTTATAATTCAGAAATTAATGCAAGTTTTGGAGATTTAAATAACATCCTTCAACTGTTCTCTCTTGTGTCAACTCTACTACATACAAGAATAAACTTCAGAAAGGTAAATGGGCAATTGCTTTCAATGTGACACAAACTTATTTCCTTAAATCTATGCAACTGCATCATAAATGGTCAAAGAAGTAACTATCCTTGGAAAAGGGCCAGTGCAACTTCCATACTTGCCATCACTTGAAGAAGTTAAAATTATATAAAATGTCAGTAAATATGACACATATTGGTCCCATTCATTTCATTTCTTTCTTTTTCTGATAAAGTTAGATATATTCATTACTGGCATCAAGGATATGCAAAACCATTCATCGTATTTCATTAACTCCTTGACTAAAACCTGAAAAGGGATCAACCAAAAGAAACCACATCTTCCCGAACCAGTAGTGCATTCTTAAAATACCTGAAACCTGCTTCCTATCAAAGTTGTCAGTGTTTCTGTGCAAGTAAACTTAATCTGATGGATAATATAGCCTCAAAATGTCTACACCACTTTCCATGCTTACAGGAGATCTTTCTGGCTTAACAAGCACATGCACCATAGGGTTGTCTATCTTTTCATCACCCGGAACCAAAACATTCTTTATGTACACTTTTTCTTTCCCAACTAATCTTAAGGTAAGTTAATAGTTCCATGATAAGCATGTGGATGATAAGAAGAACAGCATCTAGAAGACTAGAGTAGAGCCAAATCATTAAAAAGATGGCCTTGGATTTTGCTCACACTTGGAAATGCCAAATTCGAGCATACACGTCGCTTGATAGACGACAAATTTGAAAAAGCGGCTTTGGACTTGGCATCTAATCTATCACAACTTCACTCTTCTTTTTTTCCTTTCTCGTCTTCTTTTATTACTAGGATCAGTTTTACCACCAGTTCACTCATTGAAAGATGGTAATCCCCTTCAGAGAAAACCTGAAGTTCGTGGTTAGGTAACAAACCAATGAAATATGTGACGAAATAACATTGCACACCTTCACCTAGATATCTTGGGTAAGGGATTGGTTGATTCAAGACAACCCATAATTCCAGCCATTTAATCTTTTTGGACTTTCAACCCATAAGTCCAACCTTAAGTTGAGCTCAAACACTAATTTACCACAACAGGACATTTGGAACTAAAAGAGGATAACTTTAGGATTTAACACATGTGACTGTTATTCTAAAACAGGCTTACCCCGTGTTATTCTCTCAGAACTAGGTAGACGACTACCCCAAAGTAATTCCTTCTCGCATTTCTGGTAATTTTTGTACCCAGGGTTCTTATGTATGATGTCAATAACAGAGAAAACAATCATGACCAAATTACATTTTTCTCCAAATTATTACGGAAATCAATTCTATGGTTCATAAAAGCATTAAGCTCATCCTTATATATTAAAAGAAACAGACTGCGACATGCCAAAATAGAACCGGTTATTTTTGTCAATCAAGACAAATAACAGGAACGGAAACATAAACTAAACCTATTAAAAGATGGGGATGATAATGTACTAGAAAAGCTTATGAGGATGGAGGAACTAGCCATGGTCAGGGAGGCAAAGACTTTATTTTTTTTCAGTTAGAGTGGAGGAAGGAGGAATGCTGAATTTTGAATTCAGTATCTCCACTTACTTCCTTTCAACTTCTCAATTGATATTACTCCTACGTAGTTGAACTTAACTTTATAGTACTAAATTTTATTATCAAAACGATAGATCAAACAATGCCGATATCAAGCAGAAAATTACAAGAAATCAGCCCTTGTACTCTAACCTGATTGTTCCATTAGGAACAGAGTAACTGTGAAAGGAGAAAATTATCAAGGAAGCACAACATTAAGTGATTGCTATTATACATGAAGATCATCAGAAACATAATAAAAGACTTAATAATGAAGAAATAAGCATAAAGAACAACATTCCATAATCCAAATAAACGAAATAAAGAGCACAAAGAAAAATGCTTACGGAGAAACATAAAATGAAAAATAGTAACAGTCGGCATACCTTTTCGATCCTCAGAAGCATCATGGTACTCAGCTTCCTCCTCATCTTCTTCAGCAGCTGAAGCAACAGAAACCACCGGCTCTACAACAGCATTTCCACCATCCTTATCATCGGGATACCTAACAACCACAACAGGACAAACACAGTGCCTAACACAATAATCACTAACACTCCCAAGTCTTCCATCACTTCCCCTCTTAGTAGCTCCAAACCCTCGACTCCCCATAATAACAGCACTAAGCCCTAACCTCTCAACCTCAAGACACAACCTCTCCCTCATATCATGATCCTTAACAATATGGATCTTAAACGGAATCTGAGCATCAACCAAAGGCTGAGCTAGATCAGACGCTTTAGTAGTAGTAAACGTATCGAATTCATCCTCAAGCTTCCTCTGACTCTCCTCATTCTCAGTATCAACAATAGATAGATCAACAGATCCCCAATCAGCACCGTAGAGTACGGAAGTTGGACGGACGTGAACAAGGATAACAGCGTCACCAGGACGGAGGTACTGATTCACAGCCCACTTAACGGCGAAAGCAGACTCGTCGCTTAGATCGACGGCTATTCCGATCCTCCGCTGAGCTCCGGCGGTAGGGGTATCGGTGGTGGAAGGGGTAGTGGGTGGGGGAAAACGTGGAGAAGATGATTTGATTTTGATGTTAGCGAGACGGGGGAGATCGGAATCGGGGGTGGGGGGTGGGGGTTGTTGCTGCATTCTTATGGGAGTTGACCTTTTTTTTTTGTACTGATTTTGTTTGTTTGATTTGATGCTTGTTTATCGCTATGGAAGCGAGAATTGCTCTATTTGATGATGATTTTGAAGAAGAAGAAGAAGGAATGAGAGAGAATCTAGAAGGGGAATAATTGATTAACTGTTGATTAGTGACAAAAGTTTTGTGTAGAAGCATGAGGTGGACGTGCCGGAGTGGTTATCGGGCATGACTAGAAATCATGTGGGCTTTGCCCGCGCAGGTTCGAATCCTGCCGTCCACGTTTTTTTAAAAAAATTACCCGGATCTTAGGTAGAAAGACTTTACGAATGAAGTTGCCTGATCAACATTTAACGATTTTAAATATGGATTGTGTTTTTTTAAAATATCGGATGGGGTCAAGTGGTAATTATTGTATTCTTAGGTAGAAAGGCTTTACGAATGGATGTGGTCTAGTGGTAATTACTAGAATCTTAGGTAGAAAGGCTTTGCGAAATGAAGTTGCATGATCAACATTTAACAATTTTAAATATGAATTAGTGTTTTTTTAAAATATCGAATGTGGTCTAGTGGTCAATAAAGATTCCTCAAAATATGGATTTTTGTGAGATGGCACATATCTAGTGGAATTGAACCCAAAAAATATTATATATAATCTAGTAAAATTCTTTATAGGGATGAGATGGATAGAAAGTAGGGTTCAATGGTGGCAAGGTTATAAGGATAGTCAAGGAGCGAGGGTTAGGGACTTTATGTGGATGACGAGAAGACAATGAATTTGAAATAATAAGTCCTTCTACTTTTATTAGAGTTCACGAGTACCGCTAGATATAATGAAGTTTGTATAGTTAACCAATTGAACTATTAAGATTTTATGAAATTCAATGTGAATATCCAAACATCAAGCGAGTACCAAAAAAAAGCTTGAGTAGCCCTAAGTTTTACTGAGAGTACTATTAACACTCATTACATGCATGAGGGTACTTGAAGCAGAGCCACAAATTAAATAAAGCAGCTAGCTAGCATGCAGGCTGCAAATAGCAGTAGCCACATCGATCTACTACTACAATGAGCCACCAGTCGAAGCTCATATATACACTACACTACTGACTACTTTCATGGATTTACATATATACGGTTTACTGACTACCTATTATTGCCTCTTTCCCATTCCTTTTTTGAACACTCACTTTTTACGCTCCCATAAAGCATGCCTTCTTTTCGTCTATCTCAATTTATGTGATATCAGAGATTAAAAAATATTATTTTGACCATAAATTTTAAATATTATGAATCTCAATAATAATTTGAAATATTGAAAAGTAAAATAATTTACATATATACTCACTTATAGACTGCCATAAAGCACTTTTTCTTTTGGTTTTTTTAGTATCTGATCAGTATATTATGCTTGACTCCCATAAAGAGATACTCTTCAATTGTATTCCTTTTGGTTTAATTAGTGGCTACCCTTTTTAAGGAAATATACAAACTCTCTCTTTTGTAAATATTAATTACCTACCCCCTTATTTAATTACACCCCACCATAATAAATAGCTTGCTAGGGTTTTGGTAGATTATGCTTCCACTGGACTTGCAACAGATCAGGACATAGAGACACGAAGGAGTTTATAGATTTTAGATTCTAGAAAAGGTAGGTTTTGGATAAGTTATTTATACTATATTATAATCGTGATCTTCAGACTAGCTTACGTTATTATACATCTAAACTAATTTTATTGGACACGACCCATGAGTGGAGCTAGGATTTATAGTTTGGATTTCTAGTTTTTTAATCTAAGTTGTTGTTTTCAATCCGTCCCGCATAGAATAATTTGTTGTTTTCAATCCGTCCCGCATAGAATAATTTGTTGTTTTCAATCCGCCTCACATAATTTGAAACAATTGATCATGAACTCCCAAATATATATATAACAGTAAATATAAGATGTAGGAAAAAAAATAGTGAAGCATCTACATCTCACTGACACAAAATCCCAATAGTAGAGAGAAAGAGATATAGATACAATAAAACCCCAGAAAATGTATTGCTCCATTTTGGAGAAGTAATAACAAGTAGTACTAGCTAATTCAGGTAAACCAAAATGGTAAAAATAAAGTAGTGTTTGGGTCTTTCATCAGATAAATTTTCACACAAGTGTGAAAAGACAAAACTCAGAGAAATTAAACCATATACTTTTTCAAATGATTCTGTAGAAAAAAAAAACTAACAAGAAAGCTTCAGTGAAAGATCAATGGAACTGGTAGGTGTAGTAGTAGTAGTATCTGCAGCCCAAGATATTGTAGTAACAGAAGAAGCTTCACCATTAATAATATTTCCCGCTGCTGCTGCTGCTGCTGCAAATGAAGAAGATTCTGGTGAATTATAAGCACTCCTCATCGTTGCTTCTTTCTCGAAACAACTTTTGTAATTATTAGTGTTTTTGCTGCTGATTTTTTCTGGAAAAAAATCGTACTCCATCATTACTGCTCCTTCGTCCCATGACAACGCGGATGAACTTCCCTTTCTATGAATTGCCACAATCTCTACGCCCTACAAATCACTTAGTTTTCAGTTTTTCGAAGCGAACAATTGTTGGAAAAAATTAGGGCTAGCTAGCTGCAATTTTATTTTATTTTACCTTTTGTAGATGGCTAGGTAAAGTGTATGACTGAAGCAAAGGCTTTGTTCCAGAATCTTCCTTTTCTCTGATCATGTCCTCCGTATGAATGCTAATTTCTTCTCCATTGATCATGCGTTTCTTCTTATGAGAACGAAGAAGGAAAATGTGAACAAATTTACAAAATTATAAATTAAATTAAACTTTAAATTGAAAAAATTTGGAAGCAGAACAATTTGCATTTTATATACTCATACTTTGTTGCATGATCGGCACCGATCGGAGAAACATGAGTTGTTGCTGCTAAACAGATTTGGCATTGGATACAGCTCCTTCGATTTCTCAGTACTGGGCTTAGAACTTGCAAATCCGTAGAGATTCATTTGAGATTGAAACTGATGATGATCATGAGAAGAAATCATCAACTGATTTGTACTACTAGATCCAATAAACCCAGTATTAACAACTTTTTGTTGCATAAAAAAATCATTAGGACTCACTGCACACAATTTGGGGAACTGAAGTACTGGTGAAGAGTTCAAAATAGAATTACTATAAATTCCAGGATCAGCACCAGCACTAGCACTAGCACTAGCACTACCACCGCCGGTAAATGATGAAAGAGGAGTAAAATTAGGGAAATTGTTATTAGAATAGTACTGATTATGATGAACGCCATGGATAGTACTGTTTTTGATCTGATCTTGTACTCGAAGACGCTCGAGTTGTTCAACTCCCATGCCTCTTTGTGGTTGTTTCTTCTTCTTTTGGCCATTTTTACTCGACCTTCTACGTCCTCCCGTAGCAGTCTGGTTCATTGTTTGATGATTTTCCTGAGGAATGGGGTGATGATCTGAAGAAAACTGAAGAGAAGTAGCCATTTTCAATGGAACAGTAGTTGAAATTCGGTGAGTTGGTGGGGGTGGGGTGGTGGGGTGGAGGAGGCAGTAAGAAAGGTGTTTTTGGTGCAGAGAAAAAACACCAGAGAGACTATAGATGAGAAATGCAACAGAACATGGTCTGGCTAGCTATGGTGTTTTTATCTGTTAGTGA
The DNA here is from genome assembly GCF_019186545.1 of Solanum stenotomum. Classification (NCBI taxonomy): domain Eukaryota; kingdom Viridiplantae; phylum Streptophyta; class Magnoliopsida; order Solanales; family Solanaceae; genus Solanum; species Solanum stenotomum. The sequence continues at coordinate 57,621,407 of NC_064290.1, forward strand.
TCTTGTTGTCTTTTATACACACATAATATGTGATTTTTTTTTTGATTTTTTTTTTTTTTATAACTCTGAGCAGAACTGGGAAAGTGATATATTTAGTACAATATAGATTAACAGTTATTTCTGCTGGTTTAAGTTTCTTTTATTTTAGTTTAAGTAATATACATCGTAAACTTTAGTAATAATTTTTATTTAAATGTCACATATTTAGAGGTATATGTAGATATTTTTTTTGAATGATTTGTTAGTTGTTGTTGTATATATTGGATTTTTTCTGCTCTTGAGTCTAAAGATTTTTTAGAAATAGCCTCAATATCTTCACAAGTTAATGATAAAGTTAATGATAAGATATGTGTACACGATATTCTCCCAAATCCGACTTAAAGCATTTTACTAAATATGTGTTTTGTTGTTGACGGTGTAAAAAGTAATTTACATTGACAATATATAAATTTAAAATCTTTATTTATGAGTTTGATTAAGGTATGTATTAACGGTATAAAAATCACTATGTTAGCCCTTAAATGGGATTTGTAACATTTAAAATGGAAAACATGACACCTGCTATAACAAATAAAAAGATGATCTAACAGTATAAAAACTTTTTACTCTGAAACCATATAATATAATTAAAATTGTTTTATTTATCTATTTATGATCACTAATTATTGAACCTGGTTTCTAATTAGAATCAGAAAAGTAATTATGTGATTTAATGATGTGATACATACCAAAAAAAAGTCTTTTGGACAAAACTAGTTATAATTATTTCTTGAAACTTTAATTATTTTTTCCCGTTAAAAGAATCTTACAAAGAAAATTGCAAATTGAATTTAAAAGTAGTTAAGTATTCAACACGAGTTATTATTGTTTCTTGTCCCTCAAATGATTAAAGAGTTTAAAAAACTTTTGAAGGATAAATTTATAGTTCTAATGTCAAACTTCCAAAATTTATTTATTTATTTATTAAAATATTTTTTTAAAAAAATCAATTTGTATCTAAAAATAAAGGGAAGATGAAAAAACGACTACCCTATTTGAAGACGGTGATGGTGCTAAGACATTCCGTGCTTAAATGGGCCGGGGCTCCCGAGGTACAGCTTTTTAGGAAAGTTCCCCTCTGCCTATGCAGATTAGCCTCAGAAAGAAAGTTCTCGGCTCCCGTCTTTTTTTGCCTACTCCTGGTGCCTAAAGGCAGAAGAGATGGAATTCCTACCAGACCAAGCCAGATGCTCTTATTTTACGACGGTAGGGACGATCTATTTAGTTACATTTTTTGTTTTGATTCTAAGCTAAATTTTTTAACTTTTGAAAAACATCTTTTGGTACATGTACTATGTTAAGAGCATTTTATTTTATTTTTCTTCTAAAATTTAGCCAAACACTCATTTTCTAAAGCAAACATTTTTGATATCCTAGAAGCTAGGAAAACTAGATGTAAATCTAAAGTTTACTTTATGGATTCACGATAATTCAAAAAAAGTTTACTTATATATACATATTAAAATGTCTATTAAAATCAGTTATTATTATAAATTAATTTAAAATTACTATAAAAATTCATAAAATTTAAATATCAAATCGATCAAACATGCTAGTATTAGTCAAACTAACCACTGAGGCAAAGAAAAAAGAAAATTAAAAAGTAGTGAAGAGCCTAAACAAACAGTTGTAATTCTCCATACATTACTTTTATTAAAACAGCAAAAGAGATGATTGTGTATTGTCAGTTGAGAACAAGTATATCAAATAAATGCAGTTTAAGAAAAAGACCTTATGGATATGTTTTTTAATTATATATATTGGGGTCCCCCTAGCTACATAGTCTGTGACTATAGTCTATATATATCTTACATAATTAGTAACAAATCATTGCAGAAATATTCTTTTTCAAGGTGAAAAAATAGTATACATAGACCCAAAAGTGTATACTCCTAGAAAGAAAAAACACACCCAAAAATCTATCTTGTATTAGTAACAAATCATTGCTTCAACATTTTTTTTTTCAACATGAGAAAAATAATATATACTCAACAATAAGAAAGGTGTGTTTTTTTGTATGTACACATTGACCTTAGCTACTCTCTTTTCTTGCATGTCAATATATATATCGAAGGTTTAAATATAATTAATGCAGTAAAAACATATCTCATCAAGTATTTATATCGAATCAATATAATTTATTATGGTTAAATAAATGAACTCTATAGTCAAACACACGGCATTCATATATTAGTTTGATGTGAATAAGTTTCTACCCTATCAATATTACATATATGGTTTTCACTTATTTACTGCATTTGTAATTTGGTATGTGATGGAAAATGAAAATAACTCTTATATAATATGGAATTAATTATAAAATTTATCGGTAATTTCTAGTTAATTTATCGCTAAATAGGTTATAGTTAAATAATTTTTTACATAATTTATCGTCAATCTACAGTTAAATAAAATTAGCATAATTTTTTTATTATTTAACTATGAAATTTCATACGTCGCTAATTGTTTTCTTATAGTGAGTGTTATTTTGTATCACACATCATAATTTTGTTGGTCTATTTCCTTCCGGCACTAGGAAATAATTTCATTTTCGTTCTTGACTTTATCTTAAAAGTAATTTTAATTAGACCATATACTCAAAAGTTGATATGTATATCCAATCCTTTTTTTGATCAACGAATTTAGATACGTAAAATTTACCTATTTCACATTGAAACTCTGTTAACGACAAGCGTAAATACAAGAAATGATGTATTAAAAGAGTAGGGTAGTGGGTCACTATTAAAAAGAGGAGGACAAAAAAACAAAGGCAAAAATAGCTAGCGTACTGTGAGTAAGATTAAGCTATTTTATAGGGATTGTCGTTGATTCTTTATTTCTAAATGGAAATGCCAAAATTGCCAACTCATTTTTCTTCATGTTATATTAGTGGAATATTAAAACAACAACAACAAAAAAAAATATGTCTGTCCTTGTGTTCTACATGCTTATCTACCTTTCAAGTACCTTACAAGTCATTTATTTTAAAATCTGTTAATTTGTCACGCTAATTAATAGTCTGCAATAAAAAAATATTAGCAACTTTTTGTTAAGAACTGTACTAATATGCCTTCATTTTATAAAATTTAACTCCACTATACTTGTATTGAGACGCGTGTATTTAGAATAACCCCTATCTTATAGATTTATAATGACTAAAAACATCCTATATACAATAAAAGAAGGTGAAGAACTCTTCTACAATTGATAGATATTAATTACCACGATCTCAATTTCCTTTTTATTGTCCTAAAAGAAATATTTTAAAAAATTTAACATGATTTTTTTTTTTAAAAAAGTACATTTTCCGTAAGAGACATATATGGGTTATGTGCACAAATCCCAATAATTCCCAAACCATTTCCTTGCAGGGGGAAGAGATTTGTATATGAGAAAGCTCCAAAATCCACCGAGACTGCTCTTAAACAGTACCCACTCGATTGCTAAAATACAGTTGATTAATTTAACGACACTATCAACATTTTATTGACATTAAATTTTGTTTATTTGATAAAAGCATACGTTCATTCATATTTTTCGTATTCAGCTAAATTATATTACATAAATTGGGACAAACGATATAATAGAGTATTGAGGGGACCATGGATGGACTGTGTGTGGTCCCGGTGCCGGGTCTGAGTCTCGAAACTCAGATTCTCTTCCGTTAAATGATGAAGTTTTTACTGCAGATCTAGAAAGCTGGCTGATCCAGATGCCTCAATCCATCTAGCTCAGTCCTTTAATTGGCTGTGTGGTGGTGAGTTTTTATTTGACAAAAACAGCTACACAGTACTTTGGCCAGGACGGCGCCGTGTACTAATTGAAAGCCATGAGAAAGAAATTTTGATTCTGCCTCTAGATCTATTTCACTATCAGTAAAGCACTAGCAGCATCTCTTCTTCTTCTTCTTCCCCATAATGCTTTTGGTAGCTCACGCTTTTTGAGTTAAAATATGCTAATTGTACAAAAGGTTAATTCCAGTATGTGTTGCACTTCTACTTAACTCGATTAAAATAAGACTATTTTAATCGGGTTAAATTAAAGCCCAACACTTTTGAATTTAGAATCTATCAAAAATAATTTTACTATTTTCTTTACGCTAGGATTACAACGGTGTCTGTTGCTACTTTTGCGCTATACTGTGTATTCGGGAGTACGGATTGTTACATTTTTTTTTGTTAAAAAATAACTTGATTTGAGTTTTGTTTGATTAAGTTAAATGACCAATGATCATTATGGCTTGGCTTTAAATATTTTAATTTATTAGGCATTTCATTTAGGGTGACCCAAAATGGACGAGCATGAATAGTTTGGTGTCTGAGTCAATTATTCACTTATTATTTTATTATTAATCATCTATGCTAAAATAAATGTGATGGAACAGAAAGAATCAACTTTGTTATTGTGATACAATTTGCATTTTTTGAAAGAATCTAATATGAATACGACAATTTTTATGAACAGTAAAAAATTAAACTCAAAGCGATTGTACAAAAGATTTTCAGTTGTACCACGTAGATTATAAGTGTTGGTGTTAATTGAATTGAATAGGACAAAGAAGGTATTTCTACCCTGGACCACTTATGTTAACTCTTCTATCTTCTATTTAGGACAAAACTACAGGTTCAATTCTTGGGTCATGACACTGTAAGAAAAATTGTTACACAAATTGATGTGTTATTTATTTACACTACATTTCAGGCTTTCATAAATACTAGTGAAGAGAAAAGGGTTGTTAAGCTGTGCCTTTTCCTTAGTGGTTGAATGAAAACATTATTACTTTGTGTTTGCGTCTGATATCCTGTGAAATAATCGAGATACATATGCTAATTTAAATATAGCGATTTAAAAAAATTAGAGTAAGTTGTGGCCCTTGTACTTGTGGTTCTTGCTTGAACCGTTTATCTACTTATAGGAAAGTAAGGCGCAAGCTTTTTGTTTTGTTCACTATTGGTTCCTCTGTTTCATTTTTGTCCACCTAAAGAGACATGATCTGAGTTCAGATTTATATCTGTATCTGCAAAATCTTTCTCTTTCTTGCATTGGCTTTTAGTACCACATTGAGTCCAACTTATGTTGGAAAAAAACAAAAGTCATTAATACCCAAAGAATTTAATAGGGGTGAAAAAGGGGTGGAGCTAAAAGTCTCGATATGTTAATATTTATATTATAAAGTTTATTAATATCTACTTAAAATTATCATTATAAGATTCAGAATTTATAAAATTAAAATTCTGGTTTTGCCTCTGGGGCGGTGAAGTATGTCAATTGACATGACAAGATTGAGAAGTATCGCATATGCAATTTTTGTTTCTTTTTATGTCATTTTGTAACATTTTGTACAATTTACAATATGACAAATAAGGCCATTGCAATTGCACAGGCTTACATGACATTATAATGGGAAGAAAAAACAAGCAAAATTTAAAATAAAGGATAGAATGGATAGGAGAATAGCTCTATAAACTATAAAGTTACATTTTTTTCTTGTACTAAATATAACAATCGATCATTTTTCTTGTACTCATCTGAGTCTATACGTTTGAAACAACGAGGAGCAAAATAAAACCATGTTGAAGTGCAAATGATGGCAAAAACTTTCCCACAAAAAACCATAACCAATAGACAAATTAAAAGAGAATACGTCCCAACGTTCTTGTTGTAACGTTGCGCGATTTCTTTTTCTTTTACGTTGTCATAAACTTGCATATTGTTCGCTGATTTTGACCTGTGAAAAGATGGAAATTGCGTTCTCTGTGATGAACAAGATGAACGAGAAGAAGACGAAGAAGAAGAAGAAAATGTAGAGGATGTAGAAGTAGTGAATAGGGAAAAATCATCCATGCTTGCACTTGTGGACATTCTATTAGTAATTTTTGATAAATCCTTTGATGAAGAAGATTTTCTTTCCTTTGTAGAATGAAATATTTTCTCAAATTTTGATGATAACCTTTTACATGATCCAAATGAATACTTAGGCTCTTTCCTCTGGCCTTTCTTCCCCTGCAAAAACAATTCAATTTGTAAGTTTCATCAAGTGACAATGATAAATCTTTTAATTTGGTCTAGTGCCCAATGTCGGGTACTTACATGAATGTCACACAATTAGTTATTGTGCTCATAAGAAACTACAAAACTGAAAGGCCTTCCCAAAGATTAATTGGGCCAGACACACTTCATGATGTATAGTTAAGTGCATGCTACTGGCGCAATTCATGAGGTGTGATTAGGCATATGTCACAGGTTCAAATCATATCTAAGACAAAAACATTTCTATTTAAGTGGAAAATGGTGAATGTATGATCAGTCGAAGCTAAAGACATATTATTCATCGAGTTTCAAAATGTGCGCCATTGTCCTAGGAATTTCTTAGACCATTACTCATCGAGTTCTGAACCGTGTGTTGGAATAAAATACAATCATGATGGATAAAAGAGAAATGCAAGAATATTATAAATGCATGCCTACTCAATAAATATCTTCATTTTCTAGTCAATTTTTCCCCCCTTAAACTTACCAATGATGTATCAGAAAACACATTTTTGAGTACATTAGATAAATTCCTGCCAAAGGCATTCTCCTTTCGATTTGGTCGAAAATTTTTGGTCAAATCTTTTCCCAACATTGAATCCAATTTTTCTTGTGATCTTACTCTCTTCAAATTAGATAAATCTGTTGAATTATACAGATGATTCCGTTTAATTATACTAGTATCATCGTTGAAAAGTACGGGCTTATAACAACTATTAAAAAACCTACTCCTTCCTCGATTTTTTGCTAATTTTGCCATTTGCCCATAACCAATGTGTAAAATATATATGGAACTAGATAGGCGTTTGCAGGGAGGAAGGAGATAGGGGGATAGAAAGACAAAAATGTCTTTGGACTAAAAATATCGCGAATTTAGGACAAATAAAGAGAGTTAATATGCGTTCTCTTTGGAATATCCGACAAAATTGGAACGATGTAGAAAAAAAAAAAGAAAAAGAGGAGAACCAAAGTATACACAATTTTCATGGCTTATAGAAAAATAAGGTTTACGTTGTATTAAAATCGGAATGTTTTGTATTATAATCTACTCAATGATTGTTTTCTGTGTTCTTCCACTCATTTTCATATATCATCAAAATGTTTTTTTCTACTGACCATACAATTATTGAAATTGTTTGATTATGACATATAAACAAATAAAAAGTTCAAGTACTCATATACAAATCATTTCCTTCAAATTGACTCTAAATTTTGTCTTGATAATATAGTGTTTTTCATCGGTCACCATCATCAACGACGTACTGTTATAAAACAATAAGGACTTCTCAATTTTAAATTAGGTATCTTGAATTTTAGTCATGTAATAGTAATTCTTTTAAAAAATTCTTATTTGTATTTCAAGTTCATTCACTGAACTTTTATAAGCGAATGAGGAGAACTTATTACTAATCATACGAGTATCAAACATCGGATAAACAATCATTTTTTTTAATTACTAACAATGCAAAAAAAAATAAAATCATTTGAGGATATTTTTGATAAGATGCAAGGATTACATATTAATTAATTGATTAAAAATCAATTAACAGAATTAACATAATTCATTCAACTCATCCAAGTTAACTAGCCTGTTATTGACTCGGCCCATATTAATTCATCTAAATTCCACATCTAAAACTTAAACTAGGTACTATTTCAATCAATTTTGATTTGTCTAAATTGAGGCTAATAGGTGCAGAGCACTTTGGGTATAAATTATCCAAAATCGAATCATTGAATTAAATAGATATTTACCATAACAACTTATGATTATCGTATCATATTGAACTTTTAAAGTTTCTTATTTGATATCTATTTTTAATTAACAAAATCAAACTTTTAAAGTATAGACCCAAATACATTCATTCCTCAATTGAATTATTTATCATATAATATGGATAACATTAAAGAATAATTTTGATATCCTGCAAATATCTTATCCTTCTATATGTAATAACCACCTAACTACTAATTCAATATCTATTTTCTTATGATTATCAAATTATAAAAACCGAACTTTAAAAATATCAAACAAATACCGAACCCACCCCTTGGTGAGAACGCACAACAGCTTAGTAGGTTTCTCTACAAGTACATATACATAACTAAAGTCCATTTACCCCTTCAGCTTGCTTTCTTCATTTGGGAATTAGGGAGAAAGGCGGTTGCTGAACATTTGAGCAAAGAATCGATACGAATATACACACATTTCTTCCTCTTCTTCCTGTAGCTCTCGGCGATTCTAACAGAAGAATTTGTTTGCGAAGATAACGAAGAACCCTATGGAGCTTCTCCGATCGAACCTCTCCCGTGTTCGGATTCCAGAACCAACTACTCGTATCTACAAGCACGAGTGCTGCATTTCTTTCGATACTCCGGTAATCTTCAATTCCAATTTGAAATAATCATTTCGCTCTAGTTTTACTTCAGTTGTCGTATGTTTGGTTGTTCGAAGTTGTTGCGATTGTAGATGTTTACTTGGAGTAGTCTCCCACAGTTTTCAAGGCTGTAATCCTTGCCCTTGTGCCATTTTTTGTAAGGGAAGTTGTATGTTAATCTGGTAGGGTTTACGAGATTCTGCTAGGGTTTATAGTTCAATCCGATTTGGTTAGAGGCTTGCAATTGATTAGTAGTATTGCGAGTGATTTGTTTTTCTAAAGCTGCTATGAAGTTGTAGAACGGAGTCAAAATAGATATAGAAGATTCATACACATAGTCCATGACTAGTACTAAATAGAAGTCTTCCTCACTCGATTTTCAAGCTTGTAATTCTTAGCCTTGTGCAATTTTTCGTAAGGTCAGTGCATATTAAGAGTTTATTCTTGGTTTATGGCTCACACTCCGATTAAAGTAGAGCCCTGCAGTTGATTAGCACTGCGAGTGATTTGTGTATGAAGTTGTAGAACAGACTCAAAATATAGTGGAATAGATATAGAGGATTCGTATGGCCGATCCCAGCTAGTCTGGGATTGACATATTAGTAGTAGTTGTAGTGGTATAGCCTCAATGAAATGTCTTGCCGATGCTGGCTTATTAGTTTGATCTTTTCCATCTGTGTTCACTAATGCTCATTTAGGAAATATATCTTCACTTATGAAGCAGTTGCTATTGATTTAGCTACAATTTGTAACATTTTCTTTGCTGTTTTTCCAGAAATCCGAGGGCGGGCTGTTTGTTGATATGAGTACTTTTCTTGCATTTGGAAGGGATTATGTTGATTGGAACTATGAGAAGACTGGGAACCCAGTTTATTTGCATATAAAGCAGACAAAGAAGGCAGATGCTGAAGATAGACCGTCCAAAAAACCCACTCTCTTGGCTATAGGTACTTAAATATTTCAAATCTAGTATAGCTAAAAGCTTCCAAAACTAGGCTGAAAAAGAAAAAAAGAAGAATAAAGAGCCATATAAGTTTGCATTTTCTGATATTTATCATTTGACAGAGTTAAGCCTACTCTTACTAATTCGAGGTTGAAGCTTAGTTGATAGATTGACTTGGATTATGCCTTTCTCCTTCTAGGTCTAGACGGAGGGTTTGACAACAGTGAACCCCAGTACGAAGAATTCTATGAAATAGTTATATTGCCTGAGAATGTCACTCTTCCTTTCCCATCGGTGGAATTGCCTGAGAAGGTAAATTTACTCTTTTAATATCCTTTCACAGGTTCCCTTTGTTTAGAGTAAAATGAAACATTTAAATATTGCTTATGTTCATCACAAATTTGCAGGTTAGATTGGCTGTTGATGCTATTTTACTAGCTGAAGGTGCTGAGAGGAAAGAGCAACTTGCTTCCTGGACTGCTGACAAGAAGCTTGTCAGTAAATATGCTACGGATCTGCAACAGCTTGACAATGGTGTTGCTGTTCCACCTGTGGGCTGGAAATGTGCAAAGTGTGATAAGACTGACAATCTTTGGCTGAATCTAACTGATGGAACTATCCTATGTGGTAGGAAAAATTGGGATGGAACTGGTGGTAATGACCATGCTGTTAACCATTACAAAGGAACTGGTTATCCACTTGCTGTAAAGCTTGGGACCGTAACTGCCGATTTGGAGGGGGCAGGTAATGCCATCTTAAAAGTTGAATCTTTATGCTCAGAAAATGTTTACTAAAAAATTGTTGCCTCCAGTTTTTTGTTGACCGGATTTGCTGCTTAGCTCTTCTTTTTGTTTTGGTTGACCAGAGTTGCTTCTTGAGTCTTACTTTTTTTTTTCATTGACGGAATTGCTTTGTAGCTCTTCTTTTTTGTTTTGGTTGATCATGAGAACAACATCTGCATATCTTGTTTCTTTTGATTTTCGAGTGTTCCCAGTTCATCTACAAGTACTGCTATTGTTTTAACTGCAAAGCTGCTTGGTTTATGATTTGTGATTGATGTTACTTTGTGGTTGTTTGGTCAACAAAGCTTAGTCTTTCTTGCAATCACGATTCAAAGTAAGAGAGCTTTGAAGAGTTGTGTTGTGCTCAAAGTATGACAATGCCTTTAGTCATATCTTTCTAGTTAGCCTATAGTCAAATGAAGGTATTAGTTATTGGGTTTGAATTTAACAGCTTGCTGAACTGTTTAAATTTTGTCATTCTGGGAGTGAGATGGTTTTGATTTCAATTTAGGGACTTCCAGTTTGGTGTAAGGTGGAGGATCCCAAAATTGTGGACTTTCTAATCACCAACATTCAACCCAAAACAAAGAAAGAATCTAAAGAACAATCAGCTTTTTCTGTCTTAAGTATTAGGTGGATATCTAACTTCCATCACCATGGAATTGGTATTACCTGCCCTGTACAAGTGCTTTAGATGTGCCATGCAGAATTATAAAGTTAACAATCCTGGTAATGGAGTGTGGCCCAGCCACCCACCACGGGTGCATTAGCTTAGCAAATGAATGGGTAGGGAATGTGTCCATGTAATGGGAATTAGCTGGACGGGTTACTACATTGGTGATAGCACCTTGTTTATAAGTTCTCATAGTGTTTTTTTCTTGAATGATTACTAATTGGTTGCAAACTTTGGCAGTTCAGATGTTTACTCCTATCCAGAGGATGAAAGTGTTGTTGACCCACTTTTAGCACATCATCTGGCACATTTTGGTATTGACTTCTCATCCTTGCAAAAGGTTAGTAGCTGAATAGATGACATTGAGTATTTACTTAGATTTGCTCTTGTAAGAAGAAGTATGCTTGATGTACATGGATAAAGTCTAACGAAATGTTACATGTTTATTCTCGATTCTGCTATATTTCTTATGGAAAATAGTCAGACCTTTGAGTAAGCTCAATTTTTTGAGTCTTTCACCTGGATTTGCTCATCCCAAATCTGAGCAAGATGCCAACTGAGACAATGACATTCTCTTGCCTATTGATGATTACTCTTTTTTACTCCTTATATTTTCTGTGATTGCTCTCTCTTATCAGTAGTTCATACCATGTAAATTTAACTTAAATTATCTTTTAACGGGTCACATTACTTTGTGATCATTGTCATTTGAGGTGATTGAGCTATCACTTATTCACTATTTCTTATGGAAAACCAATAATACAGTCGTAGTCCCATCGTTACTTCTCGTCCTACTATTATGACTAATCCTTTTTTGCTTTCCCAGACTGAAATGACGACTGCTGAGAGAGAACTAGACCAAAATTTTAACTTTGATTGGAACCGGATTCAAGAGACTGGTGAGGATGTTGAACCACTTTTTGGACCTGGTTACACTGGATTAGTCAATCTTGGTAACAGGTGTGGGTAACCTTTTATTACTGCTGCTTAGGCAACATAGCATTTCCTATCTTCATTTGTTGAAAGAAACATATGAAATTCTCTGGTCTCATATATCATTCTTGCAGTTGCTACTTGGCTGCTACAATGCAGGTTATGTTCTCAACACGTTCATTTTGTTCAAGGTAAGATAATTATACTTGTGATAAATGTATTTGATGTTTATTAATTGAAGAAAAATGTCATTTAAGTTAAAATGGTGTTGGATTTCCTTCTTTTTACATCTTACCATCTGATGTGGTATCCTTGTCAGATACTACTTGGATCAACGTCTGAAAGAAGCATTTACTACGGCTCCTGCTGATCCGACTGTAGACCTTAACATGCAGCTGTAAGTAACTTGGATCTGTTCATTTACCAGTTTACCATTTTCGTTACTTATTTATCAACTAGTTATTCCATTAGTTGTGCACTCTGCTGCAGCAAAAATACTCTGTTTAACAAAACATGGCATGTTTGATATTGAGTTGTGCTTACGTCTCTCATTGTTACAGGAAGCTAGTCACTGCACACACTTTATGCATTTTGAAACTGAATTGTTCTGTTGGGGTTTTCTAATAAATAATTTTGAGAAAATATTCATATTCAGCAAATCATATTTGCTTGAATGAATGATACCAACCCCCACCCTTCTTTCCCTTTTATTCTTTTCTTTTTTAAGGTCTTTTTTATCAGGAGGGCATCTAGCAGATTTTATTCAATACCCTGTAACTGCAATTCAGGCTGTACGATACTTTTCATGTTAAGAGTCCTACAGTTAACTGAATTTTCTGGTCCAAATACAGACCAATCCCTAGTTGATGACTTGTATAGCTGACACAACTACTTTGGAATCGAGGCATAGTTGTTTAGTATAAATAATGATCCCTGTAGAGAGTCTTTCCATGCTTCATTTTTCATATTTGGTAGATATTTCATTATAGCAGCTATTGTTATGAATTTTGCTTGCACGCTCAACTTGTTGACGGGTGAGCTGTATTTTGGCAGAACAAAGCTGTCTCATGGTTTGCTTTCTGGTAAATATTCGGGTCCTGTTCTGGAGGTATGCGTGAAAGCATTTTGTTCCTTTTTGTTTCATCTTCTATTTTTTTCCAATCGTGGCTTATCGTTAATTATTGGTTATTCAGAAGGATAATACTGCTAATGCTGTAAGCTCACAGGTAACTTTCTCCTATGATTGCATTTTTCATGATAAACTTCTAGAGTGGTCCAAGCATCCCCCCCAGAACTTATGGTATCTGGTTCATTGACTATATTTTTTAGTATTTTGCAAAATAATTTTCAAGAGTTTTTCTTTCACTTGTCGTGCATTAAGAAATGCTTCTCATTACTTGGGGACATAATTTCAGTACTCACATGAGTTTTTTCTTTCTTCTTTCTCTTTTCATAGCATGCATTTTTCACTTCTATCCATCTTCTCTTCTTATAAGTACTTGCTCCCATCACTTTGCAGAAACAGGAGGGTATCCGTCCTCGAATGTTCAAGTCAGTAATAGCTGCTAGTCACCCTGAATTTTCAACAATGAGACAACAGGTACACTGACATTCTTGGAATCTTCTACTCCCAGACCATTGCTTTTAATGTAAGATTATTAGATTCAAGCATGATAATGCTTCCCTCACTAAAAGAACTCCAGCAATCTCTTGGTACTGCTTCACACCTTAAAAATCCATTTGAGCTCTTTTTCCATCCAGCTGATGCAGTGTTTGGCTAAGTTGATACTTACATCAACACTTGGATTTTCTTTTCAATTTAGTCTGCCACTGATGTGGTCAGAACTGTTGTGCATTGCTCATATTAGTTTCATGGTCCCTTCACTTTATTGCCTTTAAACCCCAGTAGGTTATTTTTCTGTCTTGCGATCATGTTCATTGTTTGTTGCCATTGCCATGGCTATTGCTATTCTTGTGGTTTATTGATAACAACGTATGTCTAGGATGCGTTAGAGTTCTTCCTGCATTTTATTGATCAAGTTGAACGGATAAACTCTGGGACACATAATTTTGATCCATCGAGGAGCTTCAAGTTTGGTATTGAAGAACGCCTCCAATGTTCCTCAGGCAAAGTTACTTACAACAGAAGGAATGATTATATTCTGTCTCTTAATATTCCTTTGGAGAGGGCAGTAAATAAAAGTGAGTTTTCTCTTTTGTCTAATGCTTTTTTCCTGCCCTTTTCTTATATGTTGTTCATTGCAAAATTTCAGCTGAGCTTGATATTAATGAGTAATACTGCCTCCGTTCTGATATTTCGTTTTGTATGAAATTCCAGAAGAGCTAGCAGAATTTCAAAATTTGAAGGCTGAGAGAGCTGCAGGAGGAAAAGAACTGTGAGTTTCAAGTGACCAATGCATGCTTGCCTTTCATGTACTTCAGCTAAATGTATGGGTTTTTGCAGGTCTGCTGATGAAATTGTTCGCCCTAGAGTGTCATTGAAGGATTGCCTAGATTGCTTTTCAGCTCCCGAGGAGGTGCATGATTTCTACAGCACAGCTTTAACGGCTAGGACAACAGCAATCAAGTAATCTTGTTATTCTCCTCTATGAAGTTATTTCTTCAATTTCTCTTGTTCTGCTTGTGGCATCTCAAATTTAGTTTACATGCATCTCGTCTGTTGTTTTAGTAGGGCCTAGTACCTTGTCTTTTTGGCTTCCATACTTCTTACACAGTTGGCTGTAGAAATTATAGATGTCTTGTCTATCAGCAGTGGATGGCTAGTGTCTATCACCTTTATCTATTTGCTCGACTGTCGTACCTGATGAGGCTACTTCTTTTTATCTTATTTAATTTTGTTTGTAAATAGAACTGCAGGTTTGACTTCTTTTCCAGATTATCTGGTTTTGCACATGCGGAAATTTGTTATGGAGGAAGGTTGGGTGCCAAAGAAGCTTGGTATGTTACTTTTTCTTTATCGATGTAATTCTGATGAGTGTAGTTTATCTTGTTATATTGCTAATCTTTTTCTCTGACGGTCCTTCTAGATGTCTACATAGATGTCCCTGAAACCATTGACATAAGTAGCATGCGAAGTAATGGTATTCAACCAGGAGAAGAGCTGTTGCCTGACAGTGGTACGAATCTCCTTGTCTTCTACTAAATTCATAGTGATCTCATAGAAAATGTATTCCATTTCAGCCCAATAGTGCTCTATTGCAAAGAATAATATAAGCATGTCTATCTGGTCTTTGCTGCAGAACTTGTTTTCTGCCTTGCGTCCCTTTTCTAGCTACTCAATTTTTTTCAAGAATATTTGATTGTCACTCTTCTACTTGAATAATGAGGACATGAAGCCTTGGCTTTCTGAGAGAGAGTGTGGCAAAAAACCTTTTTGGAAATAGAAGTAATTGTGTGGGATCCTTCTCATAAAAAAATATTTGTTGTCTTTTGGGTGTGGAGGACGCACCATATGAGCGGGGGAGACTTGTATGAGTCTCATTCTCCTTGGGTTTTTTGAAGTTTGTGACTCTTTTCTTTTGTCTGTATTCGAGGCTATTGTTTCTATTTGCATATTGCTAAGTGTTCTATTTTTCTATTTGCATATTGCTAAATGTTCTATTTCTGAATCATAAGATTTGCTCTTTAGCTTGCATTATTTTCTCTCAATCAATCTGTTAATTGCTTAGTCAGGTTGTGTCTTGTTTAGATAACATTGAACATTGCTTAGCTTATTTAATTTGTCTGATGATACATGTAAAAAATGATTTGGCATCTTATTTAATTTTTATTTTGACTCTGTTTTTGTTATGCAGTCAACTTTTAGACTTTCAATTATGTTATAGTGTTTTGGAAGTAATATTTGTTTCGTTCTAGTTTCTCTATTGAATGGGAGTAGCGACAGCCGACAGGATAGAGTTCTGTATGCATAGAGCCATATTTAACTGACAGTATATACCTCAGAAATTCATAGTTCATGAAATAGAATTCCAGTCGCTATTTAATCTAATTCCTGCTCTACGCAATAGCTTCTTTTAGTAAGTGAGTAATTGGTGTTGCTTCTCATTCTCCAGCTAATGGTTGTTCCAATTCTTGGGAATCTGCAAGCTTAAGGATGTTTGTCTTAACAGCTTTTTAGTGGGTGTGTGATCAATGGTCATCACGTAAATTAACATCAGAAGTTTTAGCAATAGGTGCTACTTGTATGCCAAGTTCCTTTAGGGTTTGAAACTTTTGGGTCATGTTTTTGCAAGTACTAAATTGCTGCTAATTGCTATGTTGGATTACTTGTCCATGAACAGCTGCAGGGGATGGTGAGCAGTCAATAAAGCTTCTGGCTGATGATGATATTGTTGCACAACTTGTTTCAATGGGATTTAATCTACTTCATTGTCAGAAGGCTGCAATCAATACCTCCAACACTGGAGTAGAGGCAGCAATGGATTGGTTACTTAATCATATGAGTGATCCAGGTAGTTTTACTGTTTCCTTTCAAGCAGGGTTTACTCATATTTCTCACCATTACTAGAGAGGGTATATTGATGCATATTTTCTTCCCAGATATTGATGCTCCTATATCAGAAAACGTGCAAAATCCTGACATTGATCAATCTAAAGTTGATACGCTGGTTTCATTTGGTTTTGAAGAGAAACTTGCCCGTAAGGCCCTGAAGGCATCGGTAAATATCTCACTTTTACTGGCGTTTACTATTCACTGCGAGGTTCCTTGCTATTCACTGCCAATAGCATAATGTTTGTCCTTTCCTTGTTTCTATCTGTTCACAAGGGAGGTGATGTTGAAAAAGCTACTGAATGGATATTCAGCAGCCCTAGTGCCAGTACTGCATCAGACATGGATGTTACTACCAGTAGTGGAGCTGCAGTTGATACCTTGATGCCTGACGGAGGAGGAAGTAAGTTCCCTACCCTCTGGCTCTACTAGTTGTTGTACAGCTATGTTGCTTTTATTTGGATCTGATGATATATTCTTAACAAATCTGTGAGGCAGTGGACATTAGCCTTTTCTTTGAGTGGTGTAGGTGAAGGAGCCTCTGTAGTGTATTGCTACAATATATTTTTCTGTAGGCTCCATATTTCTGATCCTGCTTAATCAGCTTGGTTTAGGATTTTATATATAGAATGGTATACTAGTTCTAGTACTTCAGTTTTTCTGTTGAGCTTCCAATATTGGCTCACCTTCTCATGGGCTTAATCATCTTGGTCATGGATTTTAGAAGTGGAGTGCTATATTTACTGTCTAATTAATTTTTCCGTCATTCATACTAGAGTTTAGTTTCCTTCCGGTCTCTTTTCAAAATTCTTTACTACTACTATGTGGTTAGAATGTTTATTTTTCTTCTCCTTTTTGTGATTTGTTAGCTCTTTCCCCTCTCTCCTCCAAGGGGCAACAATGGTTTCCAACTTTTGCACCTAGGGATCTCACACCTCCAACTTACGGTAGTCTGACTGGAGGGCTCTATCATAACTCTATACCATGGTTTCTTACTTTCTGGTGGTTGGAAATGGTCAATATAGATGCCCCACGTTCTTTTCTTGATCTAAACTTCTAATTTCTTATCCGGAGACAGGAATTTTTATTTGGTTGAAGGAGGCACAGGTTGCTTTCATTAAAACCATTTTCCTTTCGAGGGCTGCAAATTAGTTTCAAAGCCAATTTATTATGGGTCCTGTTTCTTTGGTTTTGCAGTGTTGATATTTGAACTCTTTTAGAGAAAATTCATCACTATTTGTTTGAATCACTGCATATATCCGGAACGTTTAAGAGCAAGGACTAATGGGACTTGACCTAACTAACCTAAAGTTTTAGGATGATAGAAGTTCCCTACATCTCTTTAAAAGGGTTTTAATACTTCAATTTTATTATGAATTTCATCCAATGCATCACAATCCTTGATAGTGAGATTTGGGTTTACTTCTATGTTCTTTTATGCCCACTTGGGTCTTGACCAAGTGTATCTTCTTGGATAATTAACAGAATACAGGCTCCTTGGATTCGTGAGCCACATCGGCACATCTACCCACTGTGGCCATTATGTCGCTCATATTAACAAAGATGGCCGGTGGGTGATTTTCAATGATGAAAAAATCGGGGTCTCAAAAAATCCCCCTATGGATATGGGATACCTCTACTTTTTTGAAAGACTTGAGAGTTGAACATGGACATCTCGGATCAGGATTAAATGTTGGGATATGCATGCAGGACCAAGCAACTTCTGGAGTCAGCTTGCTATTGTCATTTGTTAAGCAGGTTGAATACATACGACAAATGTCTCTCGTAACATTCATTGATCTTAGACAAATTCAAATCTCAAGTAGAAGAGTATAAACTTCTTTAGGACCTGAATTTTGAAAGATTTTTCTTCCATACATGTACGGATCATTCTGTTCTACTGGTTCTAATAGATTTTATTTGTTCCTACTCTTTTGTTTTTAAATTTTAAATGATTGTTGTTGTTGATTGCTCAATAGGCCTTTTTTAGGCATGCATTAGATGTCCGATTGATAACTTTACGGGTTGTCTATGTATTTGGTCTAATATTGTTCATAGTTCATAGTTCATACTCTATTAGAGAGGAAATCAGCACTTGAATAAAATGTTAACCACATTTAGAACGGATTTCATTGACATGTCTCCACCCTAACCTCTAAACCAAGTTTTGGAACCTATACTCCTCCAAAAACAAATGTAGGATTGCAGTTTGTCATTTTGTGTAGGGTTGTTTACTTTGTCAAACTACAATATGGATGGAATAAACAAATTTTAAAAAATCAAGAAGTGGATTTCCAGTAACAGCAGTACAAATTGTCTAGTACAACTCAAGGATAACTGCAAATGAGTCGTAGAGTCAAGTACAATCTGAGAGAGAGCTAAAATTAAAAGTACGAATTTATTCTACCTCAAATGTACTACTCCAAAATTTCCAGCAGTACTTCAATTGTCCTACTATTAAATTAGATTAACAGGGTGGACTAAGATAAAAGGAAGTGGAAACTGTGCTGCAAAATAATGTGAAGCAGGAGATTTTCCAGAAATATGGTAGAGTGCTTAGTCCATACTCCATAGTATCGCTGGAGCCCGCACATAGAGGGAGTTTTAGAGCCCCGAACTGCCCTTTATTACAGAGTGCTTCGAAACATCATTGAGTGCAGCGTTGATGACATATTTGAGAATTTCTGTATTTATGCCTTTCTCATTTTTCATCAACACTACACTCAATCATGTTTTTAATTCTCTGAAGGAACAATTTACCAAGGAATTATATGATTACTGCAGATCCAACAGGTTAGATGTCCCCTCTCTACCTCTTCTCAAATTTCTCGAAAACAAGATGTGTAGTAATGCAATGCGCGTGGAGACTTGGTAACTTCACTCGTCTTAATAATATTTTACCTTGTTTCACTAATTAAATTCATGTTTTCATAATTGATTTAATCTCTTGATTGAATCAGGGGCTAACACCTATATAAAAAAAAAGTAGTTGGATCTCATTGGTACCACCTAAATGGTAGGTAGGCGGCGGATGTGTGATGTTTGTGTACCTGTTCCGAAACTCAATTTGACCAACATTTAACAACTTTCCTGAAGTTAAATCTCTTTTTCAAGATAGTGCTGTCGTAAGGGTCAAATCGAGTTCAATTTATCAAAAAATTGAACAAATATATAAATGTGCTCTTTAACTTGTCTTTAATTGATATTTATGTTCTTCAATTTTAAGTGGGTTTAAGTAAGCACTTAAACTTGTATAAAATTAACTAAGCAGATACACATGTCCTATTTAATTTATTATAAATATTTATTTATAGATGTCAGTTAATACTAGATTAAAAAGTACGTTAATGCATTACGTTATATTATGATAATATGAAAAACATAAATTTATATTTCGTTAAGAAATTATTTATTACGAGGAATAAAAATTATAGACAAACTCGAAATAGTGACAAAAGTGGAAATGACCTGGTGAACAACCCGAGTCCAAAATCCGTGGGCCTTTTTAACTAGGAAACTGACTTCAAAAGAAAAAGAAGAAAATATTTTCGCGTGCACAGCTGCCGTAGTTTGTTTTCCTCGCTAACAACACAAGTTTCACTAGTTTAAAACTTAGTTACGTAATTCAAATTTTAGTTTTCAAAATTGTTGTTTGATCATATTTACTTTGTTGGATACATGTATCTCAGACGCATACCCAGCTGCCATAGTTTGTTTCTTAGCTAACAACACAATTTCATTAGTTTAAAATTTACGTTACGCATCTATTCTTTTTGTTTTTAAAATTATTTTTGTATCATATTTACTTTATCAAATATACATGTACCTCATATCTCAGCCACGTGAACAACTACCGTAGTTTATTTTTTTTGCTAACAACGCAAATTTCATTAATTTAGGATTTAACTACATGTCTTTTCTTTAGTTTTTGAAATTATCTTTTGTATCATATGTACTTTGTCAAATACATATATTTCATATATATATATATATACGGATCAAATTAGGTATACTTTGTTTCAGATACACTATATTCAAACGTAATCCACATGTATTTTAGATACACTAGTTCTCTCTATACTTAATTTGAAATTTGAAATTTGAAAAAATGGTGTATTGACTTGAAATTTGAAGGAATAATATATCCGATTTGAAATCTGATACGAAATTATGAATTAATGAGATAATATGTAATATTTCAAAGAGTAACTTTCACATATAGCAAACAAAAAAATCATATTTGTATGCTATAGCAAAGTTTGCATAATTGCGCTCCATAGCAAACATATATATGTATAATTCGCTATACATATACAATTAAAAGCTGTCTATTTCGCTATACATATATACAAAAAGAGCAATTGTATAATTCGTTCGCTCCTCTTCAGAATTGTATAATTTCATTATACAAACATAAAACTGGGCAGGGGAATATTTTTATTGTATAATTATAAGTGTATAGGACGAATATATATGTATTTGCATGTTTATATACAATTTTCTCTCGCTTTATACAAACAGAAACGCAATTTATACACTTATGNGGGATCGGCATGGATCGTAGCAGCAAGTATTGGAGCAGTAGAAGCATTGAAAGATCAAGGATTTGCCAGATGGAATTACGCTTTAAGATCGATTCATCACTATGCCAAAACTAATTTATTTGCTTCTAATAATACCTCGGCTCGGAGATTCTCGACGGCTCCGGCGGCGGCATCTTCTCCGGCGGTCGTCTCCGGCGAGAAGTTGAGGAAAACGGAAGAGACGTTGAGTAAAGTTATAGATCTGAACTGTTGGGGTCCAAGTACTGTCAGATTTTAGTGCTATTTACTTAAATTTATTATATGATCTATTAGTGAAAAGAGTAATGTTATACTCCCATTTAACCAAAGTTTGAATGGAGATTCGATTTTGAAAATTTATTCTCAGCGAGTGTTTATATTAAGTATATTTGAATATTTATTGTAACAAACACATTTTATCACTCAATCATAAAATATGAACTTTCAATTTAATTAGTAATACTATGAGTTGTTTGAAGTTAATTTAAGTAAAAAATTTACTATTAGCAAAAGCAAAAATAATGTTGTGCTCAAATTACAATTAAGATATCCTTTTAGATTTACAGGTCGATTATTGTACTTGAGCACTTTATTGATTCCGATAGAATAGGTGAAAAATCATTCTGAATTTAATTTGGGCTACAACTTTGCTCAATGCACAATTTTTTGTGAAATAGCGTAGTCGACCTTTGTAATTTATACTAATTTTAATATAACTTTTGAATATCAAAAATTTTTTGTTTAAAATATTAAATTAATGTAATCTAATTAACTTTGAAAATTAATCAAATTGACTTTTAAAAAATACAATATGACAAATAAAAGTGGACAGAGAGTACTTGTCATTTTATAAAATCAATGCAAAAATTATAATACTATTCTTATTATACCCTTGATAGTTAATTAGTCTTAAAAATAGATATTTGACCAGCCCAGGAAAGTTAATAAATAATTAATATTCATTGTAGTTACTTCATACATTGATTAATTACTCTCATTATTGCATTACTCTATAAAATTTGATTTTGAAAGAAAAATCTCAACAAATAAATTAAAAATAAAAGATAACTTTATTTATCATTTATTAAAAAGTTAACTTCAAATAAATATATTAAACAAAGGTAGAATGGTAAACTTGATTTCTTAAGAGCAACTTTCACATATAGCAAACACAAAATTCATATTTGTATGTTATAGCAAAGTTTGCATAATTGCGCTCCATAGCAAACATATATATGTATAATTCGCTATACATATACAAAAAAAAACAGTTGTATAATTCGTTATATATATACAAAAAAGGCAGTTGTATAATTCGATATACATATACAAAAGAAAGCAGTTGTATACAAAAAATCAATTGTATAATCTGTGTATGTATAAAACGAGAAAGAGAGAAAGGCAAAAGAAAATTGGACAGGAAAATATTTGTATTGTATAATTATAAGTGTATAGGACGAAGATATATGTATTTGCATGTGTATATACAATTTTCTCTCGCTTTATACAAACAGAAGCGCAATTTATACATTTCGTTTCTGTTTGTATAAGTGAGAGAGGCGAGGGTGGCGAGCGAGATTTGGGAGAGTGGCGAGCAAGATCTGGGAGAGGGGAGAGACGAGAACGAAAATATATGTATATATACAATTTCCTCTCGCTTTATACAAACACAAACACATTTTATACATTTGTGTTTGTATAAAAGCGAGAGATGCGAGCGAGATTGCCACCAAACGAGAGTGGCGAGCGAGATTTCACCAGGGAGAGTGGCGAAAATAGCAATAGTTTGCTATAGGGTATAATTTTATCAAAGTATATTTATAGCATTTAATTTGAATTAATAGTTTGCTATTATATGCAATTTTTCCATTTTTTAATGCAAGTAAAATATAAAAATGTAACATATAAAAAGGAACGGAGGGATTAACAAATAAACAATGAAGTCCATTTTCCTTTTTCAATTCCCTAAAGTTTGGAGTATAATTTTTTTTTAATGTCTTTTTTTTAAGTGGTTTACGTGACTTTCAATTTTTGTACTGATGCTAGAGTATAATCTCTGATTTTAAAATTCACCTTAGACGGTGGGAAGGGATATGTATATCATAATAGATTGAGATAATAAATAAATGAGTTATTAATTCGTTTAAAGGAGCATAATAAACTTGAATTTGTACAGAAAAATCTCACAGTAGAGATGAAATTTGAAATCGTACTGAAAAGTTCACATTAAAAGTAGAACATTTTCAAATAAAGATGATTTCATATTCAGAGGATTCAAATCCGAGAAACAACAGATGGAGGGAGTATAATGTTGAGGGAATGAGTCAAAATCAGCTGAAAAGTGTTGTTTAATTACCTAATTAATTCCTACCATCCAACTAACCTACACCAACAACACATAGCCGACAAATGTAAATGTCTCTATAACTCATCCACCTTCCTCTTTAATTATCCACCAATTATTTTGCTAACAATTATTACTCCCCCTTTAAATTCCTTCACTACAAAATCCATCAAATTGGCCTTCATATTTTGTGTATGATAAGTTTAAAGTCAAAATCAAAGTTGAAAAAAGTATATTTAATAGAAAATTAATTAGGAAATTTGACACTTAATGTTCATTGATAAGATTACTGACAAATTAGGTACGCGTGATCATTAGAGTTATTAATTTGTCATTGCATAACAGCCAGATGCCGTGCCATTTCACATTCGCTGTCTACTCATGTTATTGTCTCTCTATCTATATGCGATCTTATTTGAGTTTATCGAAAATAACGTTTTCTTTGTCTTTATGAGATAATGATAAGAATTGCATATATATTATTATTTTTTAACTTTTATTTGTGAAATTACACTAGATATATATTATTGTTATTGTTGTCTAACTTAATACTTGAATTTTTTTTTCTAGAATTTTTTAAAAATTATTCGATATATGTCGTTATGAGGTTACATTATATATTTACTTATATTTTATTAAATATTTCGATTAGAAATATCCAATTGACTATCATTTATTATACGTGATACATGTTGCTCTATCACTGGTCATTGTATAAATGTATATCAATTTTAGTGATACGTACATGTGTTTATTACTACTATATCTTGTTGTAAGAAAAAGATTGAACTCTTATTCATTAAATTAAATGTTTTTATTAATGTGAATAAAATAAATTTCATATTGAAAACAAAAACGATGCGTATAATTATCAAAAAGCAACAGAACTTATTAAGTAGTGTATTATTTTTGAATGAGCACTTAGGATTTTAGAATATTGGATTTAAAATAGAATCTTGTGGCTATCTAAAATGGAAACAAAGTCCAAAAAATACAAGAAACTTTGAAAAGAACTTGGAGTACTATTAAAATATATGAATTGTAGAAGAGAAGTCAACAATTTTTGAATTAAGTAGTTGAAATATGAAGATTTTACTATTACTCTTTTAAGTTGGAAACTTTTATATTACACTTTTTTTCATGCCAAAAGGTGAGGAGGAATGAGTGAAATTAAGATCTCTTTCAAACATGCACATGCATTGATTTTGTCCCAATTTTAGATGATTTTTATATCTACTATAGACTATGGACAATGACCTGAGTCTAATTAACAAATGAAACTTGAAATTTACTTGATCTAAATTTAGCTTGTGAGATAAAAATTGTCTAAAATTCATATAAAAAAGAGTAATCTTATTTTATCTCATGCTTAAATAGATGTAGATGTAGAGATTCAACATTGTTGTTGTATGCCCTCGCGTCCAGACTTGTCAATTAGTGCGTAAATGTGTTATATGACTATTCAACATCGAATAAATAAAGAATTGAGGTGAGTCTAGCTTAGCTTTAATATTATGATAACAAAATAAAATTTAGACTTAACTTCAAAATTAACTCATAAAGTGAAAATTGTTCCAAATCATACAAGGAGAACATCATATACAATCAAGGACTCAATATCGTGCATGTCTAAACCGACTAACTTGAAGCCTAATTTATAATATGATATGAGGATTCTATGTCAAGCTCAGATTTTACAACTCCATGATGATGTACATAAACATAAGTAATTAATCACCCAAAAGATAGTTAAATTAAATTAACTAAGTGCATAGAATGTTACTGCTATAATTTTGCAAGATTGACCATTTTTATCAACTAATTAATGGTGTAAAAGGGAGTGAAAACAAAAAGAAAATGCACTTAAAACTGTGATTTGAAGTCTGACAACGCGCTTATTTCTGTGCGCTTTCCTCTTCGATCAACTGCAAATATTTTTAAGCATCTTGATGGGATGAATAATATATTTTTATCTTTAAATAAAAATACTGATTTTAAATTTTAAATATTGAAAAAATTATGGTAGAAAAAGTTTTCTTTTTAAATGAATTTTATATTTTGCCAATTCAAATTGATCAAACTTGAATAGAAAATTTTATACAAACGATAATAACATACTCATTATAATCATATCTATAAATAGAGTGTAAAAAATACGATAAACTTACTCTTATTCTTATTTTTATGAAATTAAAAGACTGAATTAGATACTTATCTCAAAAAGACAGATTTCTAAAACAAAATTGCATAATGATAGTACAACAAAATAACAAAGATATCAAACAAATCAAGTCATAAGTAACATTAATATGCAATAAAGAATGAGAGCCTATCCCATTACTAATATCTTACTAACCTCTTCTACTTTAATCATTGACTTTCAAAAATTTCTATCTAGAATTATGTATTTAGTAAAATCTGTCAAATTTTGTCTAATTACTTCCTTTTTTTTTTAACATAACTTATTTTTTCTACTTCTTGTTATCTCTCACACTTGCGTTTATATGTCCAAACTATTTTAACGCGTTGCACTTATTTTATCTACTCTTAACTTACAATTACAATTATTTTTTTAAAAAAATACAGCTATATATATGTCCAAATCATTTTAAGCTTTCGGTGGTCTTTATCAGCCGCTGAATCGACGAATTACAGAAAGAAAACAATTTCCCGAAGACTTGTTTCTGACCTTCAAAACATATAGTCAACGTCGTGAAAGAGTTTGCTCACTAAGGACAATTACAAGCTGCCCTAATTTTTATCACCGGAAAATTGCAACTTGTCGTCGGAAAACTCGACTAGATTCCGGCCAAAACTCCGTCCTATGGCCATCGCCGACCACCACAAGTCACATAACTCCGACGGAAAGCTCTGGAAGCTTTGTCCTCTCTGGCAATCAGGAACTTCTTCTTCTTCGTCGTCTACACAGAATCTTCACTCTCAGAATCACAGTCACCAAAACGGCGTCGGATCTAACAGCTCTCGTGCTTCTACGTCAGTTAGCTCCGTTGCTAGATCACTGCTTCCGGCTCGACGTAGGCTTCGGCTCGATCCAGCTAACAGTCTCTACTTCCCTTGTACGTCCGTTTACCTCGCCGTTGACTAAATTGACCTTTTTTAGTCAACAATTTCCGGTTTTTTAGGTCTTATAATTTTTCGTGTTGAAAACTGGAGGAATTGTGCTCTGCTTTTACCTGTTAAATTTTATATTGATTTTTTTTCCAGATGAACCGGGAAAGCAGGTGAAGAGTGCTGTAAAGATTAAGAACACTAGCAAATCTTATGTTGCATTTAAGGTAATCTTTCCGTGTTAATTATGATCTCAGAAAAGTCACTTTCTTTGTGGAAGAAAATTGGAAAACTTTTGAGCTAGTAACTATTAGTTGAGTGACTATATGAGAAATCAATTATGATAATTTGTGCTAGTTAGGTCTGTAGTTTTCAGAAATCTCTTTAAATCTATGCGGTCTGCCAAGTGTTTGCATCTATCAGAAGAAAAAGGCATTGAGTTGGGGCTAACTGTCATTTATTTCCTAATGATTTTACCATTTCTGGATCTTCTGAATGGTTCATGATTTGAACCAATAGCATCTACTTTCAAATCGTTCCCGTTTACTCTTTGTTGTAGCTAATTACCCAATCCCTACATAAAATGAGTGTGTTTTATGCTTCAAGGGTCGAAAAGACTAAACCAATAGAAGTTAGCTAATGAAAGCAAAATGAAGTTCACTGAGGTTGTCTTGGGTCTTATATTCACAATGCATCGTGTAAGATTCTTCAAGTAGAAATATTTGTACTGGTGTTTCTGTAAATAATATAGCTGACCTCTTCTAGTTTGAGATTGAAGTATAGAGCATAGTAGTAGTAGTTGTTGTGATATGGAGGTTTTGTTTATGATTGTCACACAATATAACTGGTGGTGTAAGTTTCTGATATTTCCTTTTCCTGATTTTTCTTTCTGCATTTTAGTTTCAAACTACTGCACCAAAGAGCTGCTACATGCGACCTCCCGGAGGCATTCTCGAACCCGGTGAAAGTGTTATTGCCACTGGTAATTGGTTTTCCTATGTTTTCTTGTTTCCACTATTCCTTTTTTTAAAAAAATATCAACTTAGATTTGGATTGTGTGTCTAAACGACAGTCTTCAAGTTTGTGGAGCACCCTGAGAACAACGAAAAGCCTGTGGACCAAAAGAGCAAAGTTAAGTTCAAGATCATGAGCTTGAAGGTGAAAGAAGGAGTAGATTACGTGCCTGAGTTGGTGAGTAACTGAACTTCCTAGGTCTTTCTAAAAGAGGCAATTTTATGGATTTGCAGCATCTTTTGACCACAAAGAATGTTAGGCTATCATGCTTCTTCAGCTTTATACTTATCATTTGAGCAAAGCATCAATTTTCTTGCTGATGATTTCATGCACTTTAACAAAACATATTGAAGGGTAAAGGTGTTGCTGACTGTCAGGATTCTGGACAACTTTTTTTTGGGGTCCTTTTTTGTTCTGAAAGTCACGAGTTCATTATTTGTCTATTCCGGATAGACCCTGTCCTATCCACCTGAACATATTTATGAAAATTAGCTAGGATTATAGTTTTTACTGCTTATATGAACAGAGCATTTTGTGATAAGATGTGGGTAAATGAGGAGCTCTATCATAGGTTTGGCATTATTTGAAATCTATGTTGCTCGGACTCTTCAAAAATGCCAACGGGTGCGTGTCGGATTCGCCAAAAGTAGTGT
Organism: Solanum stenotomum; assembly: GCF_019186545.1. Classification (NCBI taxonomy): domain Eukaryota; kingdom Viridiplantae; phylum Streptophyta; class Magnoliopsida; order Solanales; family Solanaceae; genus Solanum; species Solanum stenotomum. The sequence continues at coordinate 57,649,337 of NC_064290.1, forward strand.
ATTTTTGAAGAATCCGAACGGGTGCGGCATCAAAAGTGAAGAGTCCGCGCAACTAAGTTTGAAATTACATCTTTTCTGCATGCTCCTGTCTATATCCACCTTTGCTATGTCTGACATAGAAGAAGCACTTTCCAGTAAGCTCTGACTAAGAATGTATATTTTAGCTGATTCCCGTCCATTTTGAAGTAGCATCAAACATTAGGTAAGTTGCTGTTGGTATGTTCAGATAAAAGTATTATTGAATTTTACAGAGATGTATTATCTTAAAATCCACTTTACATGTGGATGCTTCTTCTTTCATTCACAAACTGGATTTTATGACAAAATATTTTTCTATATTGTATATATCAGTTAAGAGTATCCTGTAAAAGTAGCATAGACTTTGAATAGAGGAAGCTGTTGAGATCAGGTGTTTTTTACAATGTAGCCGTGACCAGTTGCTTTTGACTGCAACCTCCATGTTTGAAATGATCTGTCTCTTTTTTGTATCAAATCTAGGAGCATCAAGTGTCATACATAACCCATTTCTTCTTGTCCCGTCTTCGACAAAGTCAGGATTACAAAAGATTCTTTTCTTTCATCATCATTCTGTATTCCTTAGAGGGAAGTCTTGGTGTAAACATACAGAAAGTGATTGGGTACATGTGCTCCCAAAACAAAATGTGTGAGCCTTGTGCCTCTGTCGTCATTGTGTGTGAAATCTGACGTGTAACTAAAGAATATAAGTCTATAGCGTGACTCAAAGTTTGTTGTCAATAAATCCAATAGTGTTATAACCCTTGTGGTTCATGTCGATGCAGTTTGAAGAACAGAAGGATCAAGTGACTATTGAACGTATCCTACGGGTGGTGTTCTTGGACCCAGAACGACCTTCTCCAGTAAGAATTAAACATGCTGCTGTTTATCTGCTTGTTCATTTTACACCGAGTACATTCTCCAACTAAATAACTTGATTGATTAAGGTACTGGAAAAACTAAAACGTCAGTTGGCTGAAGCCGAGGCAGCATTAGAATCTCGCAAGAAACCTCCAGTTGAAACTGGGCCTAAAGTTGTAGGAGAAGGTCTAGTAATAGATGAATGGGTAAGGCTATCTATCTCTGCATATAAAAGCATGTATCTTTCCAAGCTTGATTCCTCTTAACAATGTGTGTCTGCTTGCTATTGTTCAATAGAAGGAACGAAGGGAGAAGTATCTCGCTCGGCAGCAGGTTGAGGCTGTTGATTCAGTGTAAAGCAACTAGTGAATTTTAATGCAAGTTCCTTCTTTTGCCATAATTGAAATGTCAAGCCACATCCATCCATTTTCTGCTTTAATTCTTTCGAAGGATGGTGGAAAACGGTCAGTGTGGTCCGTCTTGTAAAGAAAAATAATCAGTGGGAGGTTTAGTTTCTTCTTCATGGAGTAAAAGCTTGTTATGTAATTGCTTTGGTTGTATTCTTGTAGATATTGCATTACTTTTTTCTGAAAACCTATTCTTTTGAATACTGCTCGTGTAGCCACAATGTTCTGAGTTCCACAAAGGGAGACAGAAACTAAAATAATTCGTATTATGGTAGATAGTGGAAATTGGAATTATCTATGGGTGTCTCGTGCTAGGGAATTGAAGTAACGCATACAGGATTGTAATTCACTGACATGCATTTTTACCTCATTAACTTAAAAAAGTAAACAACACTAATTTTACTGGTTTACGGGTTAATTAAGTCACTTTATTTTAGTTTCCAAAATTACCTTATGTATCACATTTACTTTATTAGATCATGTATTTTGGATACATATGAGTTAAATTAGGTGTAATTTGTTTCAAATACACTATATCCAAGTGTTGGGATATACTAACTCTTTCGTTTTTAGTGTGATTCATATGTATTTGAGATGCAATGATTCTCTGGCTCGCTTCTCTCTATGTATTTTTATTTCAGAATGTATTTGGTATCATAGATACATGTATGTATACATATGTATTTGACTTGTTATATGAAGAAATGGTGTATCTAACTTGAAATTTTGTACAAAATTGTTAATTATTTCAACAAAATGTAATTATTTCAAACTACAGAGTGAATTAGTATTTACAGCAAGAATGCTTGTGTAATTAGATTGTTCCTACTTTTTTTAAAAAAAAAAAATTAATTTTGGACCACAGGTCCTTTTATTTCTTCTCCAAGTGNAGATGTGAAACTTTTTTTGAAGTTAATAAGTTTTCTTAGATATGAAAGTTTTACCTAACAATATAGGCGAGGAGCAATAGAAATGCAGAAAATCGAGCTAAGTTAAAGATGTTTCATCATATTGGTAGCAAGCCTATTAGAGAGATTATTTATCAGCAGGTATTATAAAAAAGTTGTTTTTGAAGAAAATATTTAAGAAGTGTTATTTGACATGTTTTTTATTTGATGTAAAGGGCGGAAAAGATGGTAATGCACCAAATTTGGCGACTATTTTCTTTGAGACTCGCAAGAAAGATAACATGCTTGTTGAACCAGAAGCAATTGAAAAACATGTGCGTTTGGTAAATTCAATAAGTAAATTAATTCAAATTATTATGAAATCTATTGAAATATACTTTTTTATATTTTGTAGGCTCAAATCGAAGAAATACTAAAAGCTGAGCCATCTCTGCCTAGCATAGAGATTGTAGAAAAGTGTTGTGGACCTCAAAATCGTAGCCATGTATTTGGCTTTGGGGGTGGTGTAAAGGCAAAGGACATGAGAGATGGTACTTCTTCAAAGACTGAATTACTGTCTGAGCTACGTTCAACTCAAGAGAAAAATAAATCTTTGAATGAGGAAAATAAATCCTTGCATGATCGCTTGTCTACATTAGAAGATGCGATGGAAGAAATAAGAAATATGAAAGAATTCATTGCTGCTCAACAATCACATAACCTACATATGACATCACCCGTATCAACTGAATGACCACTGACATTTTTTGCTGACCAAGTAAGTAACAATACATCAAACTCTATTTGTGTATAGTCGTTTAAGCAGTTAGTGTAAGGTTGAACTCTTAGGAAACTAATAATGGTTCTCGATGTCCTAGATGTAATGGTGTCTCTACTTCCTGTTTTGATGCAATCTGTGCAAGTTATTTGAGTGCTTATGAGTTCTCATCTGTTCTTTATTGTGATTTGCTGAGCCTTGCAAACTATCATGGTTGTGTTCAGGTCGACAATCCTCCTTCCTATTCAATTCATTTTAAGATTTAGAATAGCCATCTGTTTGCTTGAAGAGTATCTCGGAGTTGTTATTGGATTTTCTTATTAGTTCGATTTAATCCTTCCCCTCCACTAGGGACCCCACCTGAGTTTGAATCTTGCTAAATCTCCTCCGTTATTGGTCTAATATCAACATATTTCTACTTGAATTAATCCACCTAAGGTTCACCGAGATAATTTTCCTTGCCCATTCTAACTCTCCTTCTTAAATATTTATCACCATCGCTTCAGTTTTTGAATTTTCGAAGAGTTGGGTGATGAATTCATGGATGAAGAGCCGGTGGCTGTTCGATCACCTTTATAGAGCCGCTAATTGAAATTGATCTCTATAGTTTCTTTATGTTCCCCACATTATTGAGAGAAAATTTAAAGATCACTGCATATATAGTTTTCCTCTGTTTTTTTATTGATCTCTGTTTAAAACATAACTGTTCTCTGCTTTTTTAATTTTCTGCACGTAAAGTGACACATCTTTTTCCACTGTTTTTTGTATACCTGTGTGTTTTGCATCTTTTTTCTGCACAAATATACATATTGATTCACCTTAACAAAATTATTTTGTGATAGAAAAATAACACATCAGATTACAGCTTATGCTTTTCACCATGTCTAGCAACTATGTAATCCTCTAAGGAAGACTGATCTTGTAGCTCTTGTTCTTCACGTTGAGCAGTAGTCATATGTTCTTTCAACTGATCAATCAGTTGCCCTCTTTCTTGGTTTCTATCTTCAGCACAAACACTTTTTGAGACACTAAAATCAGTGTTGATGTTTTCCTCTCTTTTTCCATGTTGTTCCTCATCATGAATATTAGTTCTTTGGTCTGTATATATAGGCAGGGGCTGTTGTTACTGTGACTTTGTCCAGTGGTTTCCTCGTCAGATTGTATGTTTTTCTTATCTTCATATGTAATAGGTAAAACTCCATTCAGCTCAACATATAACTGGATACCTTTTTGGTTTGTGATCACAGTGGGCAAGCTTTCTGAAACTTCCTGGTTAGATAGAATGTTCTCCTTTACATCACCATAATGTTCTTGATTTGCATTTATCTTGGTGGCTTGTTGATCAACATCCTTAGAGTTGGCGTCATTCGGGCTGTTATTGTCTTGTTGTGCATAGTCTACTGTGTCAGCCTTCAATATATGACTTTTTTAGATTTGATGCAATCACTATAAT
>NC_064290.1:57653970-57735716 GCF_019186545.1 Solanum stenotomum
TGAATTCTCCTTGTGTGTTGCCCATCCACCATGCTTTGTCTTCTCCCTTCATTCTAGGATTAATGTTATCCAGAATGCACTTCACCATATCTTCAGAAATTAGCTGTCGTAGTCTAGATGTATTCCACTGATCATTCAAGATCATTTCCTTCACTTCTACATCCTCATTTAGTCCTTGTGGTTCAGTAAAATATAAAGCACCTTGCTTTGTCCAGTTGTCCATCCAAAAACTAGCAGTCCCTTCTTTTTGTTGCCACCATATCTCATGTTCCACTTCGTCCCTAATTCTCATCATCTTTCTCCAAATCTGCGATGCCTCTCTGTTTTGAGTAATTGTAGGGTGGTGCTTTTTACAATATTTGTTCCACATAAATGTACTCCACAAAGATGTTTTAGTTCTAAAATTCCACCACAACTTAGCAAATAGAGCATCAGATATATTCACTAGAGACCTAAAACCTATTCCCCCTTCTCTTTTAGGATAACACATATCTGACCAAGCAACCCAGTGTTTTCCTTTAACTCCAGAATAGTTTCCCCAGAAAAACTTTGACAAAATCTGGTGAATCTGATCTATCACACCCTTTGGAGGTGTCATAGTAGATAGCATGTATATAGGCATCGATTGTAATACATGATTTATCAGAATGAATTTTCCACCAAAAGTCAAGAATTTATTCTGCCATGAAAAAATTCTCACAGCAACCTTCTGTAAAAATCCTTCGAAATAGCTTTTATTCCCCCTCCCATAATATATGGGACAGCCTAGATACGTGAATGGGAAGTTTCCAGGCCTTATACCAGTCAGTTTTCTCAGCCTTATAGTCACCACCAACGGAGCTTTTTCATGAAGATAAAAGAAGCTCTTATCTTTGTTGATCATTTGTCCCGACACTCTTTCATACTCCTTTAATATCTTCATCATATGTAGCACTGATTGTCTCTCTGCTGAACCAAATAGAATGGTGTCGTCTGCATATGCTAGATGATTAATCTTAGGGCTCCATTTCGGCATACCAAAACCTTTAAATGACTCATGTTCATTAAGATCTTTAAGGCTTCGGGAAAGAACCTCAGCTGCTATCACAAATAATGTTGGGGAAAGTGGGTCACCTTGTTTTAGCCCTCTAGTAGAGTGGAAGAATCCATGGGCCTGTCCATTAATCATTACTGAATACCAATTCGCCGAAATCAATCTCCAAACCATATCTATAATTACCTCTGAGAAACCAAAATTTCTTAGCACTTTGGTCAAAAATATCCAATCAACCCTATCGTAGGCCTTAGCCATATCTAGCTTTACCACTACATTTGTTTCTTTGCTTCTTAAGTGCATGTCCCTAATTATTTCCTGGGCTAATAACACATTTTCTGTTATACTTCTCCCTTTAACAAAACCACTTTGATTTTGAGAAATAATATTTGGCAAAACTCCTACTTAACTTGGACAAATCATAGTAAATTTATATGATTTGGTGAAAACTAAAAAAAAAATGTTGGGAAAAGCATTTACACTAAAATATCTCTAGCCGCATTTTCTAATAATCCAATTACATAGTACAAGGAAGGAATCACTATGTCAAACCGTTTATTAAAAAAAGCAAAGGAATGAACAGTAAGAAGAAGAAAATGATGAAGAATCTAACATGAACAGTCTCACACAACCTATATACACAAGGAACAAGCTGGTATATAGAATGTTTTGCAGATTTGATTTTAATCAGAAACGCGCACTACAAGCAATCCAACCTATAACCAGCACATCAAGAGTTTCAATCAGTGATATATCATCGAAGAATTCAGAGATTTTCCGGCAATTTAAAGTTTTGTGATCCACATATTTGATGAGAGCCAGTTTCCACAAAGAGCGTTACGCCACATTTGCTGCTATTGAAGCCATCCCAAAGAGAGAAGTTGACAGTTCCTGAGATTGTCTTCTTTGCAGTAATATCCTTTACAGAGCAAAGCTTCTCCAGCCTCCTGACAACATAGTCATTCGCAAGCATTTTTCCTTTGTTCTCTCCTGCAGCGATATCAGTGACCAGACCACCTTCGTACAGAGCAATCATCACGTTGGCACCATCATTGTCCACCTTACTCCTCAGAGATCCTAATAGAGATACTTGCAACGACTCTGGTGTTGGCCTCTCGAATGTCGCCTGTAATGTTTTTTCACAGCATAGACCAGATACAACCATTAGTTCATACTGAATCCAGTATTTTTGATACAGAATTGAGAAAACAACTAAAGTTTCAGCAAATACTGAATTCTCGACTCATAGTTTCCAAAGTACACTGAGTTCAGTTTAAGAAACTATACTAATCCCATTCCCAAAAAAAGCAGAAGAGTGTTGACCTGAATTTTACCAATTCAAGAAGTAAAGAATCAGAATAACGTGCTGAGGTCAAAATATAGCTAACATCTTCTTGATTCTGGTATGAAGTGGGATAACATGAACCTTTTTCAGATCCAAATGATCAAATCTCGAATTACACATATTAGCTTCTCATTGGCTTTACACCACATATTAGCTTATTATTTCCAGTACATTGTAACCTGGTGCAAGATCACGAGGAATTGATCAATCACGCATTAATTGAAATCTGCTATACCATTTCTCTGTATCCATTTTGATTGTTTGGATGAGATGGAATAACCAAAAGAAATCGGTAATGTAAAACATGATTTGTATTTGAAGAGAACCAAAATGCCCATTTTAGCTTCTCATTTCCAGTGATCAGTATATTGCAACTTGGTGCAACCATAAGTGATCACGAGGAATCAAATCAATCAATCCCACATTAACTGAAATCGACTATATGAATTCTCAGTACCCATTTTGATCAAAAGGAATAACCAAGACAAATTGGTTTAAATTGCATTTGAAGATAATAAGCTCATGTAAATCCAGGAGAAATCTCAGTAGCTCAGTTGGTTCGCTGCCTGAACTTTCAACTTGTTGGCAGTGGTTCGATTTCCTGCTTTGTAATCCCCTCACCCATTTCCCCATCCCCTACCCCGTTCGAAGACAAAACACCATTCATTCAAGTCTTTCTGGTACTCATGAATACTCTTTTTTTTTGGTTTCACACTCGGTGTCAGTTACCCCACTTCATACCTCGACTAATCCGGATCCGTGACGCATAAAGGCTATGAAACAGGAGAACACTCCTTACCAGATTTTTTTGATTTACTAAGTTCGAACCCGAAACCTTTGATTAATCACAATTGCTTCAATCATGCATATGATTCAATTAATTCATCAAACAGAAAGATTTTGTAACCATAAATTCAATCAAATAGTGCATTATTATGATCAATTTGCAACAATAACAAACCTGGAAGGAAGGAGCAGCAAATCTGGGAGCAGAATTGATACAGGAGAAAACAGCATCTTGTTCATTCCCAACACATTGAGCTCGTCCCTGAACCACAATTTGAGGCGTAAACATGGTATCTAGATTTAAGGCCTCAACATACGCTTTTTGTTTAACCGTCCATAAACTCGACCCAAATGGATCCTTCCAACCCATATAATCCCAATAATCCACATGATAAGCCAACAAAATCACCGGCATTTCTAGGTTAAAATCGCCTCTCCCAATCCTCGAAAACAATAGCTCCGCTTCAGGCGAGGTGGCGCAGCCTTGCGATGAGAATAACTCCACCACCACCGGCCCGCACCGTTTTTGCTCCTCCGCCGTTAAATCCGCCGTCGCACTGTCGTTATTCTTTGAGCTGAGATCTTTCGAAGAAGATTGAGAAGAACCGCCTTTGCCGAAGCAGGTGAAGAGACGGCGCCCCATTTTCCGACGAGTCGTCTCAAACCTGGTGATTCGTTAAAGCTTTAATGGAGAAAATTGTAATGGAATATATTTCTCAAAAATTAAACAATGTTTTTATGGGGTTTTCGAACTGAAGAAAAAAAATATGAGAAATGAAAATGGAAAGCTTAGAATAGTAAAAACACGAAGAGATGGTGGAGAGGAAAAGGTGGCGAAGCAAGTGCTTTTCAATATATTCATAGTTCCTTTATTACAACAAGACCCCCTAGCTCCTTTCCTTTTTTGTTTTTCTCGCTCGATGTTCGATATCCGAATTGAAATTATAATACACTAGATTTTAGGATAAGTGTACGGATATTTGATTTTAGAATTATATCTATGTTATATTTTGTAGTTTTAACATATATAATTGGATGAAATTTGTATGCGCACTATTATTTTCATATTTTATTTGCGAAATTACACTAAATAAGTTATTTCATATCAATATCATTCACATGTAGTTTGATTCAGTCTTTATTATCAGAACGTTAGTAATTTTAACTTATCATTCAAGCATTTTACTTGAATTTATATGCCAAAAGTTATATCTGATAGTAAGGTCATAATTTTATTTGCTTAATTAAGTCCATCAAATAAGTGTCATGTTCGATCATAACTTTGATTCGAACTATCCTAACTCTCATGGACCTTGCAATACGTAGAATGTTGACATTATCCAACACGTATAATATTTGAACTTTATACAAATGACATGCTTTTGCGTTCAATGAAAAGTATAATTAGAGGTGAAGTGACATTGCGGGGGAAGTGTCGTTACCGACACGAAGTAGGAGTCGGTGACACGTTATTTGGTAGGTTGAGTTGGATTTTGTCAGACGTTCCATCTGCCCACTTAATAAAAAGTGCGATGCCTTCACATGTAATCTCTTCAATAAACAATTAGGAGGAGAGGTGGAGAACTATATGTTATAATAAATATTATACGGGTTTTCCGGATAAAAAATAAAAAAGTCGTCACCTAATTATTTATCGATAGATTTTGTACTGAAAAAATTACATGTCACATAATTAGATCTGTTTACTACATTCTTTTTCTGTTTGTGGATGACGAATCCTGGTAGGTATGTAGCTGAGGACAAGTTGGAAGCCCATGTGGCTGTTGGCATAGCCACAAAATTTACATACAAAAAGATTGGTTATTGAAGATGTTACAAGCAAACAACATGGATTGTGGTGCACTGGTGAAAGTGTTTCATCATTGATCAGAGGTCTCGGGTTTGAGCTTTGAGTATGGAGAAAATCTTGTTGGAATGAGCCCTGCAGTGCGCGATCCAGATTTAGTGGGAGCTCTAATGTGGTCTCCGGACACAGACACCCGAGACCTGGGTATGGAAAAAATCTTGTTGGGATGGGCCCTGCAATGCGCGATCCGAATTTAGTGGGAGCTCTAATGTGGTCTCCGGATACTGACAGTGAAGTTACATGGAAGGAAGTTGTCTTTAACAACTAGCAAATAATAATATATTCAGTATAATTTTATAAGTGAACCGTATAAAGTGCAGTGTGTATATATGCAATCCTATTTCTACCTTATGAAAATAGATTTAGAGGTTATAATTTTCGATAGATGGTCTAACTCCAAATTAAATTAGGTAAAAAGTAGTTATTCTATGATTTAGATCCACTTCCCACCAAAATGTCCATTCATTTATACTTTCTATTATCAAATTGGCCACCTTCACTGAAAAGATTTAAAGAAAGAAGGGAAATGACAACCAAAACAAGATAACCAAAACCAAAATAGCCTACAATAACCTGCCAGCACGAAGAAGCAAACAAAAAGCGAGTGGTGTACTATTAAACACGCAATTTATTTATGACGTGTGATCGAGTCTCTTCTTTTTCTTTTAAGAATAAGAAAGAGTTGTCTTGATATTAGGGGAGCTAAAAATCGACTCGTATCTACCTGGATGAACTTTAACTATATTTAAATTTTATATTTTAAAATAAAATTTAGATTTGAAACCTAATTGTTAATTAACATCTCAGATCATTATTTATGAATGTAGAAATTATAAAATAAAAATTCTGACTTTGCGTATCCTTAATATTAGTAGTACTATTTTATTTACAATATTTTTTGAGCTTTTGTTGAGGTGTTTTTGGAGGATATAAACGTATGTACACTTCAGCACTTCTCTAATCACCATTCCACACCACCTTCTTCACTTGTTGGGTTGTGAAATTGAGATTTGAGGGAAATACATTAATGCATAATTCTAGGCTTGACAATTGAAGTGTGGATAACATAATATAAGGTTCGATATTGGATAAATAAAAAACTAAAGAAAATCTACTTTGACCGAAATCAAATTCGAAAGCTACCTCATGAGTTGAGATTTGTCCAACATCATATAAAAAGATAAATTGCGACTACATTCACCACATATATAATTAAGTCTGTACGTACGTATATATAATTAGGTAAATTTCGTAGCCATATACTATTAGAAAAAGTATTAATTGGCAAAACAAAAGCTAGCCCACTATATTTGTCATTTTACTCAAGTGGACATTTGGAATTATACTACAATATCACTTTAATTTCTTAACCTATGAGTCTAATTATTGACCTCCACACATTCAGGATCCTCATCTATATGCTCTTTTATCCTTATATAATTCAATAGAAAATAGAAAATGATATAAACACAAAAGGAGAAAAAGTGAAAAAGAAAGGCAAAAAAAATCACACCTTTTTTAAAAAAATAATAAAAAAATTCAAGATGTTGGAAGGGAAAGCAGTAATTGGAGACACAGATATGTTGGGAACCATGCAACAAGATGCATTAGATTTAGCTGCAAAGGCACTTGACTTCTTTGATGTCACTGAGGCCACTGAAATTGCACGTTTTCTTAAAAAGGTAACAAATCATATATAGATCAATTGTTTTTTATTTTACTAAGGTTTTATATTTTATAGTAATAGGTAGAGTCAAATTTAGGATTTAGACTTCATGAATATACTGATTGCATTTTAAATATTACAAATTTATGTAAGTTGAGAGTGATCTACATCTGTCAATTTATAATAATGAGATTCAAATTCGATAGTGAATTTCTCAACTTGAACTCGAGCCTAGTCATCTTTACTACTGCTAGAAAATTTGTATAACAAGGGGATATATAAAAGCGAAAATAATTTACTTATGAACATAATAAAGGGATTTAATTGCGGCTAAAAGCTAGTAATTTTGATAAGAGAATTCCTAATTATTCAGAAGAATATTGTTATATCGTCTGAGATTTGAACTTATATTTCTCTCTAGGTTAAAAGGATTCAAATATACAAATATAATTACTTCATGATTGAATTTCCTTCCTTTTATATGGTTTCACCACTATAAAGGGTCTAATATACCCTTCAACTTTGTCATTCAGAGGGGATATATCCTTTGAACTGTATAGTTTAATTTTTTCCTCAAAATGAGTTAATTATGAATTACTAACCCTTTTTTTTTTTTTTTGAATTAGGAATTTGATACGATGTATGGATCGGGTTGGCAATGCATAGTAGGGACAGATTTTGGTTCATTTGTAACACATTGCTATGGTTGTTTCATCCATTTCTATATTGGCAGCCTTGCTATTTTGCTCTTCAAGGGCTCTGCTGCCCTTGAGGACCCGAAAGCCGAGGCCGAGGCTGAAGCTGACCGGTTTTCCACTCTCCAGGAAATAGCGTGAAGTCACTTCTTCATTAATTTTACCGTTATCAACCAAGGCATATATATACACTCCAATGTACAATATTAGGAAGTTTCAAAGTCGTAATTTCACATTTATATTATCACATCTATAAGTTATATATGTCAATTCGATCTCTTTCCTTTTTTCGGTGCTACATTATTTTCTTCCAAGGAACGGAGTTAGGGTTGGGGTGTATAATAACCTGAATTCAGCCTTTTAGTTGTTTCATCTACGATATAGGAAAAAAAGAGTTGGTATATAATTTTTTTTTGTATAAAATTTAAAATGGTGAATTGAGGTCGAGTAGACTGATGGTAAGAACTTGCATTTTTTACTTCATGTCGTGAAATTTTCACAGGTCAACCTTAAAGAAAAAACAGGCATATTTCAAAGGATACTATAAATGTATTGCAAGAAAATCCTTCGTATTATTAATGTATACCAATTGAAGCTCGAAAACATTTAGACTTATACGTGTATGGTGTACCATAGGAAAAGGGAAAAAAGAGTGCACCCTCATATATATAACGATCTGAAACTTTTAAGTTTTCAATTAAATAAATGTGACAAGGGCTAAAAGACCTTTTTAAGTCTTTCAATTAAATAAAAGTGACAAGTGAGTTGTTGGAATAACTTCGGTAAGTGTCCAACTATTTCTTCCAACAACTATATTAGTTTTTCCACATTGCACTAGTTATTCTAACAACTAATCAGTTGACCAACAACTAAGGACTGACACTTAATTGACTTCTATCATATCAAGTCAATATTTCGTAAGAGCGTTATAGGTTTCGATAATCTCCATATATATCCCTTATGCTTCTCTTCATTTTCTTTTTCAAAAATATATGTATATAGACATCTTCAGCTAATTCTTTTAGTGAAATATGTTTATAGAGCAATGCACTTGTAATTATGGTTTAATTCAACTCCTGGCTTGATTAAACACAGAGGTATGAAGGGGACTCCTTGAGCACATATATGCTTTGGAATTACCATCCAATGCAAGGGATAATAAAACAAAAGAATCCAATGGAAACAGTTTCAGAAGAAAATTGTATTAATTAGTTGTATGGGGTGCCATGATTTATTACCCTTGCTAGACATTTATGGAGTAAGTTAGTAAGTGATTGAGGGCTACCTTAGATCAGCTCTTACCATAGGCTGATTTTGACATATTTTAATTAGAGTGAATCTGATTCTTCAATTCAATTACTTTTTTAATTCAACAACTCGTGGATGTAGAAAAGTGTGTGAATGGCATACGCAAGATCGGAAATTGACAATTGAAAAATTCATTTAGTATAGTCCGTTAGGAAAAGTTGGCTAATCGTACACAGCAGACTCGAATTACTTTGGTTCTGGAAGACATATGAGTCTGAACGCTTTGGCAAGCTGGGAACTCGAGGATTTTTAAGCAAACATGAAACAACGATTAAAATAGAGTGCGTGGATATAAAAATAGGTTTAAATACCATAAAATTTCATATTCAAATTCTTGCCTGGACAAAATACTAGTGATCGATTTATTCTCATCTATTCAAATCTTAATAAATGACATTATCCAATATTTATGTTGGTTGCAAATTAATTCGTACATCACAATAATAAAATAAAAATCCAAAAAGCTTGACCAATGACCATATATAATATTGTACTACTACATGTTAGCAAGATAAAACTCTGGATAGAAGGATATGACATGGAGATACTCAAAATCTACTAAACACTTCTCATTGGTTGATACAAAAATTTCAAAAGTATTTCACACCACAATTTTCTAAAACACAAGAACCAGAATTGTTGGATGGACCCCTCCAGATATTTTCCAACAGTTATTCTTTATATATAAATTGTGCAAAAAACTTAGTGAAAATTGTGAGGTTCAATTAATTAAGAGAGAAATTAAGAAAGAGAAGAAATGGCAGCAACAGGCAGCTCAGCCACAGTTGTTAGAGCAACTCCATTTTTGGGCCAGACCAAATATGCTAACCCCCTTAGGGATATAGTTCCTATGGGCTCTGCCAGATTCACTATGGTAATTTTTTTGTGTGTGTTTTTATAACTGAGTTCGAAAATTAATATTATTGAAATTCAAATAAATTTATGATTCGTGTAAAAAGATGCTGAATTCAGTTGAATCTGTTTTTAATGTTTTGTTAGAGTAATGATTTGTGGTATGGACCTGACCGTGTCAAGTACTTGGGACCATTTTCTGCTCAAACTCCTTCATACTTGACTGGAGAATTTCCTGGTGATTACGGATGGGATACTGCTGGTTTATCTGCTGATCCCGAGGCCTTTGCCAAGAACAGAGCTCTTGAGGTACTTTCTTTTTTCTTTTACTAGTAGTAACATACATTTATGTGACTAAAAATCATTTCGTGAAATTGTTTCTAAATATTAAAGGTATCATTTTTATTAGGATAGAACAAAAAAGTGAAGCATACCACAGAAAATCTACAAATTTAAGACTCATATAATTGTCGACGATTAATTTAGGATTGAGACATAGTTGATCGATTGATATTGATTAAAATTGTGTTAATAATTCTAGGTTATCCATGGGAGATGGGCCATGCTTGGGGCTTTTGGTTGCATTACACCAGAAGTTCTTGAAAAATGGGTAAAAGTGGACTTCAAAGAACCAGTATGGTTCAAAGCTGGAGCCCAAATCTTCAGTGAAGGTGGGCTGGACTATTTGGGCAACCCAAACCTTGTCCATGCTCAGAGCATTCTAGCAGTATTGGGCTTCCAAGTAGTACTAATGGGCCTTGTAGAAGGTTTCAGAATTAATGGGCTTCCTGGAGTTGGTGAAGGCAACAATCTCTACCCAGGTGGTCAGTACTTTGACCCATTGGGCCTAGCAGATGACCCAACAACTTTCGCTGAGCTCAAGGTTAAGGAGATCAAGAACGGAAGATTAGCTATGTTCTCCATGTTTGGATTCTTCGTTCAAGCTATTGTCACCGGCAAAGGCCCACTTGAGAACCTATTGGATCACCTTGACAACCCTGTTGCTAACAATGCATGGGTTTATGCAACTAAGTTTGTTCCTGGATCTTAAATTTTTTACATTTTGACTTCCTCCATAAGAGCCTTTGTAGTTTGTACCACTCAATCATTCATAATGCAAATATTTGGCAAATGAAAATTATTTTACATACACTTGAACCAGTAGCATTCATTTGGATATGCATTAACGAATAAGTTAAATTCAGCTATATGAACCTTCACTATCCATATCGTAACGTTCAAACATGACAAAAACTTAAAACAGTTTTCAAAGTATAGGGGTGAGTCACATGAACAGCTTATACATAATAAAAGTAGGACAACATTGGTGAAAAGAGTTGAAGGGAGAAACTAGAATGCTCATAAGCAAAAAACAATGATACCATCACATTTAGCCACTCATTGTGTTGTTGTGAACAATCAAGTAATGACTTTTCTACAATTGATCACCATCTTTCAACAACAACTAATTACAACATTTGCTAATGCGAAAAGACGTGGACTGAGAAATTCAATCCGTTTTTCGCAAGCTATCTAATATACTTCCACAACCTAGCATTGTTTACAACAGGCTATATTCACAAACAAGTTCTTAACTATCTAGCTGAGCGATTGCAGAGATGCGTAATTGAGCACACGTACGTACTATTTCCCAATCTCCACCAACTTTGCTAACTTAGCAACCATAGTTGGGGAAATTAGTTCCATCTATTAACACCCTAAAGAAGAAGACGAAAATTATTTTAAGCTAAAATCACTTGCTCTTCTTACCCCACCATTTTCTATGACTCTTCCCTGCTTTAGAATGAACAAGCTTGTGTACTTTTGACTTCGTCTCTTTTAACCGGACCTTGTACTCTTTTTTCCATTCCTCAAACCTGTGTTTAAGTCTTCGATACTCATCTGCAGGATTATTAGTAGAATGTAATTGCCCTGGCTTCAAGTGAACAATTGCCATGGCTTCGTTGTCAAAATTCTGCTTCCGTTGTTCAAATTCCATTGTAAGGTGGCTGATTAAGGATAAACCACCATTAACCTCTCTATTAGCTACAACACCCAAGCTGTTGTTAGAAAAGTTAATTGGAGTGCGTCCCGCAGGAGTGTCCATAGATGTTGCATCATCAGAATCATAATAGTGAGGAGATGGGGAACCTTCAAGCTTTCCAGGTCGACCAGTAGTGTCACCAGCGGCAAGAGTGTTCTTGGCTGCAGCTAGACTAGCCTGCTTTAACAAAGCAATCAATTACCTTGTAAATTCATAAATATGAGTTCACAAGTAGAAACTCAATTTCCAGCATCAGCAGTATCAGTAGAGCATTCATAGAACTACAGATACCAAGAACTAGAGAAAATGAACTATCTAGGATCATAGTGCTGCTTACTCACTTGCAATGATGTCATTTGCTTTTGCCACATCTCCTCCATTGACCTCATCTTGACCTCATATTCTAAGCATCGGGCCTCGAATTGGTTTGCTTGTTCCTTCAGGGCAGCATTTTCCTTTTCCTTCTGTTCAATGGTTGCCTCGGCCTTTGCAACCCGTCTTTCGAGGTCTTCTACAACAGATGGTAGGATTTCTCGAGGCAACTCCTGCTTGCATAAAAAATTCAAACTTACTACTACAGATTCTCAAGCAGTCAGTAAAAATATCAAAGACTGCATTGCTGCCTCAACTGTTTGCAGCAAGGGGAAGGCATGATAAATGAAGCCATTATCCTGATTTATCCATCAGTGATTCTTCACCAACTGTCCTTTCCCTTTCCCCTTTTAGCTTCTATATGGGAGAGGGGAAGGACTAATGTATAAGCCAAAAAAGGGCCTTACTAATCATTCTCTCACCATATTTTTCTTTCAATTTCAATAATCAAACACTCGGCATTTTCGAGATGCCAGGGTATTTCATCTTCCAAAGAAAGAATAAAAAATGAAGAAAGATTCCCCTGAATCCTGAAATCAGAAAACAGTTGCATACCCAAAAATGGTTTTAACTATCCCCCCCAAAAAAGAAGAAAAAATGAAATACCTAAAATTGGCTTCATGAAACAGGCCACCAAATTCTTAAAGATATTAGTCCGGAAGCAGACTTTACAATTCTGAACGAAGAAACACGAAAAGTTACAATAAAATCTATGGCAGAACTTTTAAAATGCTAATTATTCCATTATAAGGTCTATTAAGGGAATAAAAAATGAGGCATGAGGACTACTAGTAAGGATAGGTGTGAATCTTTATCACAGAGTACCTTGACCTCCGTCTTTCTGCCTGATCTTCGTTTGTCTACATTTAACATTTTTGAATTCTGCAGTTTACGAAGATCCCTTCTAGCCAACCAACCACGAATAGCTGCAAAAAAGATGTGTAAGTTTATATTTTGTTTCACAACCAGCTGCCAAATAGAAGATGTGTAAATCTATATTTGGTTTCATATATTTGATACAATGCAAATAACTTTTACCTGATTGTATCTGCACAACAGCGACCAGCTGCTCATCACTTCCTTCACGAGCAACCTTCCCTTTAGACATCACTAACCCTTTAGACATCACTTTAGTATTATACAGCCTTCTTTCTATTTCACCACGAATAACTATAAGAACAAATGTTGACGTCAAACATCAGGTACAATTCAACATTGGAAGCTTATAATTTAATTATATTGATGCATCACCTCAAAATTGACCCGGTTCACATAACTAGTTACTTTTGGAACTTCCAACATTGGTTCAAAGGCAGTTAATTATAGTTTATTAAATAAAAATTATGAAGACAACATTGTAGTTATATGTTTTTTCTTTTTCTAAAACCACTTGAATGGCATCCCCAAGTGCTCAAAACTTTGAAGATATCTAATATAGTCTTGAAATGGAAAAATACTCATACAACCTGACAGACACAACATTCTTCATGAATATCATCTTCTATTGTATTCTAAGAAAAAAGGGAAGAAAAGAGATGAGTTGCAAAGGGATCTGCTTTACATGATTGAAGTATGATTACTCCTCCTTTCAGCTCATGGAAGTGCCGACGAGCACGATGACCACGGAAGCACTTCTGCACCTCAAGAGTACCTTGCAGAACTTGGTTCCTTACATCCTCCAATGATGCAATCTACATGTAAGAGGGACAGAAGTTCACTTATAGGCACACAAAAGGAAATCCAATATTCAATAGTATGTGTCCATTGTCCCACTAGAAGCCCATATTGGGTATATGTCAGAGAAAATATGTTATATCCATAAGCCATAACTTTTGCCATTTTTATTGTTTGACCACTCAAAACCCTTCTCCAAACAGACATATGCCTCTAAAAATATGATTTTTCCTCAAAGTGGTGCCACCAGTTTGGAAGACACCACACTTTTTTCAAGATAACTATGGTGTCTGGGCCAGCTAGCGTGCACATCGACACACCACATGTTTTTCAATTATCATTATTTGGTTCGACTATATAGTAGTAATGATTAGAAGAAAATTAAAATTTCTGGTGCTTCCTTTAGATGATTTCGTAAATGACATAAATTCTTTGCAAAGTAAACATATCCACACAAGAGAACAAGAAACCATGAACTCACCTGTCCTGATCGGAAATATAACTTTGTATACCCAACTTGGTACAGTTCCGGAAGAATACCAAATTGATGAAGAATGGCAACTGACATACTTAAAGGATCTTGGCATGCATTATCCTTTGGCAGAAGGAAACCGTACCTAAAATACCGCAATCACATATATAAGTTGACGAACAACCAAAAGAACAAATCAGCAACAAACTAAGGATCGTGTATGTCACCTGCTTGTGAATTCTTGATGTGTTAACCTAGTAGGATAGCCAGATCTTGATATTCTAACCACCTCAAGAACACCACAGCATCTGAGCTGTTCTATGACAAGATCTTTGTCAGACATGCCAGGAAGCTGCTTATTATTTGGTTTTATGCAACATATGAAATGTGGTATGGTATTTTCCAATTGCTGCATCAATTCGAACAAATTATCCTGCCAGAATTTGATAAAGGACAACATTGAGAAACAATCATAGCACCTCAAGATACAAACTTTTATTTTCCAAATGTTTAGTTTGTCAGCATGATCAAGTTCTATAGAAAATAACCACCTTAAACTTAGTTGCAACGCTTTGCTTCTTAAAATCTAGCACCCTTGTATCAGTTGATGGAATTGAGAATTTTTTTTCTTCAGGCAGGTGACTATCACTTGATGAGAGTAGCTGAATAATGTCAGGATGCAACACATCTCTGTTCTTTGCTAAGAAGCCAGTTGCATCATAAGTTACCTGCAAAACTCATATACGTAATTATAGAGTATGTAAAGAACCAAGGAAGTCAACCATAACTTCTGTCTCTAAAACAAATGATGTGGCTTTGTTGCACCAAAAACTAAGCAAAGACATATTTGAATTTAAGGTTAATTATATAGTCCTTCTTGCCTTCAAAAGCTCTAGCGTTTCTCTCTCCAAATTACCCACCATACCAATACTGAAATGGACTTCCAGATGTTCCTAGATATTTGGATAAATCCGATTCAAGCCATGATAGCAAAAGGTCCATTGATATTTAGGCATGCACCAGTCCCCAAAATATAAAGCAAGAAAGAATATGTTACAAGAACTACTGAAAGATAACCAAAATAGAGAGCGGTTGTCTGAGATTATTGAAATAGAGAACAATTACATGATTCTGGAATTCTTTTCCACTAAAAAGTGCTAGTACTGGCACAAAGAAAGAAAGTTCTTCTTGCAGCACCCATGGAAAAGAATCTATCATCAATCACCACAAAAAGAGGTATGATAAAGTAAATCTTCCAGATATTATCGGTGTAGTGGTGTAGTTTGGATTGAAGATGGAAAATCACTTGTGAGAAGTTATAAGAAGGGTCATCACAAGATACAGCTAGAGGGTCACTGGTCAAGAGGCACACCCCCATTGGTGGTAAATGAAAACAAGCATAATGCCACCAAAACAGTAATCGAAACAAGGATGGTGCCGCCAAAATGGTCACTGTAATAAAACCATGAAAAGAAAGAAAAACTCTCCCAACAATTGAGCGTAAGTCTGACCATGGGAATGTGAAAGCTATCAAGTTTCTTAACCAAAATCGTGAAAATACTACTAATGTCGGTAGAAATTGAACAGGACTAGGAAGGATGCATTTATAAGAGAAACTGACCTCTCCAGCATAATGACGAATACAAAATTCTTCTCTTTCAATTTTAAAGCAAGGGCTAGATTTGATGTGCTGCTTAAGTTTACATGCAAAGGTCAAATCTGTGGCTTTTAGGGAATTTGATTCTTCATTCAACAAAGATATAAGGCCAATTGGCTTCTGCAAAATGAAAATGGAAGTTCATCTATCAACTGCTATGTCCATCAAATAAATGTTGAAGATTGCTCAACTAAAATACAGAGATCTTCTTTATGATTGACATTGGTAATTCGACTCGAGATATTGCAATAGAATTTGTGAGTTGTGACTACATAAGCATATTCATTTTTATCCTTCTCATACAACTCAACAATTAAGCACGGAAAGAGTAATCAGAATATGCAAGACTTCACTCGAAAGAAGTAATATGACAATGAGAAAATTGGTGTGGAAGCTATATCAAATACAACTTGTGACAATACAAACAGATAATTTTTATCCTTCTCATCCAACTTAATAATTAAACATGGAAAGAGTAATCAGACTAAACGAGAAAAAGATGTAAAAATCAAACAAAAAAACAAAAAGAGCAACAACAGAGTGACATCTAATTAAGTACGATTGTAAACATCTAATCCAGGGCAGAAGAAAGTTGTCAGCTTATATAAGCTCCTGACGCCAAATAAATAGGAAAAAGAACCAAAAGGAAGAAATACCTTTTCAAAAAGATTCAGACACTCTTGGTTGTCTTCAAAATCTACTTTTGACCAATCAATTCCGTCCAATTCATATTCCTGAATCATAAAACATCAGTTCCTGCATTGACATCTAAAACTGATACTGCAAGGAATATCTTCAGGAGAGTATACAGCCCAAAAATGCCACAGGATAACTACAGAGAGAAAACTGAGTGTAACAATCCTGTGTTTGTTCTTAAGCCGAGGGTCTATCAGAAATCACCTTTCTACCTCCCTAGTTAGGGATAAGGTTTGCATACACTCTACCCTCCCTAGACCCCACTTGTGGGATTACACCGGGTCTGTTGTGTCTGTTCTTGTTGTAGTAGAGGTAAGGAATGAAGCAATAAGAATGATGTAGGGAAGATCATGATATGCTTACCTCTTGCTCGAGCTTCAATAGATGTCTGTTGACATGCTGCTGGAGCCTCTCATTTGCATAGTTTATCAAAAATTGTTCAAATGTGTTTCTCTGACAAGTGGGAATGGGAGTGTCAAGGTGGATAAGAAGGAATCTCCTATGCTGAATAACAGTAAAAAAATCACTCACAGATCAATTTACCTTAAATGATTCAAAACCGTAAATGTCTAGAATATTTATGGATCTACCCATCTGTTCTTTGTCCATTGCAAGGTTTCTGTTCATTTGATCTACTATCCAGTCAAACAAGTTTGCATAAATGAACTTTGCCAATGCATCTCTTCTGTCAGTTGCCTGAATCAGAGTTATAATGAGTCATGTTCTCTAGAGAAGAAATAGGAGTGCTAAATTCATATATTAGAATAATTAATAGTGAATAATACAGATTCTAGTTAATCTCGGGATGAAAATGTGAAACAAAGAGAAAATAGGAAGAGACTAAATATAAATGCACTTCAACAAACCTGCTCTACAGTTAAACTCCTGGCGATCTTATCCTTGCCAGCTTGTATTTGGCATGTTGATAAAGCTAGTATGAGGTCATTTACAGTACAGCCAATCAAGCTAGCAGCATTTGTAACAGCTGCAATATCAAAGATTGAGACAAACCAAATAGATAAAGAAGGCCTCCATACAAGAACAGGATATAAAAAAGTTGAAGACTTTGCATACAAAGTGAAAAAGAAACTTTACAAGTATTACAAAGTAAGACCATACAACAGGTGCAGGAAAGAATTATCATGAGAATACAGAAGATACTTGCATGACTCCGAACAACAGAGGTTTATGACAATGTAAAATGCTCTGGCCCAGAAACGTTGAAAAGCCTAAGATAAACCCTCATTCCTCAACAGTCAATATTGCAGAGAAATGGAGTTACGAAGAGTACATCTGGAGTAAAAATAACTACTCCAACGAAAAACAACCAACTGACAAGCCGGAATATGATAGATTGTCCTTCACTCAAAAGCGAAGAAAGTGTTAAAGCTGAAACCGACAATATAGATGCTGAACAAAAGTCAAGTCCAGATATTCACAGTTGGAAAGTTAACTTACAATTGACCAAGAGTGTAAGATAATTTATATATGTATGAGGTTATGAAATCATATCCTCTAGTACATTCAGAAAGAACAAAACCTCAAGAGGATCAACATTAGCTAAATTGCTACACTGACAAGATAGCTCACCTTCACTTTGCACAACTTCAACATGACTTTCATCGTCAATTACTTGGAACGTTATGTTTCCCAGCCATAGAACTGAAGCAATCATCTGAAAAGCATGCTCTTGATCCCTTTCAGAAATCCTAACAGTATTTAGGGCTTCCTGGAAAAGTGAGAGAAACAAAGTAAATAATTATAAACAAGATCCAGAACAGCATTGAACTGAAAGAACAGAAATCAAACATAAGTTGACCAATTCTTATCCCTTGAGGCTCACCATAAGCTTACAAAATTCCTCAGCATCATCAACATCATGGATCACCAAGCAGCCACTCTGGTTGAGATATTTGTATTCTGATGCACCTTTTAACTTAAGTTTATCTGAGAAAATCAAATTAAAGTTCTGAAAACGAAATATTCTGCAACTTCTTTAACTAATTTATATTTTCAAAGATCTTTAACTAACACCACAGTGGCCCAGCCCCACTAAAGAAGAGAAATAGAAACAAAGAATATTTATAGAGCACTACAAAAAAGAAATTCGATCTCTTAAAAATTGTCCTTGCCAGAAAAACAAATAGTTATACACATGATATTGAAAGAACTTCCATTTCACAAGGTTTTCTAACGCCAACAAAATTTCTCACTTAATATTATTCATGAACTGTATGCATAACTTCTATATTTTTCTGCTAGAAAGTTCCACTTCCATTTTTTTTCAACAGTAATGTCCGGGCGAACTTGCACACCACTCTCATATTTCACAGGTTGTATGCATCCTCTCAAGTCTCACCAGAACATATTTTATCGGGTAACTCGACCCAACAAAGCTTAGGCATGGAAGAAATGACATAGGTTTGTCCCCTCTGTTAGGATTCAAATCCTGGTCCTCGTGCCACTTTCATGTTTAACGTCTTGTTGAAAACACTACAGTTTTGTGACTGCTACCTTACACTTGTATCCTATTATATTGATATTTTAATAACTTCAGAATCACAAGCCCAATTTCACCATTAGGATTACAGAATTGTTAGTTCTAGAGATATTCTAAAAACAACTCAGGTGTTGTAACCACACAGTATTAAAAACAAAAGTTGTTCTGACAGTGAAGACACATTGCAAGGCAAAAGCCATGTAAAGTCCTACGAGTGAAGTAAGCAACAAAAAGATACAAACAAAGGTCCAATATCAATTACAGACCTCTCAAAGTAGGTGGAGCCCCGGCACATAGTTGGTAAAAAATATGATAGGACCTCTCTCCATCAAGCAGCTGAACCACTCTCGACTGCCCAAAGAAGACATTATGCTTCAAAAGATTTAGATTGTGATAGTAATGGTATAAACTACAACAAGGAATCCATGGTAAAGGGGAGAAGAAAATCCCACCTTTTCAAGAATCACTACTCATTATTTTAGCATTGGCCAGTGGACATGCACAAAGATGTATAAAAGTCAGTAACAGTTATATCAAAGGACAATTACAATAAATTGCATTCTCTGAGAAAACCAAAAGACAATTACACTTACAGGTTTGTATTTTAGCACCACATATTCTTCCTGCTGTACTAAAATGAATTTCAATCAACTTTCCCTGCATCCATCAAGGATAACCATCAGAAAAAGTACAACAGATGGGGAAATAACACAAATAAGCTTTTCCACTTCTCAGTCCACCACTCCCATCCTCAAATGAAGGAAAGAAAAAGAAACATAGAATCAGGCATAGAGACTGACAAATCGACTGGAGTTATTGTTCCTGGAAGTTTTGGCATTCCCAAAGGCCTCCAATATGTAGCTTGTTTGCAAAACCTCCTTCTCTATCCCATTATTGCCTCCACCAAGCATAGCCAAGTATTCCATTGCAAACTTTGCTGTTTCCGTCTTCCCAGATCCACTTTCCCCACTGTATGAAATGAAAAGAAGTTAGTTCCTCCCAATCACTGAAACCGCGATGAGTTTGATAATTACAATCTAAGCCATCAATAACTGAAACAGAGTAGAAATACAAGTATCTGGCATCCCAAAAGATGACAAGGAAACATTTTCACATACCTTATGATAATAGATTGACTTATCTCATCTGCAAGATTAAAAAGGTAAAGAAAGAAAAAAGAATCAGCTTGCATCTAAAGTGTTTACGGAGTTAACAATGAACTTTTGTAAATAATAAGAATGAACATGGTTCTGAGGATAACCTTCCATCATTTGATCGTAGGCAGTGTCAGCAATAGAATAAACATGAGGATCATTCAAGAGCTTCTGTCTGTAAGCTGTAACAAATTCGTTCCCATACAATTCGATATCTTTGAACGGATTGATTGCTATTAAAGCAGGCCCTGCCTTGCTCTGCAGGCATAGGGGACAAAAAAAATTAAAAGAGAATAGACATGAAATTACATGTGAGGCATAAATGCAGTTTAATATTACGTACATATATCATATCTCGTGCATATCTGTTATGAAGGTTGTGAAGAACAGATGGCTCATTCAAATAACTAAGCTGCATGAGATCATCCACACCCTCAAGAACATCCGGATTAGCAGGTAATACCTCTCCTACAGGCACTGTCACAACCTACAGTATGACAAAGTTTAAGTCCAATTGCAGCTGTTCACTTTAAATATTTATCATAAGAAAATAGCAGGAATGCATGAACTTACACTGCCGTCAGAAAGTAACACCATAGCTTTCTCTCCTGAAGTTGATTGAATATGTCCTGATACCCATGCCCCATTCCTCAGACGACACCAGATGCGAAGCTTCTGAAAACAGAGCTTAGGAGTTAAGTTTGGTCATCTGAGAGCAACCAAGAAATCATCCAACAGTAATCAAACCAGACACAATGACAAAACTAGTGAAGCCAAATCCAGCACATGTACAAATTTTACTTATCATTTAGCTAAAAATGTTAACTTTTCTAGATTCATTCAATCAAACCATTCTCGTTCAAGGCGATTAAGACAGTCAACATGTGAAACTACTGAAAATAATGCTCTTATTACCTTCTTAACAAAATAATCCAGCCGATCATCCCATTCAGCTTCACTACGCCATTTCTCAACCTTCCCACCACTTACTTCCCGCAATCTCCCTGTGCTGTTCTTCTTCACTGAAGGCATTGCATACGGCGATTCGCTATCTTCCATTCCTTTCACCTTTATAGCACCAAAAACATTCCTTTTCAACCCTTTAGACTCTTCCTTCTTCTTACCATTCTCCAATTCAACATCAACTTTGCTTAACCTTTTGCTCAACGGTTGCCTCTGTGAAGGAGGCCTAGTTCTCGATGTAAGCTTAGGCCGAGCAGGTAACGCCGGCGGTAAGTCTTTTGGCTTCTCATTCTCATCCCTTTGCCGGAGAGAATCCAGCATTTCCTCTAACGAACTACGAACTATAGTAGACATTTTCCCCCCTGATTTGAAGTAAAATTACGTATACAGAAACTATTTCATTCAAATTTAAACAATATCTGAAGCAACATTGCTCCAGAAACAACTCCTAAAACCCTAATTCACTTTTTTTTCAAAAAAAAATCAAACCTTTACCAAGTTTCCACCATTTTCCTTAAACCTGGAAATCAAAATCCATCCTCACAACCCCAATTCCCCAAAAAAACGCATAAACCTCGAGATTTTGTAAGATATCAAAAGAAAAAAACACACAAAACCAAAAAAAAAAACAAATTTTACGAAACCCAATACAACTCTGAGTTGTTGAACTTTTTTTTCTTTATTTCCCACCGAACAAGAAGAAAAAAAACTACTTTTTAGGCTAAATCAAGAAAATGGGTACCTAAATATATATTTTTTTGCATGATATGCAAAGAAATTAAACTCTTTTAAGGAAGAAAGAAGAAAAACAGAGGGGAAAATGAAAATGGCTAATCATGAAGAGGGAAAGAAAGGTTTTTTATTTGTTGTTTATCAAATTGGTTGGTTTTTTATATTTTTAGAAAATCGAAAACTGCCGTTCAGATAAAACCAAAAATAGGAAATAATGGATATGAAAATTTGAAAATTTATCATGTTTGGTCTGAGTAAATATAATATAATGATTTGGATTGAAGAAACCGTTGGATTAATTTTATTTTATTTAAATAAATAAATTTGAATTTTAGAGTGGGGGCCTAAAGTAGTTGCTAAATTAGTGTAGAGTTGAAACTTTGAAGTGGCAGACAGATGCACCTGAAAGGGAAGCGGATAAAATGGTACATGCTGTAATTTAGTATTTGGTCATAAACTTTAAAAAAATATATTTGGCGATAAAAATTTTGAAATTAATAATATATTCTAATTTATATACACGGTTAAACATAATTTCAATTTTTTAGTTTTAATTTTATTGTAAAATGAAAATAATTATGATTTTTTTCAAGTTTCACAATTAAGTATGATTAAATGCTCACTATATTTGTTTCTATTAACTACAGCTGTAGGCTTCAAATTGATAATTCTTCCATTTTACATCTAAATTTTTTCAATGGTCAGTTAGAATTGACGAATTAAAACTAGTTGATAAACAGTCAATGTAAAAATATTATTCGTTTGGATTTAATTTGTTTGTCTTAATTTTCTTATTAAACAATATCTTGTTTTTTGGGCAACTCTTTCATTATAACTTTTCACATGATATGATTAAGGTCACGAGATTAAATGAGACTTTGGTACATTCTACGTATTTTTAGTTTAGGACCATAATATTCAAAACAAACTTTCTTTATTTTCTTAAATTCATGTCAAACTAAAATCAGACAAACAAATTAAAACTGAGAAAATATTAAATATTCAAAATGATTTTATGTAAATATGTGTTTGTATTTGTTAAAATAACTGAATTGTCTCAACTCTCAAGTACCATTTGTTCTTTCTATTTTGATTTTTTTATAATGATATTATTCCCCACATTTTCACAAGTTTTAACAATTTAAATTCTTTTTTTTTTGGTAATTCATGTAACAGATTGATTTAACTTTGACATGATATTTTTGTTAGATATATTATTTTATCATCTATACAAGAGCTTTTTAATTAGCGTCATACTCAAAAATCTACCTTATTGTAGTGGGGTTACTCAAATTTATAAAGCTGAAAAGGAGATTTATGCTTTTCTGGCTAGTTGCTTTTAGTTTTTGCTCTTTGTAGCTTATTTTGTTGTCTTTACATTGTGTAGCGTCACTTCTACTCTTCTTATTTTCTTTTTATTTGAGGCAGATAATGCTTAGATTTTATAATATGATGAAAAATGAAAGTTTCAATAACCTTGGGGGACCAAAAAAATAATAATCCCGAGGCATCAATATGGATTATGATGAGATGGATTCTTTCATCCTTAACCAGAGATATCAAATTCGAATCTAGGATGGAGACAACTTTGTAAAAGTCCCACCTCCAAAAATAGACCCTTTGAATATGCAAATTTAAATTGATTGAGCTTAACTCACGCACGAACACCGTGAAAACCAAAATGAGCCAAATGGCCCTCCTCTAATTACTCATGATAAACAAGGGTACTGGAGCTAGAGTTTAAATTAATAGTCCTCCTCTTAGAACTCATTATAAACAAGGTGAAGCTAGTGTTTAAATTACGAGTTCGATTAAATTCAATAACTTTAATTTAAAATTTTATATTTGTTTTAAGATATATAAATTATCGATAAAGAATTCAATAACTTAAAAAGGTTAAAGTATTAAATGCATAAATTTCAAATTCAAACTTCACTCCCCATTCCCCAAGTCATGTGATGTTTAGAAATATTATTATAAATTGATCATCTATGTCATGAAACTCCGTTCAAAAAAGAATAAACCTTATTCACATATAAGATATACTATGTATAAAAGATTTGAGCAAGATCTTTAATAACACATTAAGATAACTCATAAAAATATAATTTTTTTTAAAAAGGGACGAAAGGAGAACAAGACGAAAACGTAACAATCTATAACATCATTTTGTTCATTTGGAGCCACATAAGGAAATTTAAATTTTGAAAATTTTAAAGCACGTATAGTATACGTTTGAAAACTGGAATGCAAAATGTCAAAAAATATTTAATTATTTTTGTGACATAAAGTCAAAAAATGTTCTTTGTTGGACTCCTTTAATTTGACTTTGTTGACAAAAATAATATATTTTGCTAAAATTTTCTATTTGTAAAAAGTTCTTACAAATCTCTCCCCTACTAACTTGGACAAAAAAAAGTTTAAATTTTTTTTGCCTTTTTTGTTGATATAATTAAACAAATTGGAAATATTAGCTTGTAATGGATTTTTTTGTATATATGGTTTTCTTTTCTTATAGAAATTAATAATAAACATTTGTAAGTGTTATTAAATCGCTAGACGTAATTCTACTAAATCATATTATTAAATTAAGAATTAGGTAACTATGAAAAATCTCATTTTATGTAACAACTGATTTGGTATGTTCGCATACAATATGTCACATTAGACTAACTTAGTGTGATCACATACAATATGCCAAATCACATTGGACTGATTTGGTGTGATAGCATACAACAAGACAAAATGTTGTTTAATATTCTTACGTATTCAAACCTCAAAAGTTAACTCAAAATGAGGAAAAATGTTCAAGTTTTATAGAGAGTTCAGGGTTCTCGTCATTTACAAATGTGGGATGCTTGATTCCATTCATCAATACAATACAATGCGATGGTTATGAAATGATATATAACAACAATCTAAACAAGTTGTTAGAGATTTAATTTACTTACAACTTTTATATACAGCTTTTTATCTTATAATTGTGTTCGAATTAGCTTACACATATATATCATTCATCTACTTTGAGTGTTGGTCAAAGCAAATTTAAGAACTGTTTATTCCCATTATTAGTTAAGCTTCAATTTTGAATGACAAGTAATACGTTAATTGAGGAAAAAAGACATGCACAAATAGACGAGTGAGAATTTAAATAAATCTAAAACTGGGCGAGGTCATACCTAATCCTCCATCTGTGTTGGAGATTTATCCAATACTCATTATCATCACATGCCTAGCTATTTTACGTGATTGTAATTATGGCGAGAAATCAAAATTTCTATTAAGGAGATACAAAATATAAAGAAATAAACATCAATATTTATTATAGAGATGAAAATTCAATTCAACTTGATATTGCAAATGTTTTGAAGTTTGAGTTGTGATAAATTTAAGTTTAATATTAAAGACGTAACTATTGAAAATTCTGAACATTAAAAATATATTCGAAATATAATCGAAAAAAAATATATATTGTTACACAACTGACACAAATTGAATGTATGTCCATTATATTAAGACCAAATGGATGTAAGGACTCTTTTTTATCAGTGAGTTGATTCCCTTTTTGTTTGAGATTTAACATGACACTTTTTATTGGCATGTGCTTTGGCTAGCTTTAATGATGGAACATCATTAGTCATTAGTGAAGAAGATGGACCTTCTGATTAATTCTGACTGCCTCAATGTGAATTCTCCTAACTTGTCCAACAATTTTCACAAAAAAGTGTTCCAAACTTCCCATTTTTTTTTCCCTTTACGTTGCAACTTTATCTCATTCTTTGCTTCTTCTCTCCTTTCTCTTTGGTGTCAATTATCATTTCACATTTATTTCTCGATTTGATTATTTCAGATTCACATTACGTATTTTATAAGAATTTTTTTCATTTTAGAATTCGAACTCAAAAATATTTGATTAAGAATATAGATAAATCTTATTCATACTATTGTCTCTCGTAGCAGTGTTATCCATTTCATTTCTAGTAGTTTTACTTTTTGGGGTAAAACAAAAGGTTACCGCAAAAAATTTATACAGAGCGAATAAATACAACTTCAAGCGAGCATATATAAAGTGAATAAACACAACTCTAAAATAGTAACTATGAGTTTTACTTAGGCAAACTATTGCTATATTTGATAATCAAGCTTCGAACTATCATTATTTGTGAAATTTTCTCATTAAGTTATCAACATAACGCAACTAAATCTTATCAATAATACACTTCAACTCTGGGATACTTGTAGAAGCATGATTATTCAGGAAAAATAAAATATTTTTTCATAAATTTTGCCTTTATAAATTACATTGCAACAATTATATTATAATAATAATAATACATAATTATATATCTTAAAGGTATTATACCCCAAGGCAATATATACACATATCTGTTGAATGTTTTATAAATTATACGCCAAGGTAAATATGTAAATTTTTGATCGCCTGATCACACTGCGTAAATATTCAAAAAAGAATGGTAAAAAAAAGAAAAGAAATTGATGTTAATTTTGGGCTTTCATGATATTGGGCTACCCAAATTATCTTGTGGACTAGTTCAAGCTAGTGAGCTGCTCCAGGCCCATCATGCACTCTCCAACAATACAAGCAAGATTAGGGATTTGCTGAACCCTAAATTCTTCTTAGCACTTAGAACAGTCGAAGAAATCCTTCCGTTTCCGCGTTCGCGTAGCTATGGCGAAGAACAGAAACAAGAAGAGAAATGGCCTAGCTGCCATGGATGTCTCCACTAACCAAACGGTTACGGATGCCCAGGGTAATTTACTAATTATCTACTGTAATTTTTCAGTGTCTTCGTTATCCTTCTATTACAAAAATTTCCTTAATTCTGTTGATTTACGTGGATTTTGCTTAATTTCAGCCATGGATACTTCAGAATCAGCAGCTCCAAAACCACATATAGGTGGATCACTTAAGTAAGTTGTCTGATTTTCATAGTGTTATAACGTGATGAAACTTTCGGTGTTTTGGTAACTTGAGTTAACGTGTTCTTTGTTAGGACATATTATGAACTTCTGTTATGTATTTTTTTTGAATGGCGGAATTGTTAGAATGCAAGTTCTGTGATCACGTTCTGTTCTTTTTCACAGTTGGTGTTATATTTAGCTTTATGCTTGCAAGAAATATTTTATTTTGTGGCTGCTTGTTTAATATAATATGATTCCATGTTAAACTAGAAATTGAATTTCGCAACTTTGGGGAAGTTTGATCTCAGTAAGCCTACTTTCTCAGAGATCCTATGTTCTCAGTGAACTAGGATAAGATAGAGACAAGGGGAGGGGTAATTGGTTCTTTTACTAAATTTTCTGATTTTACGGAACAGTGATGGAACTGATCATTCCAAATTTAGTAGAATTTGATGACAACAAATAAAAGAACATAAAGTTACTGTCGAGGCTCGAATGGATGTAGAAACCATGACCTACACCCTTGTAGGATTTCAACTCAACTTCATTAAAAACACCGAACTAAAATTGGATTACCCGTAATCCAAAGGACCTACCTCTAAGACCTTTACAAAGTTCCTAACAAATTTCCTAACTACCCTTAGCTTGAAAAAACACAAAAACAACTTTAGACAAAGTTTTGACCTCAATAAATGCTTCTACAAAAGCTGATAAGAGATTACAGTTTATAACCTATCACATTCACTAGAGTTGACACAAGCGAGATGATCTGCTTGACTTCTGGAACAGACTCAAACACTGGTCTAGCTCCACTACGTATTTTCAGGCTTCTTTTGATGTAAAACTCCGAGGACTATGTTGCTGAATTTTTTAATCAAGCTTGAGTTTTGCAAAACATGGATGGACTATATAAATCAAAGTGTCCGTTCATTTCACTTGTTTGAGTCTGGTGAAGCCAAGTAGAATTCCTTTCCTTGACTGGTTAAGATCTTGTAGATTCCTTATATGATTCTAACTCCTTTGCAGAATATCCATGCAGCTTGAAAATCATACAGATAACACAAGATAATAATTTATAATTTTACCTTGGTAATTTAGCAATATTCTTTACCCTGCCAGATTCAAATTTGCCAAATTCCGTTCTTGTTATTCTTATCATTTTCCCAACTTCACATGACTAGAAGTCTAGAACACCCCATTAGGACAAGCATTATTTATTAAACATCATTAAAAACACTTGACAAATTCCCCTTTTTGATTATGACAAATAAAATTTTCTTATAGTGTTTATTTTAGCCATCACATAGGGGAATATATTTACCCAAGAACTGTTTATTTCCAGCATGAAAAGAATAAACTTCCTCTCTTTGGAAGTATCCATGCTTGTCTAGCTCCAATGTCTGAAGCAACCCACCAACCGTCCTCCGACTCAAACCAAACCACTCGCTTAATGTCTTTGTTATTAGGGGATGCAAAGAATAAAAAGAAGCTCCGGGAGTTAACTGAGAAGTTGAGAAGTTCACGAGCTTAAAAGCACTGTTTGTAAAAAAAGAGAACTCCCTGTACATATGTCTGGGGTGCAGGCATGTTTGCACTTGAAATTCATGCATCTTCTGTATTATTCTTCCATTTGTACTCATCTAATTCCCCCCATCTCCCATCTTACAATTCCTCACCCTGTTTCCGCTAATATCGTATGCTTGGTATTGCAGAAAGATGAAGGGAGTACAAATGAAAAGGACGAAGAATGTCAGGAAAAAGAAGGCCATGGCAAAGGCTATTTCAAAAAGTGAGAAATTGGAGGAACGAATCACGAGGAGCGAAAGCAAGATAGAGAGAACTAAACATGCCAAAAAGTTATATGAGTGAATGAATGAATGATTCTTTTGTGATTAATTATGAATGAGTGATGATTTTGTTATGTTAATGCTCTCTCCCAGGGTGTGCCAATCAGTATAAGAGTTTCTCTTCTTTCATTATAATCGCCTAATTCTTTCTCCAAAACGTGTCAATGTTCTTGCATTTCCGAGATAAACAATGAATAGCGTGCAAATACTATTAGAATGGAATGAAATGCTACCATGGAAAATAAAAATCTGTGATTTGTGCTTGATCCGATAGTATAGTTACTTATTATGGGAGATATCTTATAAAGAGTTTTTCAAGTTGAAGTTGAAAAATGGTATTTGGAAGTTAAAATTATAGTATTTGGACATGTATTTCACGTGATTTTTTTTAAAGTTTTGTAAGTGAGCCTTTTCAAGCTCATCTTTATAACTTAAACCAAAAAGCACTTTTTCTTTTTATTGAAAAAAAGGAAAAGATCTTTTTAGTTTTCAAAGTGTGTAACTTAACAAACTAGATAAGTTTGGAGGTACTGTAACAAACTGTGAACGATAGGTGATTTGATACATATATACTATTTCCTCCCTCTCAAAATTCAAAATAAGTGCCATCTCAGGTTAAAAAAAAGTACGTAATATTTTTTTCAACAATACTTTAATATTTCTCTTTCTTAATATTGTTCAATTTTTAAGAGAGATTTATTAATTAAAGTTGATTTAGTAAAATGTATTAAGTTTATCGATTTCCTAAGGGACATAATTTGGATGGAGGGAGTATTAGGAAGTGCATGCCATATGCTGAAACTTTGAGGGAGGTATATGCAATTCTCTTTAAATTAAATAGAGAGAAAAATGAAAAAAAATATCAACAGTTCAATCGGCAAGACCAAGTTCACTTCTTCTTCTTCTCTCTTTCATGGCGCTCCAGCACTCGCCTTTTGGCACTTTTACAACTTCAGCACAAATGAAGTTGGCCGTTAACAGTTTCAGATGCTACGAGCACCTTCGTCCTATCAATATTTCAAGCTTCAAGCATCTTCCACGAAGAATTCAGGGCAAGTAAATCCTCTTTTCGAACCTCGCGAGCAATCTCTTAGTTTTTCTTCTTCATTTTCTTACAAATTTATTTAATCTGATTACTGTTGAGGTCAATAGCTTGGATATTTCAGTTATTTGATACAGATTTAGTTGAATTCAAGTACTTACTGGTTTTTCTTCTTCATTTTCGTCGAAGTTTATTTAATTTGATTACTGTTGAGGTCAATATCTCGGCAATTTCAGTAATTTGGATACAAGTTCAGGTGAATTCAAGTTCTTCATGAGAAGTTCTGATACATGTAGTTTGCTCCAATTCGAAGCGATAATTTCTGCCTTTTCTATTTTTGATCCATGATAAACCAAGCGATTTACTCATTTGATCATACTTAACACTGTGTATTATCTACTAACTTTTCACTGTTCGTTCTTCTAGGTGCGCATTGCAATGTGGAGCATAGGAAAATTCTCAGCAAAAGTATTTCGTGCAGCAAAGAAAAATCGAAGGATCTCCATGAAGATGCTTTTTCTTTGTCAATGGCTGGCACTAGTGCTCCAATTACATGCACAATGCTCTCAACTGCTGTCATAGGTATTCTCCTCAGACGATCTTGCTAATCATGAAAAATTTGGGAGAGCATTCTATATATGCTGTTTATGTCTTGTTTTTGCTCTGACTTAGTAGTAGTAACGTGTCCATAACTTGAGACTTGACTAGTACAAAGAGCAACGGACTATAGAAGTTATATACACAAATAGGAAATCCTACACTACATTATGGCTTACTAGAAAGAGCAACCAATCATTTTTGCAAGAGGACTGCTATATATGCTCCTGAAATTTAGAAAGCTGAAACCAAGATAATGTCTTGACAAGACTTTAGGGGTGGAGGGAATATTAACTGAGTTCGGACGAATCCATTAAATATGTATAAATAATTAATTGTGAACTCAATAACTAAAACGAGCTATGAATCCGGTGGAAAGTTTAGAATTCATAAACTTTAAATTCTGGCTCCGCTTCTGCTTTTAAACCCTGCAATTCCTTTCCTTCCAGACTATCAACCGAGTACCGATGGAGCAAATCTTTCCATATTGCTCAATGCCCTCACCACACATCTCCTCTCACCTAAGCCATAACAAAGGCAAATCCTATGTAGTGGAATCATGAGTCCTCAATCCCAAACATGTCTGAAACTGCTTTGTGAATGAAGTAGTAAATGATTGACCAAGTCAAAGATTGATGCATAAAATTACTTAGTGTAATGTAGTTTGGCTCGCATGATTGTCTTCATCAAAATCAAATCTCCTCACTTACATTGGCCATCTTGAATGCCATTAAAGGAAGCTAGACTCACTTGAGTGTACCAATCACACTCAAAACTGCTTTGAGATGCTTTACTTGAGTCAAGGGTCTATAGGAAACAACATCTCTGTATCTATGAGGTAGGAGTAAGGTCTGCGTACACTCTATGCGTACACTCTACCCTAGGAAGGGCTTGGTGTATTTGTGAACAAGCTAAAGGTTTTTGAAGAATATCTTTGGTCACTCCCCAGACCCCGCCTGTTGGATTACACACACTGGGTATGTTGTTGTTTCTTGAGGTGAATTTGTAGCAGGAATCATTATTTTTGTTTCTTTAATTGATTATGTAATGTATGAACTGTTTCATGATTTTTCTTTTCAGAAAGTGTTTGTAGACTTGATTTGTGACGTCTGTTAAATTCATTTAGTCTTGCATTTTGTTTTGACTTCGATTTGAATGTCTTATTTTCTGTTTAGTGAACGCTTTGGCTGTTTTCATAATTAATCATGCTTTACAATAAGTAACACTAATTATATGTCTTCACATTCAGCAGCAAATTTGGTTGCAACACATACTGCAAATGCTTCGACTATGAATAACATGATGGTGAGAATTCCTTCATTAACCTTAAGTGCGTTACTTTGTTGTTTGGTGCCTGTTGTCTCCTCTAGCCAGGGAAAGAGGGTGATTTGTTTTTGTGTTGCATATACTTCTGTGAAACCATCATGACACGTGATAACATAAGATGATCTGTGCAGCATCTGTTTCATCGATAAATCCAGCATATGTTTCATTTACTATTTATGTGGATCTACCTCTGAGGTAGGGGTAAGGTCTGCATACACTCTACCCTCCCTAGACCCCACTTTGTGGGATTATATTGGGTATGTTGTTGTTGTTACTAAGTATGTGGATGCATATTTTTTTCTGTCCTGTTGCCCCTGAATTGAAGAAATGATTCTTTACTTACTGCTCTGTTCTGTTTACTTGCTTTATGAGATATCATTTACTGAAATAACAACAACAGTTTAGAGTAAATGAGTTCATACCGAACTTTATCCTAGATGTTCTCTTGAGAAGCTGAATTTCTTGTAATACTTTCTGCATCAGTTTCCTTGTCTATTGCTGTCTTATTGGGAGATTTGTGTTTAACATCTTTAAGGGGATGATATGTGAAATGTTAATCTTTTATATACCAGTGTTAAAGATGAAAAGATGTGAGATCCTTGTTTAAACCTCAACAATTTGAGGGGAGCTGATGAAACTAGGTACACTTTGGGTGGAAGCTTGACCTGCTATCGAGCTAAATGTCTTATTCCGGCTAGCAACATGTTGATGAAGTCATGAAGCCACTTACACTGTGGGCCCAATTGATTTGTATCTTTCTGATGTTTAATTGCATTTTGCTGGAACTTCTTTGAGATTCTTTGCAATTTGAGCTCGCTATTCATTTGCTAGTGGAATGTATGTCACATAAAACAGTAGTAAATCTTCAACTGATTATATGCTAAGGGTACTTACTTGTCTTCATTGGCTTCAGGATTTTTCTAGCGCTGTCTATACGTTAGCTGATGGAAGCATTGGAGATCTTTTTGGTGGCCTTCTGTATTCTGCAGGTCAACAAGCTAATGAAGCTGTTCAGGGCCAGTTGACTGTTCTTAGTTTTACTAGGTCTAAATCTTATATCATGAAAGTTTCATCTGGTACTGATAGAATGTATTCATAAAGTTTTTGTGCTTCTAATTCTTAGACTTTCCTCCTTGCAGTTTGGCCACTATTTTTGGTGCCGGGCTTGTAACTAGCCTGTCACCTTGTACACTCAGCGTATTGCCTCTGACCCTTGGTTATATTGGTGGGCACTTTGAAGTTGAATCTTTGCTCTTTATATGCAGCATACATATGTTCTCTCTCTCTGACTTATTGTACGTTCTTTGGAAATGATCTTAGGGGCTTTTGGTTCTGGGAAAAGCCGAGTAGCGGTAAAAACCTCACTTTTTACTTTAACTTTATGTTGTTTTGTTCTTTATCCTTGCACTTTTGATGTGCATTGGTCACAATGAAGGAACTTAAACTACAGATCATACATAAAAAATTGCCAGGCTTACATGTGAATCCTTGAAGGGGTGAATGGTATTTGTTTAATATATCTTGGTAGAGAGTATGTGTGATTTTCTTTAGGATAAGCTTCTATCTCAGTTTCCATTTTGGGACATATAAAAGTGTTCAACACCATTCCAGATTCAAATTCTTTTAACTGATCGATTTTAACCTTAAATAACAAGTATTTATTTGCTCAGTTTTTGGTGTAAAATGGCTAGTATAAATGTCACTCTGATGCCATGATTGACTTCCTCAGCTCATTACA
The DNA here is from genome assembly GCF_019186545.1 of Solanum stenotomum. Taxonomy (NCBI): domain Eukaryota; kingdom Viridiplantae; phylum Streptophyta; class Magnoliopsida; order Solanales; family Solanaceae; genus Solanum; species Solanum stenotomum. Next base: position 57,687,260 of record NC_064290.1, read on the forward strand.
CAACTTGTAATGTGTAATAAGTAATAACCCATTACTTTTGGTTGTAACTCTCTCCAGGCATCTGCTTTTTGCTGGAATGCATCAATAAAGACAGTTTACTGATAAAAAATAAATAATATTAATAGTCAAATTCGAACTTTGAATTTGATCAAACTAGCTTGTCAATTGGTACTTCGATATTTCTACTACTGTTTATATAGAAGTCAAACTAATATCTTCTACTCTATATCCAATCAAAAGGTGTAATATAGAATATGAAAGGAGTACTAGGAAGTAGAAAATTGATGTTTCTATGGTCAAAGCTTTGCAGAATTCTGCATTTACACTTAAAATACCTACTAGGGCATAGTGCTAGTTCAAATTTCTCTGTTTCACTTAGGCTATCCTCGTTGACAGGTTGTTGGAGATTCAATTGCATTTGCACTGGGATTGGCAACCACACTAGCATTATTGGGTGTTGCAGCTGCATTTGCTGGAAAGGCATATGGACAAATAGGACAAGGACTGCCTGTGGCTGCTTCCTTTTTAGCTATTGTTATGGGTCTAAACCTGTTAGAGGTAACTACATATGTTGAATGCTTCAATAGTGTGGTAATAGCCTTTTACTTCTAAATTTTCGTTGAGAGTTTGTTGAGTACTATTGTCTGTAATCTTTATTGAGCCCATGGTTGTAGTTGCTTTGTCTGATATTCAGATTTTTCTATTAAGGAATTACATGGATTATCATGTTGATATGTTAATCGTTCTTGCTTGCATAAATAAGTATCAGTTAAAAAAAGATGTTGTACCAGATGCTCCCACATCACCTTTACCTTAATGAGAACCTGCGAAGGAAAAGGCAGGAAGATACGTCTAGGCATTTGGATAGAATGACGACTGATACTTTTGGTAACTGGGTAGTGAAAATTGTGGGTAAAACAATCAGATCTAAGTACGAATTATATGTTTTGGATTTTTAAGAAGTTAACTTTTCGAGGGTTTTTAGTATCAAAACATTGGAACATAAGTACAAATCATATTAATTATTGGTTTGAAGTAGGCCTATCCTTGAGACTGTCTATCTAACCTATGTGCCATATATTGATATACATTCCTACTTAAGTTTCATATCTGTTGTTGTTGTTGTAATTAAGTTTTGTAGTAGCAATCAACATATTGCATACTCTTCCAATATTTTCTCTTTTTGCCTTTGCCTTTTTGGTTCCATGCTAATATCTTCGTTCTATGACAATGCTGCAGGTAATTGAGTTACAACTTCCCTCATTTTTCGACAACTTTGATCCTCGCTCAGCCGCTGCTAGCTTTCCTTCAAGTAAGTGGCTATAATTATTACCCTACACTGGACATTATCTCTGTTTGTTTGGGTATGGGAATGGTCTCAATAAGCCAGATATTATCATTTGACATTTTATACATTTGATGCCTAGGTGTTCAAGCTTATTTGGCTGGTCTTACATTTGCATTAGCTGCATCACCATGCAGTACACCAGTCCTTGCAACCTTGCTCGGCTACGTTGCTACTTCTCGGGTACTACAAATTGTGACTTTTTGGTTCTCAGGATGATGAAATGATTTTTCTCTTCAATTCTTGGGAAAGGGGGTCTTCCCAGAAAAATAGTGAACCTACTAAAAGCACCAGCATATAACCACCATCTGTTGATTGGCTTAATCTTTTAGTAATTACGTATTATGTCATCAGGATTTCTTTCAAACAAAAGTATTTTATAATGCATGCCTTAAATCAAATAGTTCAGCACCTGGCTTTGACCACTAGAATTGTGCAGTATCTTTTACATCTTGTATTTATTTTGGTTGTATAACTAGGTTGGATATGAATAGCTTAATAATCTTCTATAACAGGATCCAGTTATTGGGGGCAGCTTGCTATTGACATACACTACTGGCTATGTTACTCCCTTACTTCTTGCTGCTTCTTTTGCTGGAGCACTGCAGGTATTTCATATGTTCCAAATGATTGTTATTATGATCAGCAGCTTTTAGATGGTCCATGGACCTCTTGTTGTAGCACCCATGTTATGGAGCTTTACATTTAAATGGAAAGACATGTTTTAAGAATTCTTTTCCCAATTCAATGCCACTCATCCCGCTTCCTTGTCTTCTGTCATGTTCCCTACAGCAACCGCTGTGCCCCTGCACAAGAAAAAAGAAATATGTTTGATAGTTGGGGTTACTATAGCTTAAGTTTACTTCTTCTGCCTTAGAGTTATTGCTTGCATATGTTCATCACCATTTAAGCACTGAACAACTGCACATGTGTCATTTGCAGAGTATACTTTCATTTCGCAAGTTCTCAGCATGGATCAATCCAATCAGGTAATTGTCTGTGAAAACTAAGGGCAATGTTAGTAATAGATGACATAAACCTCTTGTGCTTCAGTCACTTCCTCTCTAATACCATCGTAACTGCATTTTTTAAGTACTCTACCAGATACTTGTCATCTCAATCATTTATTTTGCAGTGGTGCGCTACTACTAGGTGGGGGTGTCTATACCTTTCTTGACAAGCTTTTTCCGGTGACAATGGCTATGTAGACTAATCAGCTATTCACATAGCAACAACTGGAACGGGAATGAGCTTACCTTCTTCTCATTAATGTTTGAGTTGCGAATGCTCAGGCAAAGCCCCATGGAGTTACATAGATCAAAATTCCTAACTAGTGAGCAAGCAAAGGTACGGTGTGTTCACACGACTTCCACTCCTACAACAGGTTGTAAAAACTATAACATATTTATTGATACCATACTGGATACATCTTTCAATAGAAATAAGAAAAACTTGAATTATGTATGTATGAGAATGTTACGTCCATGACAGCACTTGTGTAAATAGATAAAACCGTATAACCAATACAACCTTTTAATGAATTGTAATTTGTTGTGTTAATCATCTGCTATATTCTTGACACTTAATTTGGACGAGAGAAGTTAAGTTTTATTAACCCCCAAAAGCAAAAAAGCAAGTATGTTGAGAATAATTAATTGTATAACTTATATAAATTCCATAGTTTTAATATGAAATTACAATCTATCTCTCATTAGTTTGTAATTACATTAATCCCTTAAAAAGTAACACAAAATCGGATACATAATATGTAGCTCGGATACATTATAACATAAATCGGATACATAATATGTAGCTTGGATACATTAATATGTAGCTCGAATACATTAAATACTGACTCGGATACATTAATATGTAGCTCAGATACATTAACGAAATAAGAGATTTTATAGGTTTTTAGAAATAGAAGGGAATTTTGGAAATAAGGAAAACATAAGATTGTATTTCAACAATTTTTCCATAATTGTATTAGGAGGAAGTAATTAATAAAGAGATGGGTATCCAGCTTCGTGGTTGTATCACAAGTATGGCTTTGGCAGAGCCTGTTGGAGATTGACTTTGAATGCAATAGTTTAATGAAGAATGGGGGATCTGCAACCAAACTTCTTTGACCAGTAATTTGTTCACATTCATGATTTTTTTTTATCATAATAGATAAAAATATTGGTATTTCAAATGACATCCAGATATGGGCTGCCCAATTTTGTCAAGCATGACTAAATCAGGACATTCTACTTGTGTTTGGCTAAATGAAGTCTTAAACACATGTCATGACATTCCCTTCAAAGGGGTACTTTTAAGATTAAATTGAGAATGTTGGAATTGAAATTTTACTAAATATACATAGAGATCTTTATTCGAAACTTTCTACAAAGCGAGTGAAATGAGAAACACCAAAAATGACCCTACCAAGACGTTTGTATGCTATTTCCGAGTTTTTATATATAAAAATCTTTAGTAAAAACAACAATAGTATACCAAGTGTAATCTCATAAGTGGAGTTTGGAAAGGGTGGTTTGTACGCAATCTTATCGGAGAAACTACTTTTGATAGACAAATAATACGATACACGAAAGCTAAGAAAAAATAACATAAAACCAAAGACAAATCTTTATTAATTGACCCTTGGGGGGAACTATTATTCCCCGCCTCACATCGGTCATGCAGCAAATCTTATTACGGAATTTGAGCCTATCACTTGTTAAGATTAAGCATTAATAGTCTCAACTAACCAAGCTGTTGTTTCTTGCATCCTTCATTCTCATTACCTCGACATATCCCAAAAATGATCCTACACTATTTTTGTAGTTATACTACATAAGCATTTGACCCTTTATCCATGGCATGACATTTGAAAGGGATCTCATCCAAGTATTGCACAACCAACAAGATAAAGAAATGGATCTAGAGTCTAAACTAACTTTTAAAACAACTTAAAAAATCAATAAAAATATTTCAATTTCTATATGGAGAACACAGCATTGTTCGATCACATGTTAAGGCCATATAATATCCACATAAAAGAAAAATAAAACATTACAACTCAAGCTTTCCATTAATATAGTCTATGTTCTAACTGGAATACAGCTTCCTTTAGTTTTTTCTTTTTGGGGGAATTTCTCGATAAAAGAAATATGAATAAATAACAGAAGGAGATGATAAGGGGAAACAAGAAGTATATTTCCTGAGAGATGTAAGCAAAATGCATTCATTCACTATAAGCCATAAACCATGTAAAAAGAGAGAGTTTCTCTGTTTATGTGAAAAAAACTCCTAATGTGAGCCTCGATTGATCATCTGAGTATACTGTTGCATCGACTGCTGCCTCTGCAACCTCATATCTTCATTAAACTTCTTAATGAACGCTTCAACTCGCCTGTTCAGCTCGTCCTGACTTAGTGACGGCTCTTTCTTAAGTTTCCCTGAACCACCAGGAGACGGAGTCAGCAACGGCGAGGAGTCAGGGGTAGTTTTGTCATTGAACGTCTCCGATTTCTTCATCTTCTGTTGTGGTGGGGTAGCCGGGTTCCGACCACCGTGTGTCTCCCACGTGTCTGATTTCCTCAGGTGCCTCGTCAGCGGCATTGCACGCCCTTCTGTTATCGTCTTCCATGTACTCTCCAGCGTGTCTTGCCGTTTAGGCTTTGATACTCTCAATGCTCCCTTTCCACCTGTATCAAAACAAATATAATCGCATCGATCGAATCATAGTAATTTATCATCATGATTAAATCGTTATAATATGTTGTACTAATTTATCACGATTAAATCACAATGATTAAGATATAAAAAAATACATGTCATGTATTCTGGATTAGTCAAAACATGGATATACATGACTATTGTTAGGCTTATCGTTGTGGAAATGTGAGCAGAGTGAGGTCAGTATTCAGTTATGCAATTTTAAAAATCATGTATTTGTCGTTTACCTTAATTTTCCACCGTTTCTTAATGGGATTATTTTTGGCGTTAAGGTGTACAATCTGTGATTAATTTTGATAATAAGCTGTTTATGGACCATTAATGGAAAAGCGTTAATTAATTAAGATCTTAATGAGTATATTTAAATTTGAATTTAAAATTTAATTGTTTTGGAATAGGACCACTAGCTTCTACGGTCTGACAAGCACTTAATTATCCACTAGCCGGCCCTACTCCCAACGGTAACAATCCCAAGAGAATTTGAACCACAAGTTACCGTTACCGGCAAATTTCGCCGGAGATACAAAAAAAATTGAGAACTTATTCAAAACCTGTTAACTGTTCCGGCGAGCGTAGTTAGTTTAGTCTGACTGAATCGATACACACATACGGAAAATACAATTGAAAAAAAAGTGAGGAATTTAGTTTACCTTCAGGAGTGGATTTGACATTTCTCCGGTGAGCGAATCTGGCAGAGGCAGGAGGTTTCTCAGCCGAGTTGCCTGAAATGGAATAATCAATAGAGTCCTGTCTCATCACCGGCGCCCAAGAGGATTTCGAGATTACGAAGTCGTCCTTTTCAGCAACAACTTCGTTAGGCTCCGGATAGGTAAAAGCATTCACGTTGAACGATGTATCTTTCTCCGGTGTGTACGGATTAACTACCGGAACTTTCTCGACCTTTGCATCATACACACCAGCAGTCGGATACTCGTAAACTATCGGTCTGGCCTCCACAACTTGATTCTTCAGAACGGAGCCGTTTAAGTCATGAAGGGCCGGAGAATAGTAGTCTGTAACCGGCCTTACATCCTTCATCGGGTGAAACTGGGCCAAATTCTCCGGCGAAACTATCGCCGGCACCGGGGATGAGTTCTCATCGAGCTTGTTCTGCAACTTAGAAGAGGCTACAATCGTGATGATAATGCAGTTGATAACAAGGTATAGATACGGAGGTTTAAGCCACGAAACGACACCGTTCCAGATCGACGGAACTTCACTGACGGCGAATTCAGTGACGACAGGAGCAGAGACCTTTAACATAATAGCAGCAGACAAAACGGTAGTCGAAATCAGAAAAATTTTGATGGATAACATAGAGCTACTTGAACTTTGAAACAAAATCGCCATTTTTCTTTCGCCGGCGACAAGCTCCGAGCGTTGTTATCAGCGTTTTGCTTTATGAGTTTGGGGATTTAGGGGAAGAGCGAAATGAGAGTGAAGAGTCAGCCTTGTACCAATTTTATACAATATGTAGATAAACGAGCCGTTATAAATACTGAGTTTTTTTTAGCCCTTTTTCATTATTAGACCGTGAGAACTCTGGAAAGGTCCTTTTGGCTTTACGCAAAACAATTCATTTTAAGCTAATCTTAATATTCCTTTCATTTAGCACTTAATACAAAATTTAAAAAATATTTAAAATAAAAAGTATATTTCTTTAGACGTATATAAATAAAATATTGATAGCATCATTAAATAAGAAAATATGTCTTTTTTTAAAGCGATTAAAAAGGTGTCTCGTTCAATTGAACAAGAAAATTATGTTAATTTATCTGAAAAATTATTCTCCCAACCAGTCGATTCGATGGGCCGGTATGTAAGGTGATTTCATTTGGCATTTAACGCATTTGAACATTTAAAAATGCATTAATGAGAAAAACTAGTGTGAACTCTTGAGAATCGAAGTAGTTTCATTGGTAAGTACTTGGTTTAGTTGGACAATTAACTTTAGGAATTTGACTTACAAAAATGTCTTTTGGTCTAAGCAAATGTAATAATGGTATCTTAATCATATGTTTCAGATGAGTTCTAAAAAATAATATTTCCTTTTAATGCACCATACCCTTTGTGAATTGAGATTAATAGATCAATTTAAAGTGAATACTGAATATGAAGTACAGCATAAAAAATGGTCATTTAAGTAGTTAAATGAGATTGTTTAGATTAATGTGTAGACATATTAAAAAAGACAAAATTATGAATGAAAATATACCAGCAAGGTGGATAACCTAGCGGCGAATAAAATGCAGTGATGTTCAGAATAATTAGGAATGTATAAAGGAGGAATATAGATACATAAATAAGAAAGTACAAAGATTAAGAAGATAATTAAACAAGATATAACACACTTTCAGCTCGTAAAAAATATGACTCTAGAACGAATTATATATATATATATAAGAAAAAGACAATTAAGCTAACGTTAGCTCCGGAAAGTGTTAGCAAGTGAGTGGTCAATAGGCATGTGACCAAATTAGTCGGTGTGCCGCTCCCTTAACCGACCATACTGGAAATCTCCTATTCTTTTTATTTTTTCACTTTATATTATAAAAAAATTCAGTATTAAGAATTTTTACACACAATATATATATATACATGTTAACACGTAAAATCCAATCTTACATTTTGAGAAATTCATTTGTAATTATATTTTAAGTGATTTGATTGAGTTAAAGTCATAATATTTAACCCACATCACACATGTATTTACCGTCTATAATTGAAATTTTAAGTCGATAAATGTGAGGTAATACTTATTTTTATATCAATAATTCAAATAACATATCTCATAAAATGTCATCAATAAAGTTTGAAAAAGATAGAATATATGTAGATCTTATTACTATCTCGTAGAGGTATAGAAATCGTACGATAAAGGAAGAGTCGGTTAGTACGTTGTATAGCACATGAATGACTTGATGCTCTCACATGCTCAACCACATATACACATTGACCAAAAGCCAAACGCAGGTTAAAGACCTATATTTTACTCTTACTTGTCAACACATTTGTGAACTGTTTTAATTTAGTTTTTTAATAAATAGTCAACCTTCGAATCGATCCATCTTTTATCTATTTTGACATAAATGAATTCACAATAATATATCACACGTCCACGTTAATGTTTTGTTAAAATGTCAATATGAGAGATTAAAATATCACTATGTAATTCGAGCTCTAATGTAAATTAATGTTGATCTTGTCTTCTATTAATGTCACCTTCACATTTAATCCAACTATATATGTATCAAAATATATATTTAACTAGCTTTGCTTTTATGAAAGAGAGTGTCACGATAGTAAAGATCATAAATCTATCTCAATTTATTAAAAAATTGTGTTAGATATACATACAAAATCGTTCATTTCAAAAGTTCTTTCAGATCTCAACCAAGTCTCCCTCAACTTAGCCTTATAGTACCAATCAAGTTCCCTTATTGGGTAACAAAAGTCAATTATAAAAATGTATTTTAATTGATTTTTTTCTTTCTTAAGGACTTTCTTGTCCGTAGAGGGACAAGAGTGGAAGTTTCCTTTCAAATACATATCACATTTGAGTTGTGTTTGTATACGAGAACTAAGCTTCAATTAATTTCGTCCACCAAACTAAGTAGTGGCAGCTACCTAGCTCATGAGCACTCCAATTTTTCAACTATATTTCATGGCAAAGAGCCTCACAAGTCACAACGACCAAATTATATTGCTTGAATTTCAAACTTAAAATACGTAAGGTTTTTTACTTGGAATTACGTACACAAATTTAGAACTTTAAAATCCTTCACAGACTGTAGATAAGTAGATTTATCAGAGAAAAAAATAGTACTATTTGTGTAGTGTGTACTATGATTCACATCGTGGGGTTGAGAATTTCTCGATGGTGATGATTATCAAGGAAAAAAAAGCACATAAATTCTAATTCATGAGAAACTTCCTTCGCTTTTATCTTACTACAAAGTAAATTTACAATGACTTGTTCCTTGTTCTGGAGGCTTAATATATCGGTAATCTTTCAAACTTGATGATAAATTTTATTTAAACACTTGAACTACAATTTATTTTAATTGAAAATGTAAAGACATATTATAGTGTCCTATTAGATACTTCAGTTCAATCTCTTTTAAAAGAAATGTTGTGAAGGTTCTCAAATTTCACTTAAAATGTCACGTTTTTAACTATATGAATTAACCTTAATAAGTCGTAGACCCTCATGCTTGTTTCAATCGAGGAAGTTGTATATAATTAAAGGAGAATGTCATTTTTGTGGTTAAATTATCTACGTAATGAGCACTTGACAACACGCACAAAAATAATTTCAAAATTTGAACCAAAATTTTCTAAATTGATACTTTTTTATGTTTTTAAGTGTTTAATTGAAATAAACTATAATTCGAGTGTCTAAATGAAATTTACTCACAAGTCTAATAGGGTGTTGTCAGAGAGTAGGGATGTACCCTCACTCCTAATTTTATAATGCGGAGGTCAGATTCCCCCTTCATGCTCCTTTTGGCTTATCTATTGAATCTCTCTTCGAGGGAACCTTCGCGGGGCGGGGGGCGCAAAGGCGTGTGAAAACAGAGTCATAGATCTTGGTACCGTCCATCAAATGGCTTATTGACACGTGTTTGGTCTAGTTACCATTTTCCACAGGCAGATTTGCGTGGATTAGTGTTTTNTAAATGAAATTTACTCACAAGTCTAATAGGGTGTTGTCAGAGAGTAGGGATGTACCCTCACTCCTAATTTTATAATGCGGAGGTCAGATTCCCCCTTCATGCTCCTTTTGGCTTATCTATTGAATCTCTCTTCGAGGGAACCTTCGCGGGGCGGGGGGCGCAAAGGCGTGTGAAAACAGAATCATAGATCTTGGTACCGTCCATCAAATGGATTATTGACACGTGTTTGATCTACTTACCATTTTCCACAGGCAGATTTGCGTGGATTAGTTTTTTGAGTAAAGACTTCAATGTGTATGGAAGTCTTACACATTATTAGTGTAGTCTAATCAACTTCAAAATGCTATCTAAAACAATTATTTGCCATTGAATTTAAAACAATTTGACAGTGCTAACCTCTATGGGACGATTCTTTAATCATCTTATTTCCCAGATAAAAATGGAATACAGTAGTATATTTTAATCAACCCAAAAGATGGAACTAATCATATAATTGCTACTGCTAAAGAAGATATAAGAGAAGATCACTCAGAATATTAGAATTAGAAAACAAGAATACAAGAGAAAGGGAGGAAAAGAATCGAATTCCATCCAATCTTGGGCACTAATTTTTCCAGATACAAAAATACAAATAAAGCCATCACCTGAACGAAAACTCAATATTTGGTCCTCTACATTTAGTTTACAATCTCCAAAACAGGAGTAGAACAACAAAAGCTAATTTCCTGTGGAAAAAAACAATTTGTATACTAATAACTAGTATGCTTCCTCGTTGGGTTTTCAACGTTTTGTGAACATGCCCTGTGTCAAAGATGAAAAGTCGAATTCTTTTGTTGACTGCGTGGAGCTTGATGAAATCGAGGTAGCTGCTTGCTTGCTTGGTCCTGGCGGCACAATACCGTTGGTGGAAGTATTCTGTCCCATTGAGTAGAAGCTGCAGAATAAAAGATCAACTATGAGCATCAATATTCAATCCTAAGACTAAAAGATGAAAAATTAACTAGCACCCAAAAATTTGTTCCTCCTGGATACAATAAATAGCACAACTATCAAAATTTGTTCAACTGATTCCATAACCTACATCAGTATTAAACTAAATCACACGGTAAAAGATGACTGGCAGCTGAGCTCGTCAATGTAAATTTAACTATCAAATGGGGTAAATAAAGTGTACAAGCCGATAATCCAATATAGGGGTCTGTCCGCGACCCACTATTAAAATTGATCATACACCTCTGGAGATGTAGCTATGGATAAAAAAAATTACTGTTCAACGGGGTCCTGTCCACAACCCATTATTAACCAGAGGAGTAAGAGGAGAGATACTTTAAATCAAATGGAAGAAGCAGTTAACGGATACACTACATTGTGCATTAAGGGGTCAAAATTTAAGAGATCTGAATGACAAATAATTGGCAGGATAGATGCATTGCATTAAGTTGTTGAATTTATGGTCCAAACAATAGGCCCTCAAAGAACAATTCAATAGTTGAAGTTCTACATTAACCAACAACGGATCAGAGGTTAATACCTGGATGCTGGAAGTGGCACAGAGTTTCCAACTACATGTGTTGGTCCCATATTACCTACCTAGTTTAGAAGAAAAATAAACAGCTTTGAGTAGAGAAACTTACAGACAACTTCAATGCAAAATCAGATATCCATGTGTTTTTTTTCTGTTTATCTTTGATAAATAATACTCGTGTCCTACCTGCATATATTTCTCCAGCTCAGTCTTACCAGCTGCTGGCATTATCACTCCAGGGAACTGATAGCCTAAATTTGGCCAATTCTGATTTACCATATTGATTCCATTAGTGCTTTGTTGTGCATTTACAGGAAGTCTTACAGCACCACCTGCAGCAGCAGCAGCCATCAGTAAAGACTGTTGTTGCGCCAGCATAGCAAGTTGTTGTTGATGCATAGCAAACGGTGACACTATATTGGACTGTAAACGACAACATCAATTGTTAGATAAAAGAAAAAGATAGACATGACCAAAAATCCAAATTCTTGTCGTGTTGCACCTTGTCAAAAAGGCTCATTATATCGTTTTTAGCATCTTTCTGTGGCTTCTGTGATGAGGCAGAAGGCACAATTGATGGTAAATCCTTGAATAAATCATCAATTCCAGAAGCAGCAGCAGATTGAGACTTCTTCTGATCATCAGAGTTTGTAACCCCAGTATTTTCTGCTTTTGTTGCTTCTTGAGCAGCTGCAAAGGCACAACTTACTTTATAAGAGAAAATGAGCAACAATAGGTAATATGATAACTTCAATTTAAATCCCAATTGATTCCCAACTAGAGTATTTGACTTTATCATAGCTTTATATGCCATAAAATACAAACTTCTAATCTTATTATTATTACTTCATATATTTAACTTTTTTCACATTTATATATATTTGGTATGATGATGACATGAGTTGAACTGAGGATTCATATACAATCCCAACTTTTTTGAAACCGCGGTGTAGTTGTTATTGTTGATTCTCAAACTACCTGTGTGCCCTCTCTCAGAAAAAGAAGTAAAACACTTGGAAAAAGACAAGTACACCCTCTAAATGTTAAAAACTGGAAGAGAAAGAAAAACGTTTCAAACAAAACGGTGACTTGACATACACTGGAAGCCTGCCCAAGAGTTATCATCCGTAGAAGCTGCTTCTGAGCCATTGTCAGTTGGACAATCCATAGAAAGCATGTCAAATAGATCAGTAGCATAATCAACTTTAGGAGGATTGGTAGCTTCCGCAACCTGCTTAGCAGATTCAGTGACTGCAACTGGCTCTGCTTTCTGACTTGTCTGGTTAGCGACCTGACCTGAAGTTACCTGCAAGTAGTCAAAACTATAAGAGTCTATTCTAATCCAGAAAGTATCCAAACTAACTCAGAAGAAACAGCAGCTAACAGCAGTTAGTAGCAGTTATACAGAAGGACCAACAGGGGGCCATGAATACACCACATACATAAAAACTAAGATGCCAAGTATGTAATGGCTAAAAAACAGTACGAACAAGAGCTGCTTAATTCAACAATCTGAGTAAAGAATCAATAGTCAATACCGATACACTTACAGTGCAACAATAACCCAAGAGCTAATGGCCCAATCAGCTCACATACATAGGCAAGTCGGGTAGATAACCAGCAAATGAATAAGATTTCATTCAAAATAGAACATTGAAACACTAATACTACACCTGGAAGGGAAAGTAGTGTGGATAAAAACAGTTTGACGAATAAGTTCAACATACATGATCTGGTCCTTTAGGAGGCACTGGTATACTGACTCTAGCAGCGGGTACATCTTGCTTCATTTTCGACGCTTGAATATTTTTCCTCTCGTCAGATGCACCGCCCGAGCTAGTTGCATGTACACGCCCACTTCTATCATTGCTTTGTTGCCATTGCACCGAAGCCCTTTCTTCTTGAACCCTGGAAGGTGATTTTTGAATCCCATCCTTAGGGACCCACCTCTTCTCTTCATATCTTATCAAAACACAGGAAATGTCTTGGATAAGCATCAAATACTAGATTGAGTGAAAGAAGACTGCATAAAGGTGGTAATTGTTAGGAGAGAATTAGTAAGCACATACTTTGCTCGGATGAAATTCTCAATACCAACTCTATCATAATTTGGAGGCAGCTCTGCTTCCCAAAAACTATTTGACCTCTCATTTCCCATTGCTATATCAACCCAAAAGAGAAAAAGAAAGGTTATAAATAATTATCTATCAAATCAAAATCGAAACAGTGATAAGTATCAGAAACAGAAATCTTACAATGGATAAATGCAACTTGTTCAGGAAGCCATGTGTCTAGTGTAGCTGATCTGACCTGCAATTTCAAAGAATCAGAGAACAAAACAAAAAAAATTGAACAATTAACAATCGCTCAAGAGTACAATGAGTCATTCTTCTAAAATGTAGATATTTCTATTGAATATGTAAAAGATGTGAGATTATATCCCTTATACAAGTGACATTAAAAATAGTTAAAGAACCTACAAAAAATATAGCGTCCTATAAAAGACATCCGATCTTCTATGGAAATAAGATCATCATGAGTTCAACTAAAAATGAGAGGCTATTCAATAGATATACAAAAGTAGACTCAAACTACAATGAGCCAGTGAACTACAACCATCTAAAAATAGAAGGGAAAAAAGCTATCCAAGGTTGAAGGATGATGAGAGAAATCTTGTCACATGTCCAAGTCAGGAGATACTTCACAACCACACAGTGACAGGAAGTGCACCAGGATTATAATGACCATGGATTGGCCTAATAAATTGCTAGCAGTTGTCAGCAAATCCCCCCTCCCCCCCTCCTCCCCCCGATGAAAACAGCAAAAAAGTTTCGCAGACTTTCTTCATTTTAACGATAGTGGGTAATAGTTAAATGACTCCATTCGGTCGACATGTGTGCATAACAGTAAGATGTTAGAAATTATTCCTGTATCATCTTCATAAAACACAAAGATGAAGAAATGTAGAGTGATTTTCCTGCCAAAGTACATAACATCTATTCCTCTAACCAGAAGACAATGCAATAACAGAGGAAGTTAGATATAGGTTGAATTTCAGTAGTAGAGTCATGAATTAATAGATATGAAATGTTCCCCATCCTTGTGATCTTAAATCAACATATATTCATCAGGGGTGCCCCAGGTGAAAAAGGAATGAGTTTTAAGTTTTCAGTCGTACTTAGTGGTTCACAGAATTTTAACTCAGTCAAGAATATGAAGCAGCAATACTACAGCAGCAACAACAGGGAGCACTAAAGTTGACCATAACCTTTACTATTGCAATTTATCAATTGTGAAAAAACTTTTGACTTCAAGTGCTCACCACCATTTCAGATTTTTTAGTATATGTGGAACATCTTGGTTATGATAAGGGATATATCACCTTTGATATGTGCACCCCTAGGCTTCTGTGGATCCCAGAGCATTGCATGCAAATAAATATTCCCAGGTTCACGCTTGCCCATCTAGGACCCCTGCATTGGTGCAAAAGAAAAATACAATAAATACAAGGATTCCAAATAATTCCATACATAAAGCCAATTCTGTTCAATTTAATGATCTATTAACAAGCACATCCGAGCTTCACTATGTCACGTTTCAAATACATCCTAATACGTACTTGGCTTTGCAATCTGCACATTCCCTGTTCTCGGGCAATTTAAGAAGTCCTTCTAGTATCTGTCAACAAGCACAACAATGAGTTACTTTGAATGTGCATGCACACATAAACCACAAGTAAGTAAACTGTGAAGGGATCATAATAGAACCCAAAACTGCAACAATGATAATCATCCTTGTGGTTAATTGTGTTTTTTGCTTTGATTTGAAGAAAATTTTACCTTTCTTCCTCCAAGGAAAATGAGTGAGAGGAGCAAGAACATATACCGTAGTTTTTATATTTTTTTGGATAATATGTGCATGATAGTACGTCGGACTTAATGCCTCCAACTCAGGATGCTAAGAATTCTAAATTGAGGAAGCTTCCATTGAGAGCTTGCTTAAGCTGCTTTCATACATCCTCTAACTTATAAAGAAACTATCTATTCAATGATAAAGTCACTTCTAACTAGTAATTTCAGTGTAAAAAAGTTGACGAAAGATGAAACGCTTTGACTTTAGGTTCTCAATACCAGCTATATGCATATTGGAATCAATTTAATGAGCTAAGAAAGGAATAATATGGCAATAGTGCCTTGGTACTATGAACAAATTTCACCTTATGTCTTTAAATAATTACTAACAAATAAAAAATGATGTATATCATGAAAACCCTTCTCTTGGATGTATCATATACTACTAAGGGATGTTTGAGACTAATAAGAAGGCGATTTGGAAGACAGAACCTACATACACTCCCTGACTATCCGGCGAGGAAGGCACAGTAAAACTTTTGAAGGAGTGAAAGACAGAAATGGAAAGCCAAAGGAGATCTCTTTTTCAATTTGTATCCATTACAAAGAAAAGATTCCACTTTGTACAGATAGATTTGGACAGTCAGTACAAACCTTATGTAGTGTTGACACTGTCTCAGTGTCATATGCAATGACGTGATCTAAATTATCAAGATAAAAAAAAATGTTAAGGTACACAGCAAGATGCTTGCTTTAAGTAATCTAACAACTGACTATATATGAAATTGCAATAACTAATCTATCTGTGTCTGTCTCAGGACCTATCACGGTTTTTTTGAAAACTCTCACTCAGTAAGCATATGAGTTAAAAAAATCTTCTTTTGTTATCCAATTGTGTGCAAGTGTCTATTTTTCTTCTTCTATTAGGAAAAAATGAGCATCCAAAATCATAATTCAAAGCACCTGCTTGAACTAGATCATCATTTCACTGCTCGAATTATCAGAATAAAACTAGCAATAGGAGTTCAATAAGAACACAAGTGGAAAAAGGATCCAATAAGCCCCAAATCTCAAATATTAACTGATAAAACCATATAAGATGTATCAACCAAACTCAATCAATAGTCAAACATCATCAAATCTAACTAGATCAACCACAATAAACTGAAATTCAAAAGGAGAAATCATGAATCGGAACAAAAAATACCTTTCTATGCTTCGCATTAAGCTCTTTAGTAACATTAGCCTTCTCATTCATGGTGACGATAGCAAGGGTTTAAGCGATTTGACCGACGGAGAGAGAAGATATCGGAAAATGAAAATCACCGATCTGATTCCTCCCCTCTCCGACGCGTAAATATCTATCAAAAGAAAAATGCAACTGGATGAGAAAGGAGGAGGAATCGTAGCAGTGCCTAGTTGATTTTGACTTATTTATTTGTTTGCGAATTTCCCTTTGTGTTTCCCGTGTGAATTAGTGGAAGTAGGTCCAACATGAGTAAATTTTTTCCCGAGTAGGTCCACCATAAATATAGTGTTAATTCATGTAATATTATTTGATTTTACATAAAATTAATTAAAAATTGAGAAATAAATGAGTTATTAATCTATTCAAATTTAAACGGATTGAACTAGGTCATAATTTTGTAAGTTAATATAGTCACACCCAGTGTTATAAAAGGCAGAGGCGGTATAAGACGAGATGTAAGCCTTGAGACGTGGGGCGTAAATTCTACGGATTTTTAAATTTTTAATTTACAATATAGTATAATAGTATAATAACACAAGATTATAAAAAATAAAAACTACATCAATAGTTTGAGATAATTACAAACATAATTAAGGAAACTCATAGAAAAAAAAACTTCTAACATGATTATACTAGTATAAATAATCTAATAACTTAACTTTCTAATAATAAAAGAATCATTATTTCTATAAAAAAAAAAATTATTATACTATACAATTTACCCCTTAAAAGAAAATAATCAATAAAACTTACTATTATCATAATAAAAACATCACTCTATCATGAATAAAAATCAAATTAGTTTCAAATAACTAAATAAAATGTGATAATTTTGAGACATATGACAAAACTATGAAGACTAATAATAAGTGAAAAAGTAAAATTTCGCTATGTATTTCAAAAAGAAATGGTACTGAATAATTACCTGCACAATGTTACCAAATAGTAAAGATACGATACTACAACTTGTTATTTGAGTTACTCACAATCTTCTTATCTCTATAGATTAAAAAATCATTAAGTATCATTCAATTATTCAAAAATTACGAGGGTCAACAATGTTAACTAAAGATTTTAACACATAATTTGTGTAAGATCTATTAGGCGAGCCCCGAGCGTTGGGCGTTGGACGTGCTTAGGGCGTACAATCAGGTGCTTAGGGCATAAGTCTTACAAAACTAAGTCCCACAATTGAATTTCGGAGAGTTTTGCTAGAGTCCCGTCCAGGGTGAGCCTTGAGGCGAGTCCCAACAGAGTTTTTTAAAACACTAGTCACACCTAATATAACAAAAATTGTTATTCATCTCAACTGTCATTCTTTAACAAACTTTATTGGTTTAGTTAGATAACACTACTGTTTTTGATGGTTTGAAAACGCTAACTTATGATAGTGGAATGCAAACTAATTTGAATAAAGGTATTTAAGTTTAGGTTTGCATATAAATTAGTTGAGAAAGTGATATTAAAATGTACCCAAAATATAGGTTAGGTCTAACATAATCATTTAATTATATGAGCTGTATAAATAGGGTTATGATTAGTGGTTTACTGTTAGCTGTCTAAGAGCTACGTTAACAAAAATCTCGTATTGAAAACAATATTTATTCGAAATTTGTTTTTAAAATTTACTAACGTGTCCATTTTTAATCTCCGTCAAATATTTAACGATGCTAACTTCACAATTAGGATTTGGGCCGGGTCAGCCCAGGCCCAGTACACTCAATAGCTACCCGGAAAAGGGCATTTGGGTCTTTTGGTCATTGTCTTCTTCTTGCATCTACTCATTTCTAGGAGCTCGCTCACTCAGTCCGGCGGGCTCTTACGGCAGAACGATACGATGGCGGCGTGGACGGCGGCGGCGAGGCAAGCAGCGAACCTATCTCGATTTTCGGCTTCTAAATCAGTTAGCTCAACGAAGCAAGGTGCTTTACTTATCCAGCGGCGCGGTCTTGCCGGTGGTGGTGGTAAATTAAACTAATTCTCCTGAAATCTGTGAAACTTTAATATGTTCGCTAATTGTATTTTCTGATTGAAAAAGAAATAGTAGAAAGCCATGGCATTTGCTTGTAATGTCGTGATTCACGGACATTGGAAGTTCATATAGGCATTTGTCTTCCTTTTTTTCTTTTTTAGTTGTTTTGGAAAGTGAAAACTTTTTATGCATATTCTTTGTTTGCGCTAAGTCATGGCGTATGTAAGCTCGCCTGCAAAAGTCATGTGCTCTTCTGTTAAATCTCATTGAGCCTAATAATAGTTACTTGTACTGTTGTACATGATCAACAGTTACAAATGTTTTGCTCTATTTGCTGTGTTTTTTCATTTATTTCTGCTATAGTACCGTTGTCTTTTTTCTATTTACTGCTCTGGATTTCAAACTAACTGAGCAAGCGGAAGTTTCTTATACTACTGGGCTGAGCTTGTTAAATTGGTAAAGGAGAATGCATGTTCTCTGGTAACCGGAGTTTCCAAAGTTCCATTGCATTTGTTACACACCTCAAAAAACCTTTCTGGCAAATCTAGCAAGATAGAAAATTGTGCACTTCCTATAAAATATATAGTTTACCGTTTCTACTTAGTTCAATATGCAAATTAGACATTTTATATTGTTTTCTTCGTCCTAATTGGCTTATGACCACCTCCATTTTTCTATATATTGCATCCAAGATTGACTTGGAAAGTGGGGGAAAAGGTTCTGTAGAAGGGGTAATCAAAATCCTGGTTTTTTTTGTGTGTTCTACCACTAAAGAAGTAAGAAAACAGTGCAAGCATTAAGCTTCAGGAAAAAACAACAACAGTGCAAGCATATGAATGCCACTTACAATTGGATTTCAGATGAAGTTGTACCATGTAGTGAGACGATAACTTATATTCGTTCTTTTCAATGCAGACCATCATGGACCTCTAAAGGTGAACTTTTGGCAGGATCCGATGAGTCCATCAAAATGGAAAGAAGAGCATGTGAGTCTTTCAGACCTTTGTGATGTCTTTTCTACATGTTTAAATTATTATGACTTTTTTTGGTTGTTGGCTTTGACATTATCAGCTTGCTTGGCTTATGAAATTTCTGCAATTTGCTATGAAACTTTGAATGCTAGATGTCATAGAGAACTATTACCAGTACTTCTAATTTTCACCTATACATGGTTGACAACAAGTTTAAGTGGGAATTGGAGTGCCACTTTTGAATTGGGGATCCAGAAGAGCATATAGAGTATTCACAGTTTACCTGTGATTGTGGGAAATGATTTTCTCTCTACTACTTATTTCACATTGAAGTTTGCCTCTGCTATAGTCTGTTCAATATCTAGAAAATTTTACTCATTTTGGTAGGTTCCTTTCATATCTATACCAAGGTCGGGCCTGTTTTGGATAGGCTCATCAAAGTACGTATTAGTACAGACTAGATTGACAAAATATATACTTTGGGCAACTTCAGCTTCTAGTTTTGATTGTGAATCACCAAGGTTTGGAGTTGTATCTTCAATAATTCGATGACTTGAAGTCTTTTCAATTGGGTGCAATGTTATCTGTGGATATAACATGAGTGAATTTGTTAAATTGCTATAAAAATTCACGCTGTATACTGTTGTTAGTGTAATTTGATTATATTGTTTTGGTTGTAACTTGGAATTAGAATTTCTAGTCTCCAGTTAACCACATCTCTGGTCCTTGTAGTTTGTGATCGTCTCTCTTACTGGTTGGGGGTTGGCCTTCTATGGAGCTTATAAGTTCTTCACAAAGGGAAAGAAAGAGAAGAAGGAAGAGGTACATTTCTTTCACGTTTAGCAACTTCATTCAATTTTTTTGCTGTTGCTGGTAATGTTAAAGCATGTATTTCAATGTCATTATCTCTTATATGTCCATATTATAAATGCCTATGAAATATTTTATCTATTTTTGCCAGCTATTAGCTGATTGAGATTTGAATAAGAATGACATAATAATAGAAGACCAAATGATCACCCATATGGTTTTACTACATATGCTAGGTACATCTTACCTTACCTTTTGAAGAAAAAAGGTATATGTGAGTTAACTGAACGTAGCAAGTTTGTCATGTATACAGTGTATATAGACATTTCACCTTGTACAGCAGACTGCTATTCTCAAACTGTTCTTGAAATGTGATGTTTTCTCTATCTAATATCTTATCTGATTTGCTTCATCTTATGGCAGAAAGTTGGTGACGGATCCCACTAATATTTGACGTGCTGAATTGCCTTGAATAAAGAAGTTAGGAGGGCCATGTGGTCCTCAATTTTTGCCATGAAGAATGTTAAATGGGTTTTCCCCCATTTCCTCCACTTTTCTTATTGGGACTGAATTGCACTTGAAATATTGGACAATCAACTATGTATTTTCTTCTTTTGCTTTTTTCTGTAGAATGTTGGTTCATTTAGGAACATTTTGCCTGCTAAGTATATGATGTTTCTTCTTTTTTGAAACTACTGTAGTTACCCATTTGCATAATTATCAGAGTATGTTGAAGAGACCACAGTTTTCTTCTCATTCCATTTACGCGTCATTCTAACCCATTTGAATGTCTATGCCTGGTTTGATGGAGCTTAATGAGTCAGATGCAGCCTTCATCATACTGATTCCATCCGTTGTGCTTTTGGTCATTTAGTGCCTATTTCCATTTATGTTAGACTATGGGAGATGGGTTGGTAAAAAATTACCTTTTCATACAATTCTAGCTATTGAAGGTGGAAACCAATGACAGGAGACGCAATGTAATAAGTTGGTAGAAACATGGAACACTTAATGGCTTTTACACATCATTAAGCTCTAAATTTGTTTAGAAAATGAACTGGTAATACCAAAGCTCTTTCATTTGACCACAAAAATATACTAGATTCAGTTTATTGCTCCTACTGTCATAGAGAAAACGGCATCATCTGGCTTAACTAAAAAGTTGGAAAGCGAGGATAAGGTGTGCATACATCTTAACCTCCCGGACCCCGCTTGTAGAATTACACGGGGTATGTTATTGTTTATCACATCATAATACAATCAACACCTCAACTGATGAGAAGCTAGAAAGTATTTTTACAAACATGATAAGCTATTCAGTGCTGTGGTATACTATGGGGCAACTGCAATCAAGCATAATGGTATCACACACTTTTTTCTAACATAATCAGCAACATTCTATAATATGTTGATCACGTGTTCGCGACTGTACAGTCATGTACGACCATGCATGACAAGCTATGCTAAACGTAGTGTTCTTCGTATTTCAAGACAGCATAGTGCTTACGAGAAGCTTCTCTTCATACTGATGTGGGATGTTCTTTTGTCTTCGTCCTGTTCAGCTGCTGCTGCTTCCCCATAATCCCTAACGATGATTTCTATGAAAGAAGAAAAAGAAGCAGCCTCATACATAATAGGACATGACCAGCAAAAGACTGCTAAAATGTAAATCACCATCTATTTTTGGAGGGTGCATATGTTCATATCAATAGCAAATTACGTTGTACCAGCACCCAACGATAACAACAATAGAAGGATCAATTCCAAAACACACCCCCTCCAAGTGAGGAATGACAGAGATGGACAGAATATGACAATTTCGAAATGACTTCTTTTTAGAGACAGATTGTACACTCTGTCCAAACAGTTCTATTCTGGACATTATTTCTACACTTGGCAGCATATAGTCATCATGGAGTAACAACAAAACGAATGTGCATGGGATTTTCTTTTCAAGTAAAAAAGACAAATTTGAAGGGAGACAAAGGTGGACGACACATCATATATAATGTTTATAAATAGCTACAGTTTCGTTTGAAGTGTGTTGTCCATCACATGCATAGGCAAAGATGCAAAAATAATCTGAGTGTTTTACCATATGCTACTGTATGACTGGAGACTACTGCTTAATCCGCGTCCTTAACTTCTGCTTCTATATCAACAATTCCGATAGAGGAATCCTTACCTGTAAAGTAAATACATGAGGTGAAGTAAGCTCTAATCCAGATATATCAAGGGACAGTCCTAGGATCATGATTTAAAGCCCTAATGGTCTAAAGTTGCACAAATTTTGGCAGTATTCCGCAGTCTAGCAGTTAAATCAATTCTTATGAGGATTATTTGAAGTTTATCTGGAAAACATGTTTTAAAGATTCATCTCTTAATCTTAAAAAAATTCTCAGACAGAAACGCATGATGAGAAGAAACATAAACCAAGTTTGCTTGGAATTTTAAGGCATTTATCTTTAGGAAATATTTGAATACCAACACTAATAGAGCACATAAGGATCCCAAAGAAGTTAGAAAAGAAAGTTTTCTTTCTTGAAGGAATCCATTCTCATATTTGTTTATGCTGGCTAACTTTCCAGAAGGAGAACTGCAAAAGTCGAGCTTATTTACAGGAGAGGCAGCATTTACTTCATCAGATGAACGATATTCCAAAAAAAAAAGAAAAAGAACTTCATGAATGATTAGACTGTTAGTGCCCTTATTATGCACCAAGTTTAGGTATATGGACTATGCAACTGAACACCATAACCAGTGAATGTTTAAAGAAGAGTAAGAAAGATGAACCTTTCTTTGAACGAGTACTGAAATCACCAAATGCTTGACCAAATGTAGTTGACTGGTTGGAGAACGTTACTGGGTCTCTCACGAACTTATTACCAACAACTGCAGATATGCATGGAATATCTCAAATAACACGCTTAGCTTGCATCAGTTACTCATGATATAGCCCACATCAATGTTTGAACAAAGATTTGAAATGATTAAAAAAATCAATTTACATCAAGGAAGTCCAAGATAACAGAAAGAAAAGTCAAAACACATTCAACACTCTCAAGATATTAATTATCGCTAGCAACATCTGATTGTTGTATTCAAGTGCTTAACAACCATTAAAAAACATTCAAACATGTATATACTCCAAGGATTCAAAAGACCACGACGGAGAGAAAATAATTTTAAAGAAAAGAAGAGATATAGACAAAGCTCTACTTATATCTAGGACTGGGAGATCGATACAGTAAGCCTAAGTGCAATGCAAACAAGCCACATGAAGAGCTGTGAACTTCTGATGGTTTACCTTGCATATATGCATTGGGACAAAGGAATAAGATTATGAGGCGGAGAAACGCGAGGTAAACAGGGTACATAAATTTTATTTAGGGCCATATATGATACGAGCTATTTGATATTTGAATTTCTTGATAAATCTGTTCGGTGTGCAAATTCCCATCAGCTCTCTTAAAACCCAATATGAGAGCAATAATGTAACTAAATGAAACAAGAATGCCACCAATTGGCAATTGCTCAGCTATGAGGAAGTTGTCAAAACAAGGGAGACAAGCCAACTCAGAGAATCAATTTTAACCTGAGAATGGCTGAGTACAGAAAGGGCAAAGCTGAACCTCATCATTTAAAGTAGACCTGCACTGGGTGAAAATCAATGCTATGAGTAACTAACAAAAACAACCAGCCCCCTGGCTTCAATATTTCTCTTAAACAAGGTTCCATTTGATCTTACCTGAAAATTTGAAATTCATTCCCGCAGTTTGGGCACTGCACAGTAGAAGAAATCCATTAGCAAACACAGAAAGGAAGCATGTGCCGTAAGAAGTTTGATAGTTGTTTAGATGGACCCAGAGAACTTCCATTGATCTGCTTTAATTTTAAAACAATATATACATTTCTCATCACTGTATTACCCTAAGGAGTGCACCTACAACAGAATAATCCTAACTGCTTGGTAAAAGCATCATACACACATTGTAAAAATATACGAGCACAAGATAACCCATTGTTTGTCACAAATAGTAGTTATTCTAGAAATTCTGTCTGTCAGTTGAAATTTAAGCAAACGGAAGGATACAATAGAGCAGGTTGGATGCTGCAGAACTTGACACATTTTGAGATACTGAGAAGTGCTAAATCGGTTTGAGGCAATAGATCTACACACAAATTGCATTTTTGGATGAAATCTATAAAGTCCAAAAGAAGTGCACGTCAAGTTAATAGGGGAGAAAGTGATCTCATTGAGATCCGTACACTAGAGGAGTTTGCATACCGGATCCCTTTAATGTAATGTAATATTCAAAAATACTTCAAAATAGTGGATGAGATATATTATCCACATAAATTTATTATCAGTCAAACTACTTAAATTTGATATTTCACAGGCAGAAGTAGGCACATATGCAATTCTCAATGCAGGCAGTTGAAATAATAGGATAAATGTGGAAAAGTGAAGACATGCAAGTTTAGTTCCCTTACAGCGCTTTGAACAATATCTCGTCCAGCCCACCAAATAAAAGCTCCCAAACCTAAAATTGGAAGTAGAACTGCAAGGATCTGAAAAACAGAAAATGAAAGACAACTGTTAATATCTAAGGTATGGCATGGCAAGATAACCATAGCTAATACATGCAAAGCAGCAATACAGAGATTGACTGCATAATGAAAAATTGTACATATATTACTCATTAGTCCTTCAGATTTAAGCACTATGCGAACAGCGATAACTTAAATAAATTCTAAAATGCAGTGAACACAAACACCCTAAAATATGAAAGGATAAGCATCATCATAGTATAAACATGTTCCATACACTGTGTTAGCTTATACAGTACATGTTAAGTATCAGAAACAGCAAATGTGAATTAAAGAAGTTTCTGAACTAGCATCACACAATTTACTTTAAAGGTGATACCTGAGATGAAAGTCATTCTGGAAAAGAAAAAAAGGTGTACCCAAACTATGGCATACTATCCTCACAAAAAAACTAATTTCTAACAATTCCATGTAAAATTAAATATAGACGTATATCTCTAATAACCAAACAACAACAACTACTATGCTTCAGTCCCAAACAAGTTGGGAACGGCTATATGAATCTCACTTCTTCATTAGCTCATTTCTTATCATCAACATCAACAACAACAACAACAACACACCCAGTCCACAAGTGGGGTCTGGGGAGGGTAGTGTGTATGTAGACCTTACCCCTACCTTGGGAGTTAGAGAGATTGTACCCTCAACTCAAGTAAAAGCATTATAAAGCGGTTTGAAGAACGAAAACAACGGAAGTGAAAAAACCAAGACAAAATACTAAACTACGCATGACAAAGCATACTAAAAGGGAACAATCAATACAACAAAATAATACAATAATCCAAGTGCAAGAAACATTAAATGGTACAGAAATGAAATAACAAGAACACATTGAGTAATGCTACGACTATTAGTATGAAAGAAAAAGCGAGACAACTCTCAATTACGTAACTAACCCTCTACCCTAATCATCATACTACATAAATATATCATCTCTAATAACCAAATGGTGCACAAATAGAATCTAAATGCTAATATGCCAAGCTAAGTGATGCTTGAGAGAGAAGTACCCAAACAGAAACAATAGCATCCAAGATCCAACCCAGCTGACCAGTCATAGTAAGATAAGTAAGCCCAATTGCTAGCACAAGATTACTCAACACTCTCACAGTCTCACTATTATCCCTCCCACCACCCCCACCACCACCACCACCACCATCACCAATCCCATCCAATCCAAACCCTTGTTTAAATTTCATAAAAACCACTCTTTTCTCATAACCCCATCTCTCCTCCTTCATCAAAATCCCATTTTTATCTGTCAAGAATGAGTTTTTCTCCTTAAAAGCTCCTAATTTGTACCAACTACTACAAATTGACACTTTTCTTGCACTTAAATTAGTGAAACAACAACTGGATCGCTGTAATTTCAGCCCAAGAAAGTTTGTTTTTTTGTACAAAGTATCATGTGGTGTCTTTAAGGGTGATAAATTGATGGGAATTTGAGCAAGTGCTGTCATGGTAAAGTTCAATACTTTTTACTGAAAAAAGGAAGTTTATGTGAATGGGTTCATGTGTTTATTAGAATTTCAAAAACAAAAGGGATAATAAAGACTCCATTTTTTTTTGCTAGCTCTTGTATAGTTAGCAATTTGCAGAGCTCTTCTTCTCAACAAGATTTTTCCAATCATACGTGGCGTAGAACACCTAGCTGGTAGGATGTGGGACCAGATTTTATAAATAAAATAAAAATACATGTCTAATAACATAACATATGAATATTTAAATGGTGTAGTTTTTAATAATTATTATAATCGTGAATATTGATATGTAATGGGGTCAAAAGTATACATTTTAAATTATTAAAGGATAAATATATTTAATTAAATAAAATAAATATTTATTAGTTATTGAGGAATAAAAAATATTACAATATATAATCAAAGAAAATGAAAAATAGTGTGGGCGAGAGATTAAAGAAAAATACTTTTTATGTGTGTATAATGTTTTTTTATTATTTTTCATCCGGTGTGTGATAACTGTAGTGTAGTTCGACTAAATCAAGCCTCGAACTAGAAATCTTTAGTTAACAGAGTAGCAATCTCATCCTCTACATGATATTCTTTGATGATTATGTGTGTTAGTATGTACTATCCATATTTTAGGATTCTTGGAACAAGTAGTGTTATCTTTTTATTATACATCAATTAGTAAGTTCTCTTTATAATTTTTATATCACTTTTTTAAAAAAAAAATAGTACTCTCTCGCTTCCAACTTGTTTGTTTAATTTTGACTTACTACAAAATTTAAGAAAGTAAATCAGAACTTGATAATTTGTCACAAAACTCGAAAGCATGTTGTAGACAAACCTTTGAGAAGAGATAAAAGAAGAATTAACCTAAATAGTTGAGTAGTCAAAAATTATAATTATAAAGACAAAAAAGAAAAGAAAAGAGTCATCTGCTAATATGCTTCTCTGTTTTATTTCAAATGAAGTATTCATTGCCTCAGAATGAAAGGATTCAGTGCTAATTAACATTCACAAAATGTTCTAGTTGATCTGTAATAGGAATCTGGTATACATCAACAAGCAAATCCAATATAACATACAAAAGCAGTAGGGAGAAGTGACTGATGTCTGAAGACAATTTTTCACAACAATACATGTTGCATAATCACTCATTCTTTTTATCTCCTGAAGTAGCATCTCCTGAAGTAGTTGTAACAGCTTCTGCACGATATGGCGCTGCACTGTATGCATGACGCATAAGGATAGCGAAGAAAACCATCTCCACGATCACTAGTTCATTCTGCATAGCTTCCTGAAGGCGCTCCACCTCAAGCCAGAAATAGTGAGATTTTATTATGCCTAGTGATACCAGAATACTAAGCAGAATACCCTGCAAAGTGGTACAAGTTTCTTTTTTAGCATAACAAAACTATACTGTAAAAGCAGATATTAATGTTTGATTTTCATACCATTAGGAGATTTGGAAATATAGTACATTCTGATGAGTTGCGAGTCTATTGGAAACAACCTCTCTATCTTTACAAGGTATAGAGGTAAGGCTGCGTACACACCACCCTTCCCAGACTCCACTGTGGGATTACACTTAGTTTCGTTGTTGTTGTAGAACATTCTAGCAGACTTCATAAAGAAATTTAGCGCTAATGGTTTGATTTGTATACCATTAGGAAACCAACCTTCTCTCAAGGTTGCAAGTAAGGCTGCATACACACCACCCTCCCTAGACCTCACTTGTGGAATTACACTGGGTTCGTTGTTGTTGTAGAACATTCTAATCAATAATTCAGGTCCCATAAAGCAAATAGCAGCAAAATTTGAAATCCAATATGTAAATTACAAGAAAGCAAAATATAAGACTAATGAAAGATGAGAGACGAACCTGCCAGAAAACGAAAAAGACAATTCCTTTGACACACAGGAACTTGGCTAGAGGCTTGTGAGGCGCCAACTCCTTCGCAAACACGTGGTAGAAAACCACAAGAGAGTACAACGCCAGTGAAACGGATATGTTCAAAATGATGGTAAAGGTCCAGCTAACCCAACTAGGGTACACTCCAAGCATTTGTAAAACAACCATCAAGATGGAGCATACAGGGCGAATCACAACAAACTGCCATGTCCAGTTCTTGAGAAGCTTCAATGTATGATGGTTCAAATGAGCACTGTGAGGCTGCAATGACACAACAGTTAGCTTGTGACCGAGTACCATGACAACACTAAAACTGTATATGTAAGCTTCTAGGAGGCAGCATGCGTTTTGGTCCCAAAGAAAAAAGAAAGAGAGCGCTGAAATGGTGTACTTATATGCCTAACATCTGAGTTTATAAACTTACTACACAGTAAAATAATTTGTCCATGTAAACTTAGTAAGCAACTCAATGCAGGAGCATACCTATCCATCGGTGCAAAAGAATTGAAATAGTGCACTCTGTGCTTAACAGTATATATACTCTATAAGGCACGCTGAACGGAGTGTAATTTAGTTTCCGTCCTTGTTGGCATCATCACATTTTTTTCTCATAAACATGCAATGTTGATAATATATACGAGTGATATTTTTTTTGACAAAATATATACGAGTGATATGTACACATAATTTTAGATTACACATTGTACCTGGAAGAGTGTCATTGGGAATGAGTGGTGAATCTGTCTTCCCTTAATTTCATCAGGGACTATGTTTTTGCTTATGGATATATTCAAGTAAGTGTACATCAACCCCAGAAACTTAGCCATCACCTGTATCACATAGAACACAAGTGAGCAAAGAATCTCTGACAAGAACACAGCTCAACAAGTGACGCTTGATGCAGGCAGAAAGTGTTAACTTGGCTATACTTACAATTGCTTCATAACATTCTTTGACAGATTCCAAGAAAGTGAAAAAGGGTTTGCTTCCCATGAAATCGACCAACCCAATGAAGGAGACAATAGCATACAAGGGTGCCATGAGGACGATAATAATTATGGCCTTTTGCTCTTTAGGCTTCTTCCATGACGTAAAATGTTCTGTCACTAGCTGTATGCTGAAATGCAAAGTCAGCATAAGACATATACTGGATACTATCAGTGTGACTTGCCCACGATCCAGATCCAATTCCATATTTGTTGTTAGCCAACAAGAATACCAAAATCAAACCTGCACATTGGTGTTAAGACTTATCAGGACTGAATTTTCGAGAGAAATGTAGGGAAATAAAATAAACAAGAATTTCATTGATATACAGAAGTACAACTTTCATTGTTACCCAAAATTCATTTGTGTACAATATATCTACTGATTTATGTAGATTACCACCATTATTTAATTCAATCCACCAAATTTCATTTCTATTCCTCGACCTTCACTCCTCATGTCAACCATCAGGATATATCACCACTTCCACTTGCAACAATTAAGAAACCCAAATGACAAATCTGTAACACTGACTTCTCATACCAGTCAGTTTTTTAACCCAATTATACCATCATTCATAATCTGAAAGGTTATAATTCCGAGGACAAGCCAGCTTTGTCTTCGGTCTTCAACTTTATGTTCTAACTAGAAGGACAGATTGACTCATTCATGACCTAAACTAACCCTTCAAAGGTACTCAATGTTCCCAATCCATCCCATTTTGGATCAATAATTGGATATAACTCCGTTAACCAATCAATCTAAATTAAACCATCTGGTGAGTCATGACTTAATAGTGTTCGCAGTTCTTAATTGGTACCCAATCAATGATAAATTACCATAAAAAATCCTCTTATTTACATGCTAACAGTAATAGAACAAATCTGTTAGTTAGTTCAAGATAGAGTTAAGGTAAGTGGAAAGGTTAAAAGAAAAGAGTACTTATCGACATCAACACTTAGTCCTAACTACAACGAGAAATATGAGGAATCCAAAGTATCATAGCTAGTACAACAACAAAACAACATGCCCCGTGTAGTCCCATATGTGGGGTCGGGGTAGGATGCACGCATCCTACCTACCAGTGTAATCCCACAAGTATGGATATGATATTTTAGCTAACAGTGTGTGGTTCAGTGTGCAACTTTTGGGTCTTTTGCTCAAGAACAAGATGAAATTACAAACTAAGCTAATCACTCTGTCTCACCTCTAGTTTCCTCAACAGTTGACCTTGTATTTTTATGACCTTAAAATCATCAAAAAGACAAACCCTTTACAAATTACAAGGTCAATTTGGACTCAAACAAGCTAAATGGAAACTAGCTAGGCTATAACACAATCATGGATATTTCAAGATTCACCCAAGAAAAAAACATCAAGGATCCAGCTGCTGCACTAATGAACAGAAACAACATTTTCAAGAAAGGTAAAAATTTGATCTTTCAACAATATTGTAATCTAAACAAGTTAAATCTCTACATAAATGACTTTTTATGGATAATCCTAACAAAATACATAATGTTTTCAACATAAAAAGTATAACTAATGAGTGAAGGAGCTAAAGAATAGAGGAAAAAAGGGTAAGAAAGAGAAAGACGAGTACTTACAGAGTTTCTAGAAATGGGCGTCAAATGCAATGAAGAAATTGTTGGGATTCTTGTGAATAATATTGTACACCAACCAAAACACTGACCCTGTGGATCGTACAAGGCTGTTAACTATTGGAGAAAATGAATACTCTTTATATTAAAAAAAAAACAATTGCCACGTTGAGTTTACGATATTGATATGCTAAAAGCACAGTCGATATATCCGGAGATTTAAATACTAGGTGATTTTCTCATATGTTATATATATGTAGGCAGTGTGATACTCTAAGCTCGGGGTCTGGAGAAGAGTTTGACTATAAGAATTTATTGTATGCAATTTTACACTATATTTCTACGAGAGGCTACGTTCACAACATGACAATATATTAGTGAAAATACAGATAGAAAATTGCACCTGACACTACGATTATAATGTGACATAGAGGGAATTCACTCGTCTCTTACGCGGCTTTGTAATTGCCTACATTTTTGACAAAATTATTTGAAGGCCTATGTTTTCTCTATTGGGGGGCTAAATGCTAGTAACACTTTTGCTTCTAGCTTTTTAGTAGATTTTAGAAAAGATAGAGAAAACTAGTCCCATGAAAATATGACTTTCAAAATAGTAAAATTAGCCTATTAAATAATCAATGTGAATTTGAACGTTAATTTTTATTCTATTTATTTAACTAAAATTGAACGCATTTAGAAGATAATTATAAATTTTTAAGTGACAATTGAATGTGTATGAATTTTACGTGTGGTTTTGGAAGTTGAAGAGTTGTGGGTCCACCTAATTGACTGAATTTACGTTTCTATTGGCTGAGCCTAGAAATAGTGGGCCCAATATCTAGAAGAACGTTTAACACGTGGCACCAAACCAAGTGCTCATGCACGTGCCGATCCAACTTACTCGGAGGGCCCACAGTTGCCGGCCCCAGTTTCTGATACACGCAAAGGGTCTTATGGATCCGTTTCAATCAATTTGCTCGATTATGATACCAAATTTAAAAAATATCTTTAATTTAGTGCTCTTCAAATTGTCATGTAGAAAAGGAAACATTTCATTTTTAAATGGATTAAAAAAAATAGGATAAACAAATTGAAAAAGAGAAGTAAAAATTGATGTTATAAAATAACTTCCATGTATTGATGATAAGCTATAGTGAAGATTCTTCCACCGTTCCACGCATTTAACATCAATAAAATGTATAAATTTAATGTCTGGTGTATCAGTACATGCCTAGCAATCAGAGGCGTATCTAGCGGGTGTTCCGTGGGTTCACGTGAACCCATGCTACCCTCTCTAGATTATATATAATAGTATTATATATTTTTTAAAATATTTAAATATAGAGGTGTAAACCCACGTTAAAAGTAACATATAATAATATGACCATGATTAGGTGCACCTCTCTAAGCAAAGATAGAAATTTAAAATCTTATATCTATCTTGTTTTTATTAGTAACACCCCTCCAAGTGGTTACCGGTAACACTTTTGGCATTTCAATCAATTTTTCTTTTGTTTCTTGCTTTAATCTTTCAAATTTTTCAAGTGTGTAACATTTGAAATTCCTAAAAAGAATTAGCACGGTAAAATTTCTATATAATTAAATCAAATGTGTATATTAAAATTTAAAACTAGTAGTATTATATATGTTGGATCTATAATTTTTAAAATTTAAAGGTTTAGTGTTAAGAACGTAAAGGTCAAACCGATCAAATTTATATCTTAGATGCATCTTTTTGTAATAGTGCACCCATCCTTCCGAAATCCTAGATACGCCTCTGCTAGCAATCAATAGTTAATGTCAATGCCCAGTACCCATAATGGCACGACGATGCACGTTCAATACAAAGACCATACCAAAAATTTAATCAACTGGATTATTAATATCAGACGTATGGGGAGAATTAATTTTTTAGACCACTTATAAAATAAAAGAATGCAGGAAGAGGTTCATCCAAACACCGTTATTAAAATTCACGTTGTATATATATAGAAATCAATTTGTATAGTGTATGTAGTAGATGATGAGCCCTCTTAATGAAAATTCTGCCTTCAACAGTGATTTCACATTCCACAATAACGTTGGAGATGATTCTAAAATTGACCTGCCGGTCTTGATAATACCGAGTCAACAAAACCAGATCATAGGACTATGCTTTGGACAAAGTAGTGTATCCCTAGGCATTATTACGACAATATTAGGACTGTGAATTGTGATATATACAAAATAAAAGGCTTTCATAACATACAAGAAAAGACATCACTAAGAACATAGTTCATCTCCTAGCAGAGACAAAACAAAACACTAGGAAACCATTTGCCTAGTTTGATGAACAATGTAACTTAGTACAATACTACTTGTGCTGATGAAAGATGATATATACTCGATGAAATCGGGTGTACAAGCAGAAAATTAGCAGTCACGCAGAAGCACAGCAGGTGGTGCATAAATTACAACATAAAATAACAAAACGTGAACAAGTTAGACAATATAATTGAGCATTATTTCTGTATAGAAGTCTTGAGTTCGTCCTAATAAGTTTGTGACAATATTTTGAGCAATTGATCAGACTATGATGCCTGGACTAAACTTGACAGCATCAAAGGAGGATCTGTTTTCAAACGTCCATTTGCTTGGTTCATGCTACTAACCTAATCGTAGGAAATTGGATCAGTAGAAATCATTAAAAACAGGGAGTATGAAATATTTCAAGTACAAGCCACGTGAAAGCACAATGAGCTGAGCATGATAAACAGATTAATCAAATAGAATAAGCATGATAAACAATGAATACATAATCATTTCAAGTAGTTGAGCACCTAGGAAAATGAAGCATGTTTTAACACGAAGAATTTGACTGACTGGCATGTCTTTTAACACTCAGGCATCTTCAGAGTATTCTGACCATATTCTCTGATGCACATTGGAAAAGGGGGATGGATCTATAACCTCTCATATTCCTCTTCTTGAAAAAACATGGACATGCCTTTGAGTTATATGCAAATTTTTCCATTCCTTTTCCGAGAAACAATATCTATTGATAGAAGTACTAATACTGAGACTAACAAATCCTTACCTCTGGATTACTTGTTCTGTATTAATGTCCAAGCTACCCTCTTCACCTCCTTTGCATTCTTGTATATGATAATGTAGTGCGGACCATCCGATATCATTCTCATGGCCTGATGAATGAAACAGAAATAAGTGATGACAAATCTTTTAATCAAATAATGTTTTAGAAAGAAAAGTCAAATCCACTGAAGCCATGTCAAAATCTTTGTCAAGGGATACCAAAGCTCATAGTAATCTTTGCAGACTTAACATATTCACAGTTCTTTGAAAGACCAAGGCTTTTGTAGAGCAAATCAGAGGAAATTGCTATCTTACCTGTAAAAGGTAGAAAGACTACTCTACAAAATTTGTGCAGTTGATGAAGAATCTCTCTTTTCGCCACAATTTACGTTGATGAGACTCTGAGGAACTTGGTGGAAAAAATTGATTTGTGGAGGGTATTCACCAATGTATGATCTTTCCCAGTTTCATAGAGATTTCAAAACCTCCCCCAGAACTAGTCCCCACTGCGTCCAATGAGTGCCACCCTGCAATTGGAAATTCAAGTGATAAAAAAATGAAATCTCACCCAAATTCGTTGAAAAAACGAATAAACATATACCTCTTTCCCACATGATCAGTTACATAAACAAACATATAAACAATTACTCCTATAGAAAACTAACTAATGGCGGAAGAAATGGCAGAGTATTACCTGACAGAAAACAGAGAAAGGCTCTCTTAGCGGTCCATCACATGAGAGCTCGCTAGTACTTCCATCAATGAAGGTTCCATCAGCAAAAATGACCTAATCCATGAATAACATTCCAAAAATAGGCGGAAGGTAAGTCGCTCAAGATAATAAACTCTAGTAAAAAAGTAATTAAGTTGTGCTTCATATATCAATTATACTACAAGAATCCAAATGCTGAGCATACAAAGGAAAAGAAAAAGGACAAGCCGGAAATAAGGTAAAAAGACCAAGATAAAATTGCAGACATCAACCTAGACTCAAAATTAAACCAACTATCCAAGCTCGAAAAGTTAGGACAGAGGAAAGCTTGCTTCTGATTCAACGCCACAACTCCCTGATCTTGTATGATTCCAACGAACCCAAGCTAATAAAAGAAGACATTAAAGAAATGTTTCCTACTATAAAAAGAACATATTTGCTCATATTAGATTCCCATCGCAACTAATTCTACATGAGCTTTAAGGCATGATAGTTATATAGAGTTTCCTATGTCATAGCTTTAACAATTTACAATCTTCAATAATGTTATTTCCAGTACATTGTTAACACAATACTAACAAGAAAAAAGAAAAAGTTCCCTTCAAGTACAGCGAAACTCTTATTCCCAACGAACTGGTCATACCTCGGATGCATAGCCAGCAGTTGCACCTGCAACAGGCCTGATAAAAGAGCTAACAGGAGAACTTCTCTGAACAGCCTCGCAAAAGGAAAGTAGACGCTCACGGTTTCCAAGTTGTACAGCCTGACAAGAATAACAAAACTTAACTGTCCAGTTGCACGTTTAAGTGTGAAATCCAGCAATGACTGCTTTAAAATACGGGCACACGTCTGAAAGCACCATTATGTACTTGATATAGTGATATAATTCATAGAAGAAACACAAAGATTGTTACAATGCTCATTGAATGAGGAAGTGTGATTGAATGGTGGGTGGTACACTTTAGAACCTTTTTTGCAAACAGATGGGCATTCTTGGACAGTTAGCAAACAAGGACTTGTATATGCCTTGACTAATGCAAGACGTGACAAACAAACCTGCACTGTGTCATGACGCTTGATCCGGCAAAGTGGCTGCACTTTATATCCTTTAGCTGCCATGACTTCAGCTATCAGGAAGCTTCCCTTGAAACAGGAGTTAGGAAAGATGCATATAACCAGGTGAGACAGAAGTAACAAAAGATTATTACCACATCAAAACTTTAGCAGAAAAGAGATACCTTTATTGCTTCACCAACCATTTGAGGCGAGAGGAATAAACCCTGAAATAAAGTTCTCATTATATCACCAGGGGTAGAACCGCAATCAATTCCAAGTCCTGGGGCAGAGAGACGGGAAGCTGCTGCTTCTACCCATCTTTTCCTTCCCGCAACATATCCACCACATGGTGCAATCGTTCCACCCGGATTTTTTATTAAACTTCCCGCAATTAGGTCAGCACCCTGCTCATCCAAAAATCAACTTCTGACATTTCCACATGCAGAACTTTAATGACAAGAATAACTTTACATACCACCATAGGAGGTTCAATGTCGTCAACAAATTCACCATAGCAGTTATCTACCATGATCATGCAGCCTGGGTTCTGCATCTGCATCAAATAAGAGAGTTTGAAGGCAGAACTATCTTTTCCAATAGCCAATGTTAAGACATCCAAACACCGATAAGTGAAAACAAGAAAAATTATTTATCCCAGTGTTACAAACACAAACCATCAAGGAGCAGGATGACATCAGTTATATAGACATGACATCTTATGCCTGATAAAGGGTATACTTCAAATAACTTGTAATTCTTTGGCACCCTTTCAGTAGCCAAATATTTGAGAGTTTGTTAATGGAAATAACTATTATAATCAAGGACGTGGTTTCAAAAGGTTTACCTTGATTATATTGATTGCCCGACCTATCTCAGTTACACTCAAACTGCGACGCCAGGAATAACCACATGATCTCTGTATGAGT
Organism: Solanum stenotomum; assembly: GCF_019186545.1. NCBI lineage: Eukaryota > Viridiplantae > Streptophyta > Magnoliopsida > Solanales > Solanaceae > Solanum > Solanum stenotomum. Next base: position 57,723,722 of record NC_064290.1, read on the forward strand.
GCACACTTAGTGTGAGGTCTTATAGAGGTTTTAAGTGCATCCCAATCAAGCCCGCCATCCTCTGCAAGCTGCGATACGTCCAGATAATGTTGGTTATTCTCAAATTCTGAAAAATAAGTCATATGGACCTAATATCTAACATGCAGATGCAACTTACTGGGACTTCCCGGTATTCTACTCCAAAGTCTTTCAAGGAACCCAATCCACCAGAGTCCCTTTTTCCAATTACTTCCTCCAGCGTATCATAAGGTGCACCAGCTATCGCTAACAGCTGAGACAAGTTGATTCAAGTCATTTTCAGTAAAAATAATAATTTTTAGAATATGACGAATAATTGAAACATAAATGGGTACTCTGGACTATAATAATTCATGAAACAGAGTATTGTGATAATAACAAGTATATAATAACTATACCTCATCCCCTGGTCTTAAGAAAGCAAATAAGGCACAAGTGATTGCATGAGTACCTGAAAAGAACTGAAGGTGAAGTGGGAAAGTATATTAAGAAAATATATCCTCTTTCATGGAAATATAAAGCTACCCAAAAAAGAAAAAATTGCAAACCTGTGATCGAACAATTGCAGACTCAGCCCCAACAATTTCTGCAAAAGCCTGGTCCAAGGCTTCACGCCCACCAGCTTCTTCATGACCATAGCCAGTGCTACCACCAAAGTGCTGATGCAGGTATATTTTACACTTTTTAGCGCTAACAAAATAGAGTGCCTACTAGTTGCCACTATGACACTTGGACCTTGTCAATGTCATTCCCGTAGCCGAGACCATTCTGGTTACCCGTGTTCAGTAAAGATATTGTGTACCACTGAACACTTAGAAATAGGATCTCAAATTCTGAATAAGTTGGACAGTGTAAAAAATACAATGTAATATAATGCTGTTCCAGCACACTTAAATGGGGGTGATGTAATATTTTAACTAGGATGGAAGAGTGTCAATGACTGTCCTTATTTGTTTGATTTGTTCATAGACCTAAGGAACAGAACAAAACAATTTGTTGACAGATTTGAATCTCATCTAGCCATGAGCCCATGACTCAACTCCCTCTGCCCCACATCCCCTAAAAGAAAGAAAATTGTGTGCTAGACTACTAGTACATGCATTATGCTTTCTTCAGAGAACAGAAGGTATATTGTAAAATTAAGGTAACAGGTGTTTTCTATTTGTTGACACTCGGTCTCGCCACATCACAGACGACAATGATTATTGGACGCTGGTAGTTGAACAAACTTTTAATCATTAGCTTGCTTCCAGATATGGTAATAAACTATAGTAGTTCTTATCTTTTTCTGTTTTTGATAAACAGCAAATAATAAAATACTAGTCAGAACACTCACCCAAAAAAAAAACCTTTTGACTAGTTTTTCAGTTATAAGATATCATTCACGGCATGCAGTAGAAGAAAAAAGATCATAGTCATGGTACTAACAAAACAAGTAGGCTCCTCAGACTTTTTTTTTTTTTGAGATTGTCAAAATAATCGAATTCATGACCTTTTTATTTCCACCTGACCCTAGAGAGTATATCCTAAGGTAAAGGTTGAGTAAGGTTCTAAACCATCAGTACTCTAGGCCTAAAGCTCCAAATGATCATTTGCCAGGTGGGTATAGTTCACAGGAACCGAAGAATATACAGAAGTCTTGCAACGAAAATTGATATATTTGAAGATTCATTTGCTCCAAAGATGTAAATTCACATGTAAATGATGTCTACAAGGTACAATTTAACAAATTTTTGAGAATGAAAACTTACATGAGACCCAACCTTGACCCTTTGGAAAGCTCTCAAAACTCGCGCAGTATTGCGTGCCACTAAATTGTCAACTTCTCTGAACTCTTTTGACAAAGAATCAACAGCCTTGTTAACCTACACATTGCAGATCCAGAAAAGTCAATCATGTTGCATTCATTTCTCAATAAATAGACTCATCTCAAACCCACAATATCAACACAGGAAATCCAGGATTTTAGGACAGTGAGTGGTGAGGCACTGCATCCACCACAATTTTGTGGTAGTAAAGTGAGAACAAAGCATAAACATATATTCTCTCCGTCCCAACTTATGTGGAACTTTTTGCTTCCCGAGAGTCAGTTTGACTAAACTTCAAAGCTAAATTTGATTAGATTAACTCAATATTTTAAAATTGAAATTTAGATATTCAAAAACTATAACAAATACATTTTTAAAATGTTAGTTAAAATTTACATAGTTTGAATCTCAAGAAGCGAAAAGTGCTACTATCCGATACATCTGCCAATATGGCTTTGTTCACAAGTGGCGGAGCTAGAATTTTTATTTAGGTATAGAAAGAGGTAAACATATGAAGAAACAAAGGGGATTCAACATCTACTATACACATATATATATATATATTAAGGGAAAAAAAAAAAAAAGTTGGACCCTATATATAGTGCAATTTTTTGACGAAGTGGTACTCTGCCTCCGCCCCTGCTGTCCACTCCGAAATTTTTTCATAGTTCCCTAGTAGTCTAAGTTATTTAATGTATAAATTGTTGGTAGATATACTTAAATACATAAAGATCAGGCATAATACATCAACAAACACTTAAACTTAACCTCAGCTTATAAGTAAGCACTCCAACTTTGAGAGTGCTTATCTAGACACCTCAACTTGGTCTCAACTAGTAACTACACACTCCAACGCATCCTCACAGTGTATTGTAGACACTCCACACACAAAGTTTTTGGAGTTGCCTAGATGATCATTTTATAAGTTGGATTTTTCAACTGATAAGTTGATGTGTCTACATGCGCACTCTCAAATTTGGAATGCTTATTGCCAGTTGAGGCCAAGTTTGAGCGTCTATTTATGTATTATGCTAGAAATTAAGCATGGAGCAATACTACATACCAGTAGTTACAATGGTGTAAAAAAAAAGTAAGAAAACGAGATTCCTAGACAGAAATTGAAGTAGTGTTTCATTTATTCACCAAATTCAAAATTGTTTAACGTTAAATTCAATTATTTTTGTTCTTCTGAGAAATCAACAGAGAATTTCGGTATTCAGTTCTACCTCGGGAACAAACGGGGAATCGGAATGATGCAGCTGAGGAACTGAAACTCGAGAGCTCGAACACACTGAAACTTTAGCGGAAGTTACTCTCAGAGTATGCGTAGGATAAGCAGAGGTGGCGCAGCATAAGACCGCCATTTTCGCAGAGCTCGGAGGGAAAATGGATATGGAAACTGGAGAGTGAAAGAAAGGAAACTAATCCATATAGGCTATAAGGCTTGTTGGGCTTTTATCCAAATTGGGCTTGGCTTATTGGGCTTATCCACATAGGATTAGGTAGAAATGACACAATATAACCACTTTTAAATCCCAATCCATCCTTGCTCATTTTACAAAATTGACTAGTATATGAACATGTTTAATAGATGACTCCTAAAAATAGCACATGAGCCTTTTTTATATTCTCTGGGTTGTTTGGTAGAGTGTATTAGAAAAATAATTATATATTAAATTTATGTATTGTTAAAAGTTAGTTAACTAATTGGTCACCCAAGTATTGAAAATTGCCTTCAAATATCACTTTTTGTTTTATTTAGGACTAAAATATCACTGAGCTATCACTATTTTCTTCAAAATATATTTAACACTTCAAAAGCCTTATTCTCTCCTAGCTTTAGATTTAATTATATGAATTATCATTGATCATTGAGAAAGTAAAGAAAATTTTTTTGAATCTTGTAGTCTTAAACTAAAGATATGTAAAATATACTGNGAATGCTTATTGCCAGTTGAGGCCAAGTTTGAGCGTCTATTTATGTATTATGCTAGAAATTAAGCATGAAGCAATACTACATACCAGTAGTTACAATGGTGTAAAAAAAAGTAAGAAAACGAGATTCCTACACAAAAATTGAAGTACGTGTTTCATTTATTCACCAAATTCAAAATTGTGTAACGTTAAATTCAATTATTTTTGTTCTTCTGAGAAATCAACAGAGAATTTCGGTGTTCAGTTCTACCTCGGGAACAAACGGGGAATCGGAATGATGCAGCTGAGGAACTGTAATTCGAGAGCTCGAACACACTGGAACTTTAGCAGAAGTTACTCTCAGAGAAAGCGTAGGATAAGCAGAGGTGGCGCAGCATAAGACCGCCATTTTCGCAGAGCTTGGAGGGAAAATGGATATGGAAACTGGAGAGTGATAGAAAGGAAACTAATCCATATAGGCTATAAGGCTTGTTGGGCTTTTATCCAAATTGGGCTTGGCTTATTGAGCTTAGGGAAAATTCTATGAAATAGCAAACTATTAATTCAAATTAAATGTTATAGTCATAGTTTATTTTAATTATAATTCGCAAAAAATATCCCCTTTTTTTCCATCTGATTCTGTATATAATTAGGCATTTTCGGAATACAATTAGTCATTTTATATATTTCGGTATAAAATGCGGTTGTGTTTGTATAAAGTGAGAGAAAAGTGTATATACAACTATAAATACATATATTTTCGTCCTATACACTTATTTTTATACAAATACAAATCTTATTATACAAATTACAATGTATAAATGAATTTATACAAAACTGAACAATTTGTATAAAATTGGATGTTTGTAGCGAATTATACAAATCAAAAGCTCCATAGCAAACATAAAATTTGTTATGGAGTGCAATTATGCAAACTATAGCTATAACATACAAATATGATTTTTATGTTTGTTATATGTGAAAGTTGCTCTTGAGCTTATCCACATAGGATTAGGTAGAAATGACACAATATAACCACTTAACATTAGAATTACATTATTAAAATAAAATAATTTTTCATTAAAAAATAATTAACTTAAGCATTTTTTAATAGATGACTCTTAAAAATAGTAAATGAGCCTTTTGATATTCTCTGAGTCGTTTGGTAGAGTGTATTAGAAAAATAATTATATATTAGCTTTATGTATTGTTAATAGGAGTTAGTTTCCTAATTGGTCACCCAAGTATTGAAAATTGCCTTCAAATATCACTTTTGTTTCATTTAGGACGAAAAAATCGCTGAACTATCACTATTTTCTTCAAAATACACTTAAGACTTCAAAAGTCTCCTTCTCTCCTAGCTTTAGATTTAATTATATGAATTATCATTGATCATTAAGAAAGTAAAGAAAATCTTTTGAATCTTGTAGTCTTAACTAAAGATATGTAAAATATACTAAAATGTCACTTAATCATGTAGTTTTAAACATTCAATATGGAAAGTTAAAGTTAAAGAATTAGCCAAAAAAAAGAATTTGTTCTTTTTTTTTCTTTTTTAAAACAGACTAAAAAATAAACAAGACTAACAAATTGAAATGGGACAATACAAAATAATTTTCCAAAAGAAAACCTATAATAATTATATTTATTGCTTTAAAAAGTGGCACGTCAAATTTCGGGACCTAAGATAGATACCTCATTTTCTAACCCTAGAGTCGGCCCTCTAAATAGGTCATGGAGGCGCCACAGTCCATTTATGTTCTCATTGACAAAAGTTGATACTCAATTTCTTCATAGAGATCTGACATTTCCGTGTTATGAGAAGGTGTTGTACGTGGAGTTGCCATAGTCCATCTGTATTTTCATTGACAAAAGTTGAATCTCAATTTCTTCATAGAGACCTGATATTTTCGTGTTATCAAAATGTGTCGTATGTGAAGGCGCAAAGTCCATCTGTGTTCTCAGTAACAAAAGTTGAATTTCAATTTACACATAGAGACCTGACGTTTCCGTGTTATAGAAGGTAAGACTGTTTTTTTTACTATCTAGATCTATTTTAGTAATCAACTTGATTTATTTTAGGTGTTGGTACAAAAGGGGCTATTTAAACAACATGCAAATATTTGTTATTCTTGTATCACTAATTATTTTTTTCTTTTATTGTTTATGCACATAAATAAACGTATCTTGTTCAATAAATTGTTATGCATTCATATAGCTATATGTAATTGTCTTTCGATGATGTTCAATGTTAGAGGCATACAGATTAATTAATAGATCTAACAATTTATGTCACATCCCTAAAAAGGCTTTTTTTTTCTTTTGATTTTTTAGACCATTTGTGCCTAATTCTAGAATGACATGTTTATACTATTTTTTTCTTGTTTTTATATAGTTCTAGACATGTTTACCAACAAGGAGTTAGATAATTTCATGGGTGTCTTAAGCAAAGAATTAAATCGTGTGGAGATTGAATGTGGTGTCACTAATCCCAAATATGGTGATTCAAAAGGAATACTAAGAATTTTTCAAGGTGGAAAACTTGAAATTGTTTGTCATGCCATGATGGATGCAAAAAAGGTCATCTTTATTTTTCATTATTAATTTTCAATAATTTGTTCTAAAGTAATTCTTTCTTCAAAGTATTCAATCTTATATAATCTTGTTGTATAATTTTTCTGAAATATTTTACAAAGTCAATAATTTTACAAGTACATGTTCTGAATTATGAAAAGAGAAGGAAGAATTGTTTGTTGTTGTAGAATCTAATTAGATGTTTGTATGTTTTTAAAAATCTTTAAGAGTAGTTTGATTGGGAACAAATGATTTTGTTATTTTAATGACGAGATTATAACATAAAGTAAAATTAATAATGAAATTATTTAGTAGACATTCTTTTAGTAATTTGAATTTTACACTAGATAAATTGAGATAAATTTTTAGCTTCAATATTAACCATATATTTTCTAAAGAATATTAAAGAACAACCTTGGAGAAGGACATCTTGATCACTAAATAATTATGTTATTATTTAATCATCATATTATAATCCTGTCATATAACTTATTCTACTAAATTGTCCCCTCAAAAACTTGTATCTACTATCTAATGCTAATCATCTGAAAGTGGAGCTACAGTTCTAGTTATGAATTCAATATTATTCAATAATTTTGATAAAAATGTTATATTTATGTTATGAAATCCACTTGATCATATATATATAAACAATTTACTCAAACACTTGGTAATCTACAATTTAAAAGTTTATAAACTCAAAAAAAAGTTGAATTTATCTTTGTTATATCATGTCTTTTTTTATTAATAAATAAACAGTTATTTGTTTGACATGCAGTGAAGCTATCACCGATTGAATTTGTTAAACATGTTGGGAGAAAGATGGCAATGCAAAATTGGAAGAGTCAAATTTGGGTGAATAATAAGGCAAAATTTGTGGAGGACATGTTTTTTGAAATATCACATTGATACATTTCATAGGCCAATTCGTGGAGGAATTATACATCGTGATGAGTTCATTTGTTGCACTAAATGTAACAAACAACGTCGATTTTTTAGACGAACTAAAGAAGAATGCAAATATTATCATGATGCTATTGCTATGAGGGATTGAAAATGCTCTGATATGCCTCAAAAAAGGGAGTACTATTTTTTATCTATAATTTTTTTCAGTATTAGTATAGTTTAACCTATTATAACAGGTGACGTGTCTTATTTATTTATTTTATATGAAACAAGTTTATAGTCTATTTGACCAAGGATTCAGAATCTGATAATCTTTAAAAAGTATTTTTTGAGAAGTAGTAACAATTTGATTTTATTTTATTTAATAATATGAGTAACATTTTGTGTTTGGACAAGCTTTCGGAAAGTGTTTCTTGCGTAAATGTTCCCTTTAGCTTTTGAAAAAAAATTATGCTAGTATTCGTTTTGTTTTCTTTTTCATAAAAAAAATGGCCAAACACATCAATTCTTAAAATTAAAAAAAAAAACACTTTTTGAAATTAAAAAATTGGCTTCACAATAAAATTATTAAAATGTTTGGCCACTTTTTTATTTCAAAGAATAAATAGCTTAGTAAAAAAGTAACAATCAATTCATAAAATAACACATGTATTTTATGATCAAGTATCATGCATTTATAAATTATAATATATGCATGTATAACTTGTAATAGATGTGAATTAGTATGTCTTTCAACTCTACTACAATTTTTCATCATTTGTACAATTATTACTATCATTTCCTTGAATAATTTGTAGAATAAAATTTGCATATTGAAGATTATATTTTTATTGTTTATCATAAGTTTGATTTACTAATGATAATTTGTTTTTATGGTTAAGTTGTAATGAAGCTGAAGAGCGTGCAAGTCGAAAATTGTGCAGGGGCTGTCCAAAATCTGCTAAGTGCAATGGCTGTGTTAGGTGTGTGTGCTTCAGTTGCAGTATGTGTACATTTGAAGATTGCAAATGCCGTGCATGTGTCAACTTTTTCAACAACATTTGATGAAGTAACTCTTCGTTGACGTGTCTGCTTCTAATCGAGGGTATTTATGAAATTTCTATACTTTCTTCATTTTAATTTGTTCATGTTTTTTTTTTCAGTGTTTTATATATTTATATATATTTGACAATTACTTTTACTACTATATAGAAGCCTCTAGGAGTACCTACCTAAGCATGCACCTCTTCGTTAACTTATCTGCTTTTGACCGAGGGTATTTATGAAATTTATGTACTTTCTTCGTTTTAAATTTGTTTATCTTGTTTACTACTATATAGAAGACTCTAGAAGTAGACACTTCTTCGTTGATGTGCTTGTTTCTAATCAAGAATATTTATGAAATTTTTATACTTTCTCCTTTTTAATTTGTTTCTCTTGTTTTTTTCAGTCTATTATATATTTAAAATTACTACTATATAGAAGACTCTAGGAGCACAACATTTTAATCTTTTATATATTTGAAATTACTACTATATAGAAGACTCTAGGAGCAAGGCACCTCCTTGTCAATATTTTTGCTTCTAGTCGAGGGTGTTTATAGAACTTCTATACTTTTTCTATAGTCAAGGGTGTTTATGGAATTCCTACAAGATTAAGGGTGTATTTAAGTTTAGTTAGTCAAGTATAGGGGTGTTTTTAACATTGTCAATAGTTCAGAGATAAAACTAATAATTCACGTCAAATTTAAGGATGTTTTCAATACTTTTCTGTTTATATATTTGAAAATTACGTACAGAAGTTTATAATTAAAGAAGAAATAAATAAATTGACACACAGCTGATATGCATTCAATTGGTTTCTTTCATTTTCAGCACTTTGCTTGTACAAGTTTAATCACATCCTAATTTCTCTCCTTTCTTTAAAAAAAAATTATACAACTTTGACTACAAAAGGGAGCAAAAATCTATTAAGCCTACAAGAAAGTTTGCACTATCCAGGAGTACAAAAGACAAGCATACAGAAAAATATCCACAACATAACCAACAGCACAAAGTAGGAAGGCTTGAAACTCCCAAACCAGATGCAAATTGCACGTTCCTCGATCCTTTTTCACACTCTGCTGCCAGTTGCACAATATATACCTGCGAGCAACATGAATACAGTATATTGAAGAAGCTTAGCTTATATATACTCAAGGTAACTGACTACTACTGTTGCCTGCCTTCTGCTTGGCAGAACAGCTTCGACTCCTTCTTCTACCTTTTCGCGCATTAACAATTTTAGTAGCCAAAGAATGGCCTTGAACTCCTAGTCCATTCGCTCCCACTAACTTTAACCCAAGACCTTTAAGCAACTCTGACAATTTGCAATTGTTTCCCTCCTTCACCAACTGCAGCTCATGTGCTTGCTCACGAGACACAACTGTATAAAGCTGCAGTGATGGATTTAATAAATGTTGAGGCATATTATCTGCCTCCACTGTATTAAATTCATCGTTGGATCTTCCAAAAGTAACTCTCATGAGTCCTAAAGATTTAGAATCACAAGTGAGGGGATCAAATACAAATAAGAACTTCCCGAATGCTAGATCTGGCTTTATGAACAACTCTTCCAAGACATCATTGCTTGGTCCAACATTCTTTGATACAGTTCTCCTTGGATTATTTTGCCTCGCTTTCATGGTTTGGGAAATGTGAGAAGCTTCTCTTAAACCACTCAAATAGGCTCCATGCATGGTGGCTGGATGTTGTCGAATCGTAGCCTCTCCAGCAAAAAACAACCGATCTCCAAGATTTTCTGCAAGTATGTCATAATCACTGCCAGATGACTGAACACGAATATGTGAATATGAGCCAAACGAAAAGGGGTCACTTCCCCATTTTGTGCATATGGATTGTATAGGATCAGGCACACTTATTCCCTTTGGCTCATAGATGCCTGTCGAAGTAGCCAGATGAAAATCAAAATCAGATTTCAGGTTCTTCCTCAAAGAACAAAAACAGGGAAAAGAAAATTAAAAATCTATCTAGTCTTATATAAATATGGATGATACGTCCCCAAGGAGACCTCCTAGTGGTTAAATCATGACAATAAGGTTGAAATCCCTACTACAACATATGGTGTGAACCCACTTTCTCCGGCCTCCATGAGCAGGATCACATGGGAAGCCTGTTGTTTGTTACCTGGACAGGCTGATTGGTGGATTAGTCAAGGTGCGTGTAAGTTGACCCAAACACCATCCATAGAAAAAATATAAAGATACAAAAACAAAGATGGATGATACCTTTGAGAATGTTAATCACTCGATTAATTAAAGTGGATGGCTCTGTGCTTTCGAAAAGTTGAGCAGCATCACCAGCAACAAGTGCAATAAGTACCGGACCCCCAGAAACAGTATGGTAACTGTAAAATAAGAAGTACTCTCCTCGTCTGTGGCTATGATGGTTGAGGCAACCGAAGGTATCCAAGTCTTCGCCCCAAAAAATATGAGGGAATACCATGGCAACCTTATTCAGCAACCCAAATCCTAGCCTATCAATAGCTTCAAGCTTCTTCTCAGGTAACTCTGGTTCAAATCTAATTGATCTTCTTTTTAGTACCCCAAGAGGAACAGTACATAGGACCATGTCTGCCTGAAAAAGTTGGTCCCCAGCAACGACCTCAACTCCTTCATTTCCATACTTTATTGTCTGAACAGTCTTTCCATAGAATATAGGAACTCCTTTGCACAGTGCTCTGATCATACCCCGATTTCCACCAGCAAGAAAACAATGATCACCACCCATTTCATAAGGATCGTCCTGATCCCAATAGGCAGCAGAGAGTTCCGAGAGGCATCCAGCATTTGCATATTCCAAGTTTGCAAAATGCCAATGCAGAAGTTGCTTCTCCTCTTTAGTTTTAGCCACACAATATAATCGTCTAAGTGTCTCCAAAACGGAGCCTAACGAGACATCAGTAGCCAATCCACTTACAATTTTTCTTAGCTCAGTAACTTTGTCTAGTAGCTTATTGAAAATGAGTTCAATTGTGGAATCAACTACTGCATCAACAGGAGCACCATCAGGCTTGTATAAAGGACACTTATCTCTAACCTTGTGAAGCGGAATGGAAAGTTGTCTAGCCAAAACTCCCAAAGGATTCGCATGGATACCAGTTATAACACTGCCACCAAGATCCACAGCAGCAAACTTTCCCTTCCATCCCATTTTCTCAGTATAAACTCTCCCTCCAGGTCGGTGCCTACCTTCAAGGATACTTACCTTGAATCCAAACGACATCAGTTGCCTTGCTGCAGCCAAACCAGCGAGTCCAGCACCAACAATAATTACAGACCCTTCACTAGGTTCCTCAGGAAGATTAGTTACAAATGACGGTGAAACCCCGAAATTTATATACCCGTTACTCAAAAGAAAATCATATGCTATGGCTACCAAATGTTCATACTCAACACTTACAGTTTCCCTTATCCTTCCTTTGTTCAGCCAAATATGCACATTCTCCCTCCATTTTGCAAGAATATGGTTTCTCACAACGATGTAATCGTTTTGCTCTTTCCCATCCAGTTCACTTACAACTCCAGCCTTTATTTCTTCTTCAAGAAGGTCATCAATTGGGAAGCCCAAAGAAAGAGCAATCAAGGCCTCTTTTTCAGTTTCTTTCTCCAAATCTTTCTTCGTTCTAATCTTCTTCCTCACCGGACCACCCAACTGCTCATCTATGAAATTATCCATCAAATTCTCATCATAATTCCTAGAAGCTATCCTCTTTCTCACAGGTCTCTTTGAGATTGA
>NC_064290.1:57747458-57789437 GCF_019186545.1 Solanum stenotomum
ACATCTAATCATTGATAAAGATATAAACTATTATTTTATTCTATGAAAAATTACAAATCTGAATTAATAATTTAAAGATATTAATTCACTATTTATATTTAATTAATTTAATGATTAATAAGAAATTTATATAAATTAATTTTATGTGTTGAATTTTGTGTACATGTTTGTATTGTTATTAAATTATATTTTATATCCACTGTATTTTAAATTATTCTTAATTATAATTTTACACAAATTTAAGACTTTAAAAAATATTTGAACTTTTATGAATTCGAAAAAAAACATATGTAAAATGAATCAACATGTCATTTAAACTTATGATATTTAATATTTCATGTGGAAAGTAAGAATTGATAAATTGTTAACATGGAGAAAAAAATATTTTTTAATTTATTAAAACATCATAAAAGTAATAAAGGACAAATATGTAAAAATATTTGAACTATTTGATATTTTATGAAATAAAAATAATTATAAATTTTTCCGCGCAACGCGCAGGTACGTATACTAGTTTAAATAATAATAGTATTAATTAAAATAATAATAATAATATAATAATAATCATGTGGATAACAATAAATTTAATTGTTAATCAGTTTTCAGTTTCCACGAAAACTGTTTTCGTATTTGAATTTTAAAGTTTTTCTATTTCAAGATAAGATTTAAAAATATAAGGCAAACCTGTTTTGAATCTTTTACTATTGCAATAGAGAATGGAGTTTTTGCTCTTCTTTGAGTTGTCAAATTCATGATGAAGATCACCCATCCGTTAACAACAGTTTCTTAATGAATTTTTATTGTAATAAAAATTAAACGTTATAGGATTATCTTTCGTATATCTCTATCCATTCAATGTATTATCCGAAAGTGATACAGATTTATGAAAATATCATACAACGGTAAGCATCATATTGTACTATAATATCGCATATAATTATCTAATTTTTTAAAAATATTATATAATTTATATATGACTTTTAGAAAAATTCAAAGATAAAAATAAAAAAATTAAATAACATGGCCTACAATTTGATGTTCAAGTGATTAAACGTTTTTAGTTTTGTGCTTAACATTATCATGATCATAAGACTTTTCTTAGTTATATTTTGTTTTAATGCAATAATTAAATTTTTGTATATCTTTATTATTCTAAGAAGAGGATAATATGAATAGGTTACATATGACTTTGAATAATTTTGAATAACATTCTCTTAAATAAACTTTAGTATATTATTTTATAATAAGTTGTTAAATAGCTAGAGCGTATTGATAATATTAAGTTGTTGACAATTTTAACAAGGTTGTATGCATCAGCATACGTGAAAGCATTGTCTCAACTTATATATTCAGTATTTACCTTTATTTAAAAATATACTATTTTTAGAGTTTGTTACTTTTTCTTATTTAAAATATACAAATTTTTGAGTTTGTAACTTTTTCTTTTGTGGAAAGAATTATGAGGATATTACATAACTGTATATGGTAAGCCTTGCAACTTGGCAAATATTCTTTTTCTCTTATCTTCTGTTATCTCTACCCTAATGTGATTGTCTAAGTCATTATCGAAAGATAATAATTAAAAGCTGTTATTTATTCTATTGATCTAAAGATGTGAATGTTTTTATTTAAAAAAAAATCCTATTTCTTTTTATGGTCATCAATGATTTTTTTTTGTATGAACATAAAATTACATATGTACATGAGTTTTTATTGGGTATTTGTGATGGTGATTATAAAAATAAGTGGTTACTTTCAAGATATAACACATGTTCTAAACATATAATTCATTTTTATATATTTTCATACCATTGTTAAGATATAATTGCATGACATTTTCAAATAAAAATACATTTTAAATTTAAATTGATGATTTGTCAAATTATCACGTTGCTAAAAAGTATTGTCATACAAGACTAAGAAACTGAACAAAAACTATATATAAAGAATGACCCAAAATAGGTGATAAAATTGTATAATTTGAATTTTTAAATATGAATAAATTTCAGAAAGAAAAAAAAAAGCTATTTTGTATATCAATTTGTCAATTTACTACGTTATTATATAATTGTATTTAATTTAAATTGGATGATAATGTTTTTCAAAATTAATACATATAAATCATGGAGTTAATTACAATGAATGAGATGGTAAAATGCTTTTATCAAATATCTCCAATATACATTTTTATTTTTAAGAAAATGTAACTGAATGAAGTGATAAACACAGATATCCACGTGTATAAGTGAGAAACTATTTTACTGTCAGTTTAAAACTGTCTTCCTAAATACTTTTCTTGCTTTAATTCCCATCAATATCCATCATTTTTATTTTTCCCCATATTTTTCAAGACAATACTTGAAATTATGCTCTACGGATAAGATCACTTAATTAAAATTTTAACACATATTTAACCGAAAAAATGTAATTTAAATACACATATAATTAATGTAAATAATTAAAATTAAAATTTAATACCTCACACGTTGAATATATTTTTACAAGTAGTCAAATCATTATTTAGGTTATACATAAGACACTAAATATAAATAAATAAATAAATTATAGTTAAAAAACATATACACGAGGATAATAGAGATTGTGTGAGCATACTTATGATTATGTTATTTCAAAAAAAAATATAGTAAATAACTAAATACTAATCATTATTGTCAACAAACTAGATAATGAAACAATTCTAAATAATTGAATAGCAGTACAATCATAAATTAAATTTCACACCTACAAAATACATATACTACTTATCAGTATTATGAAAAGAAAATTAGAAATATTAAATCAAGTGGCAAGCTCATAAAAAATCACATAGCAATGTATATTAACACAATCTAAAAGCAATACAAATGATGAAACAATAATTTTCAAATTTTATGAATTCTAAGTTTTAGGATAACACGCAAGATAATAATATAAATTTTTTTTCAAAAAATGTAAAAAAAAAAATTCTCTTATTAAAAAAAACATTTCATGTGAAAGGTTGAAATTTGATACTTTATAATGTAGAAGAAATAAATAGCTTTATTAATAATTCAATATATATATAAAACTGAAAACATAGTAGTTGATTATATCTATTAGAATAATATTATAACAAAATAAAGTTGTGTACTAAAATAAGTTAATCTGATCATATAATTAGTAATAGTGTATTATTATAAGTGTTTTTTTTAAAAAATGTTACAAGTAAATAATAAATTTTATAAATTGTTTTATTTTAAAAATTATGACATTTAAAATATCCGCGCAACGCGCGGGAATGAATACTAGTTATAAGTAAATACAAACTTGCAAAGAATTTTAAAAACTACATAAATCTCACTACTTTACATCCTAATTACTACAAATCATTAGTTTTCAATATTACTACCTATACCATTTTTCGTTCATAAGATACATGGATAATAAACTTTAAGATACATGACTCTATTAGAATTTAAGAGATACATGTTTTAAAGGATAGGATACATATTTTAATTAATTTGAATTAACTGTTTTAGTTTAATTCCTTAATTAAAGGAGTAAGTTATGGGAGATATAACAACCATAATGTAATTATGGCTCCATCTCCTCATCAACGACTGATATCATCAAATTATTTTCTAAACTTATCTTCTTCATCAAATTATCGTCCTTTTGAATCACCAAATTTTCTAAATTTCTTTTGATCATGGTGAATATCACAATACTATTGAGTCATTCCAATTCATGGGTATCTCAAATCGAATATGAAAATTATAGAAGATACATGTATTTGTCGACTTTAAAATCGAGATACATATTTCATTTGTTTAAATTAATTAGTTGTAATTCATTTCCTTAATTAGAGGATTAATTGAGATACATGTATCATTACTCGTGAGATACATGTATCCATCGATTTTAAAAGTCAAGATATATGATTTATAACTTTGAATTAAAGAGGTATAACTTATTTCCTTAATTAAAGGATTAATGGATGAATGATTAACAATCAAAACTGATTTACATGATCCTTGATTATCAACTTTAACAAGTTTTCCTATAATAATGAAATCATAAGTCATAGTAATTTTGTAATTGTAAACTTCATCTCCTTCATTAATTCCTTCTTTTGTATATTAAATTTTCGAATATTTTGGCCTTGAGATACATGTATCATTTTTCTTGAGATACACGTATCCATCGATTTTAAAGTCGAGATACACGATTCATTATTTTGAATTAAAAGGGTGTAATTTATTTCATTAATTGATGAATAATTAACAAATCAAACAGATTTACAAGATACTTGTGTATCAACTCTAACAAGTGTTCCTAAAATAACGAAATCATAAATCATAGTATTCTGTAATTGTAAACTTCATCTTCTTCATCAATTCCTTCCTTGTATCTTAAATTTCCGGCTTTGAATGTTGGCGNTGATTAACAATCAAAACTGATTTACATGATCCTTGATTATCAACTTTAACAAGTTTTCCTAAAATAATGAAATCATAAATCATAGTAATTTTGTAATTGTAAACTTCATCTCCTTCATTAATTCCTTCTTTTGTATATTAAATTTTTGAATATTTTGGCCTTGAGATACATGTATCATTTTTCTTGAGATACACGTATCCATTGATTTTAAAAGTCGAGATACACGATTCATTATTTTGAATTAAAGGGATGTAATTTATTTCATTAATTGATGAATAATTAACAAATCAAACAGATCTACAAGATACTTGTGTATCAACTCTAACAAGTGTTCCTAAAATAACGAAATCATAAATCATAGTAATTCTGTAATTGTAAACTTCATCTTCTTCATCAATTCCTTCATTGTGTCTTAAATTTCCGGCTTGAATGTTGGCGGATGAAGACCCTACAATGACAAAAACCTAATTTGTAAAAGTTTATACAATCAAATTTTACACCAATATGAACTCTGTCTCAAATGCATGAACGGAATGTAAACCAATATACATGAGAATAATGAAAAATAATAATAATTTACCTCATTGATACAATAATTGTGTTGAAAAAACCTTGAACTTCTTCTGGATAATATTAGTCATCTGAAAGAAGCAAGTTAATGACTAATTTATAGAAAAGATGTACGGACCATGACGATAATGAATATGAGTTTGTATATGATGTTAATTATCACGATTTGGTTAAGGAAGAGAGAGAGAGATGGGGTGGATGTGAAGTACGTGGGGTGGAGATGAACATTAGGGTAATGAGAAAATAATTTGTGTACCATTAATTAAGGAGTTTAAATTTTAAGATAATTATCCAATACCATATTTAAGGGATTTGTGTATCTAGTTAAATTTTTTAAAATATATGGTATAAATATTAAAAATGGTATTATGTGTAATTTTTTTAAACTAAAGGTAAAATAAGTATATATGGTAGTAAAGTATGTCTAGTTAGGTGGTTTTTCCAAATTGAAATATCTCAACCAGCCTACCTATTGGACCAATAAACCAATGCAAGACCATAAATGGGCCAAATCCAAAAAGTAAAGAATACTAATTTGTCCGGCCCATGTACACTAACTAAAAGTTTCCTCTTGGGCCAAATTTAGGTCCAATAAAAATTTCGAACTTTTGGGATAATTTACAAGAATGACTTTGGAAGTAGGTAGTCTTAAACTATTGATCCCACTTATTTCATAGACTAAACTTTAAGTTTAATACTATACTTTTAACTTTGAAAGTTTGTCCACGGACCAAAAGGGGTTAAAAGTTCACGACCACTCATTTTCTAAAGTCATTGGGTGTAATTTCCTGAACTTTTTTAGAGTGCAATATAATAGTGTATGCTACTTTGATCAAAATCAACTTTAAATTAACACATGTTTAAAATCGCAAGTTGTAGATAATATTTTTGATATATGTCAAAAAGTTTTACGTTGTTTTTTAAAACTTTGTGCTTAATCTAATATGATGCAACGTATATGCAAGAGATAAAAGGAGTTGGAGCTTTCTTCTTTTTCTTCCACATAGTGGACACAACATCATATGTCAATTTCAGTACATGTGAGATGTAGCAATTCTGGTGCAAAGAACACTCTTCGTGAAATTTTTGATTCCGCCAATGGAGTTGGAGCTTTCTTCTTTTCTCCCACAGAGTGNCCACATAGTGGACACAACATCATATGTCAATTTCAGTACATGTGAGATGTAGCAATTCTGGTGCAAAGAACACTCTTCGTGAAATTTTTGATTCCGCCAATGTAGTTGGAGTTTTCTTCTTTTCTCCCACAGAGTGGACACAACATCATATGTCAATTTCAGTACATGTGAGATGTAGCAATTCTTGTGCAAAGAACACTCTTCGTGAAATTCCTGATTCCGCCAAAGAGTTGGAGCTTTCTTTCTTTTCTTCCACAGAGTGGACACAACATCATATGTCAATTTCATCTCATGTGAGATGTAGTGTAAACATCAACCCAAAAAGTCTTGGAAAGTTGCATTCAATATATTTAAAAATAAATAAAAATAATTCAAACAGTCTCTTTCAAATTCTGTTAGCAGCCAACACAGTGATTATTAAGTGATCAGCTTGCTAGATCACTTAATTAATTTATTTGATACATCAATTCTGATTAGCTTGTTCATATATTCAAAGACTTCTTTTATGTGATTAAGCAATATATATTTTATTACAAATTCCTTGTTTATTTTATTAAATAAACGTGATCTACTAGGATATACATCGTCTTAAGTACTTTCTTGGATTGTATTAAACCTATGTTGCTTAAATTCTTGAAAAATACTGTCCATTCATTATTCACTACATAGCACCGTCAATTAAAACACAATCATTTCTCCAGAAAATTTGTACGTGAAATTTATATTGAAACATGATTTATTCAGAATTTTAAACGTTGAAAAAAAAAACTCTTTCATTCATTATTATCAAAATCATGAACACAAAGGATATATATATGTACGAATCGTACAATATGGTTGCGAAGTTAGAATTTTCATCTCGAGAACTTATATATATAGTTCTGAGTGTCTATAGTATAGCTACTATATATAGGTTCATATATATTATTGTTATTATTATCTGTAAGATTTGAGAACAGCACCGCAGAAGCAACAAACAATAGCCTTCCAAGATTTCCAGTAAAATGGAACGTAACAAAATCTGGTAGCGGTTCGCATATGAGCAACTTGAGCTCCGTGGCCGCAACGTGAACACGAACCGGCCACGGGCTTACTCTGCCTCATCATCTTCTTCTGATCCACCAAAAAGCAAAAACAAACCATATCGTATCTTATTATATTGTATCGATCGATCAAATTAGAGAAGTAGAGACTTTAGCAACTTTTCCACCAATAAACGTAATTGTTGTTTGAAATTTGAATGATCACAAAATAATTTCATATGTGGTATATATAGTAGTAGTACATGTGTACATAAAATTATTTATGGAGGGTCCACGTAAACCGGCATAGATATGGGCGTCAGCGTGGAAGGCAGGCTGAGTTATTAATTAGACAGGCGTTGTGATCAAGTCAATGTCCAAATTCAGTTTCCAATTTAATGGATCATTGCCACGTGTACGTGGAACTCTCGTGCCTTTACTTCTTCATATTTTTAATGATCCTTTTAGATTGACTGTTAATTTAGGATAGAAGGTTGTACTTTTTTTTTCCCACCCGATGTTCGATATCCATATTAGAGCCCGACTAAATTAAGATTCTCGTTGAAAAGTCCCACATAGGAGGTAAAGTGCTCCCTAACAAAGGCGGCTCCATATCCAAGGGGGCTCGAACCCGAGACCTACTGGTTAAGGATGAAGGAGTACTTACCACTCCACCATAACCCTTGTTGGTAGAAGAAGGTTATGTTACGATCTCAAGTAAATACTGCAGTACTTCTTTAAAAACATACTAAATAAGCACTTTTGATTTCTTATAAGTCTGGTCAGGTTATGAGTCAATATTACATAAATAATACACTCTCTATATATATACCTTTAATTTTTACATTATTATGTTAAATTGACATGTTATTGCTATATTTTTATTGTTACCCTATTAGATTTGATATGAAAAATTACTTGTTGTAAGTTGAATATGATAGTATAGAAATTATATACGTTGAAAAATTCTTTTTTTTTATGCGGTTCATGTACTTGAACATGCAAGTATAGTTAAGGTGTGCGTAAGTGCCATGTGTCCATTTTACAGTTGGGATGCTTTTATTCTTGTGATTTAATGCAGGTCCTTTTTTTCTACTTAAAACTCCAATTGGACACCTCCAAGTTCAACTTATCTTTTACGTTCTACGTTATACAAATTAAAAAAGTGAGGTCCATCCCTTATAAAATATTTATATTATAAAATAATACATGTCGAACACAATACCGACAAGAGCATGCATAATGATTTTCCGAAAATTATTTAACAGTAATAATATAATATTTATAAAAGATTTTAGGGAACAACACTACGTTTTAGTTTCAAACAAGTCAAACTAGTCGGGATTGAAGTTAGAATCCAGTTACACAAAATTGAGAAGGCCCAAAGTTTATTCTAGTTTTCTTATTGAGCCATTATGTTTAAGGCCCGTGTCTTTGTAAAGAACAGTTAGCCAGTGTATATGTAGATATTTTGTCTATTTTTCTATATTTTCTCTACATATAAATAGTCTGAATGGAATTTTTTTAGCAATTTCAACTTCATGTTTCCAAGTTGTAGAGAACAATTCGAACTAAGCCAATTTTTTCAGATTCATTTGCCTTATAACCTTGCTCCCCGTTGTAATAATTATTAATATATATTGTAGCAGAAAATAATAAATCAAAACGCGGGTACAAACAAACTTGAAGGAAGGAATTAGAATCAAATTTGGACGATCAACTTACCCACCCCAACACTAACTCAACTAGGAGCGAGTTTGCATATTTAGTAAACAGAAAGAGAGAAACTTTCTTTTGGCTCGATTTATTATGATGAATCAAATAAAGGCACTAATAGAGTTTAAATGCTCTTCAAAAGAGAGTAAATATATAATATGGAATTAACATGTAAATGTGGTTAATTCCATTGTGCCCAAGCTATTATTACAAAAATTGACGAATATAACCAATTATCTTTTAGAATTTCATCTTTAGATAAAAAAATTCAAGCTGAAAGTTGTGTGTTGTCAAAATATTGAGTTTAAATAGCTAGTAGGTAGAGAAAGATATAATTGATGTTTTTAAGTCTTATGTGAACTTCAAGATTTTGATTTAGTGGTAAGAGCACAACAAGTGATATATGAGTTAGACGTACGTCACATATTCGATTCTTATTATAAATAAAAGTCTAAATATCAAAAACAAGTCCATCATTTATCAAATTTTAAATCGCGCCCCACTAGAACTCGAGAAATTCTCTATTATACATATGGAAAAAAAAAAATTCTCTTTATGTATCATATAAGTTACCTAATTAATTACAGAGACTATAAAATTCATGAGCTTTGATTGTTTTTTCTGATTGCTTTTACCTCAATAAAACAAAAGGGTATTATATTGCATGTGCTGTCCCAATTTAATTGTTTAATAGAAACATGAACATGTGCTATGAGGTAATCCTGCCATGTAATTTTTGGTTCCACAACTGCAATTTTTGTCACACATTTAGTTTTGTCTTTAATTTGGCTTCACATGCAATACAACTTTTCTTTTTATGATAGAAAAAAATCAAAGTGTATAGATATATTATATGAAAGTTACTTTAATTTGTCTAAGTTGTAACTCTCACATTTGTTGTCAAATAAATTAAGAGAATGTTAATATTTCTTTTGAAAAGAATCATCATTACGTACATTGTCTTCTCAATATGTTTAATGAAGGTTCGTTTGAGTGTGAAGAAAGTAAGACAAATGAAGTGTTACATATAAGACTCACGAAGGTACCATAACATTTGGAAATTAATGAGAAGCAGTTTCAGAATTTGAATTTTACAGGTTTAAAATATTACTGAATTCACTTACTGTTTGAATTATTGAATTTGAAAATTTAGTATTTATGGATATATATTAATTTTTTTACATATATATACAAAATTTGATTAAAAAATATTAAGTTCAATTCGTAATTAATATTGAGCATCAGTCGACAGAATCACATGACTTTTTTTTAATTATTATGCTTTTGTACTAAATGGATTACCGTATATCTCGGGACTTTATGTGTACTATGGTCTATGGGTGTAAAAAACTAAAAATTATGAGACAAAATTATGTCATTTATGTAAAGAATTTTTATGATATGGATTGATTGATCACTTGGTAATTAAACTAGTAGCTAATCCACCTTTCATATAGGTTTAAAATATATGTTTGGGTCGTTTGGATCCGTATATGGTAAAAGTGGTAGTCTGATTATCCTCACACCCGAGCAGTTTGTACTAATGTTTTAATGTCGCCTTATAATTAATTCTCAATCCTCTTCACCGAGATACCTTTAAAGAACTATATTTTTTTTTTCTATTCGGATGAAGTTTGAAATTCACCTATAAATTCTAAAGAATCAGAATTGGATATCTTATCATGTATAAACATATGATAAGAATGCTCATAGTATGAAAAATTTCTACACTATCAATATATATAACTTAAATCAGGTATTACAATGACCTTATTATTTGACTAGAACATGTTTGACATAAAGTACATACTATATATGTATCATATTGAGGCAAACAAATAATAAATCTTGAAATTCAAAACTTGTTAGTACAAGGAAACCCTAGATACTATGTTTTTTTAGAGGGTCTATCTAATATTGACTATATTGGATTTGAATAATGGATTTGGTCATCATATGGAGACCTTGCACATTCAATATCTGACCTAGCTACACATCACCAATTTTTGCCCATTTCTAAAGCATGCATGGACTTTGCTTAGATCATAGTATATTTTAGATCACACATCTTCTTTTGCCTACCTATATTTATAATTTTAAAGATCACAATGTGTTAGCCTATTAATTCATTTTGAGGATTTAGCATGTTCCTTGTGTAGTATTTTGTTTGGAGGACAAATATATAGTTCTTCAAATCGATAAAATATTGGACTATCGTAAAATGTATGTTTACTAATAGCTCATAATCTATTTTTAAAAATAATATTTTCAGTTTGTTTTATGATCTTTAGACCGTGATAAAAAAGGTCCATAAGTTACAAAAAACATTCATGGAAATTCACTATATATATGGCTAGGGACAACCAACGAAAAAATTATGAACTTTGCCTTGTCATAAAAATAAGGGAAAAAGGACAAATATACCTCCGAACTATCATAAATGGTACGTATATACCCTTCGTTATACTTTGAGATTGTCTATACCCTTACCGTCAATCTTTTAGATTGTGTATACCCTTAAAACTAATTGACGGACACATGGCTTCATCTCAACAATTTACCCGATTTTATTTATTTTTTTACCCAAAAACCCACCCATCTTTCTTAATTTACCCACCCATGACCCAAATTACAACACCATGGCATTTAAAATTAAAATAAAAAGCAAAGAACCCTCCTCCATTAAAACATAACCCAAAATCTTTTAAATCAAACAAATGACAAAATTGTTCTTCAATACATTTTCATTTGCAACTCTTTTTCAAATCTCATTAAAACAAAAACATAGTAGCATGTGCTTTCGTTGAAAAACAAGAGATCAATTTTAATTTGTTGTTCAAATCGATTTGTTGTTGAATGGGGTTGGAAATACTATCACCATTGATAGACAAAACTTCAAGTTTAAAAGTGGGTCTTCAATAGAATAAAAAATTTCGAATTTAAATTGATTTGTTGTTGTTGAAAGGGATTGGAAATACTATCATCATTGATGGACAAAACTTCAAGAAAAGTGGGTTTGCAATCAAATAAGAAAATTTGAACTTAAATTGATTAGTTGTTGTTGAAATGGGTTAAATATACTATCACCATTGATGGATAAAACTTCAAGCTTTAAATTGCGTTTACAATTGAATCAAAAAATTTGAGCTCAAATTGATTTGTTATGGTTAAAAGGGTTCAAAAATATTCTTGAAATAGATTTTGATGAATTGAACCAAGTGCACCATATTTTTGTGATTGTTGTTGGAAAGCTTTTGATTTTAATTTTGCACAAGGTTAAAAATATTCTTACAATCTATTTGTGTTGTTGAAAGGGGTTGATTCATTGTTGTTGTTTGAAACTTTACAGAGGATGCATTGGGTTTATTATAGATGAAGATTTGGTTATTTGGTTGTGGGTCGGGTGGATCTTTTAATTTTAGTAAATAAATAAATAAAATTGAGTAAATGGTTGAGATGAAGCCACGTGTCTGTCCGTTAGTTTTAAGGGTATACACAATCCAAAAGTGTAACGGTAAGGATATATACAACCTTAAAGTATAACGAAGGGTATTAACATACCATTTGTAATAATTTAGGGGTATATTTGTCCCTTTTCCCTAAAAATAATATATTGCATAATCTAAAAGATTGATTTCATAAAAAATATTTATAATAATAAAATACTACTCATTACAGAGAATAACTATTATAAAAAGGTTTGACGGTATTAAATATATAGCCTCCCTAATTTTGACACGTCTGTCATTGGGCACAAGAAGACGAGAAAAATTAAATGCTTATTAAGTCAGTTTTATCTTGTTCTTTGCACCTAAATAGGGAAAAAATGGTACTGTAATTAATGTAATTAAATGATATAATATCATTTATGTGATCTTAATGGAACAACTGAATGCATAATATTTAATCTATTAGTATATAATTATGGGAAGTTCTAAATGGCCAGAAAATTTGGCCAAAATTTGACCAGAAAATTAAAAAAATTATAATATTTTTTTATTTTAAAACAAACTGATCTTTTTTTCATTTTTTAGTTAAAATGTATTTAAGTTAAAAGGGTAAAAAATATTTAAAAAGTTAAAATAACATAGAAAAACTATCATTTTGGCCAAATATCACGCATTGTTGCTTTTTATGATGAATATAATTTGATGTTTCCCCCTCCCAAATTTAACTATGAATGAAAACATGTTAACATTTAATAGGTAAATGACCTATAATCCTATATTAATGAAATATTCCACTTTTATAACATGAGTAAATTTTTCATATGAACTAGCACACGTAAATAGTCACATTTGATTTAATGAAATTTTCCCTTTTCGACCAAAAAATATATGAGTAGATTCATTTTTAGTAAAAGAAAATACTATCTCCGTCCACTTTAATTTTCATAGTTTCCTTTTTTAGAATCAAACTATAATAACTTTGATTAACATTTTACAATGTATTCGTCATCATATTGATATGCAAAAAAATGGAATTTACAATACTTTTCGTATAATTTTTGAATGTTTAAATTTTTTGTTTAAAATATCGAATTATTAACTTTGAAAATTAGTCAAATTAACTTTCAAAAAATGCTACATGACAATTAAAAGTGAACACGGGAGTATTAACTAGCTTGGGCATCAAATGTTATTTCAATTTTCTACCTACTGTTCGTTAAACTTCAATATTTTGAAATGTCGGTGAAATAATGATTTTTACTCCATAATTTCAAATTTCACACATAAAATAATCTTTATTAAAACTAATACCAAAGAAAAAAATTCAAACTTTTATACTAGTCTTTTGGTATAATATATAATTATGTTCTTTAACTTAGTCTCAAATAATATTTATATATGTTCTTTGATTTTGGGTGTGCACAAAGTATATATACTTATATTATTATAAAATTAAACAAGTAAACACGCATATTAAACTGACAAACTATGTGAAATGATGCATCCTATATGACAAATTGTATGAGATGCATGCATTAAATTACATAAAATACATACGTCTTATATGAAAAATCACGTAAGATGCATGGCAATTACGTGAAATGCGTCCATTCTGCATAATAAATTATGTGAAATTAATACGTTCTATATAGTAAATCGCGTGAAATACATGCATTCTATATGACAAATCGTGTGAACATGCTCTTTTATCCTCTTTTTTTTTTTATGCCTCTTTATATTTCAACCAAATATAATATCTTATTAGTTGATGATTGGGCACTTACAATTACTGGGATACAGAGAGGCATTTCTTGTCTTTTTATGTGTGTTTTTCCTACCAACTAGTAAAATTCTAAGTTTTTGGATAGGATCGTGTATTTCACTTTGGACTTTTTATCATCACCTTCTCGGTCCATAAATTAAAAAAGCGGAAATAAAATTTTTAATTTATAAATTTTGAGTAGTAACATTTTTTATATAAATATCAAATTAAAATTATAATTATTGAATTCTATCGAATACGTAATCACTAAAGTGATGTATATTCATTGCGCCAAAAAGAAAAAGGTATTGGAAAAACTTTTCCATTGTGATTAAAACAAGAGCTGAAAAAGGAAAAAAAGAAGATAATTTTATGCATAATAAATATTCTACTAGGAAATTAAAGCACCGTCAAATAAAAAAATAAAAAAGAAAAAAAAAGACCTATTCTAAAAAATATCCCCATCAACACTTTAGGTCAATTTTTAGCCATTCCCACGTTCTTCACCTTAGAATCCATTATCTCTATTTTAAATTCTTACTACAAAACTCTATCCGTCAGTCCATATTTTACTAAACATTTGATTGAATATGAAGTTTTAAATAGATTTTTTTTTATAACATATATATTTCCCAACAAGTTATAAATATTTATATGATTTTGCTTTGTTTTCTAACTCAACGTTCAGTGTTTGATATTCGAATTAGAGCTCAAGAAATTCGACTCTTTGGCCTCATATATGACCACTAAATGGATAAGTGGTTTTTAGTAGAGTTTTTTTTTCATTGTCAAAGGTCGAATATGATCCATCCTATCACAATTTTACATAGTTAAAGGTTGAAGAAATATATTGCGAAATTTAAATCATACTTATTTGAGACAGACTAAAAAATAAATATCATAATTTTTTTTAAGCAGTGACAGAATCAAAATTTTTACTGAGAGGATTTAAAATTTAAAGAAGTAAACACAAAAACTAGCTAAAAAAAGGGTTTAACATATATAATATATACATAAAAAATAATTTTAATTATATATATATATAAATAATATAATTTTCTATCGAAAGAAATTTGAATGAACCCAGCTACATCCGCTCCCCACTCCAAGTGATAAATGTTGAAGGAAAAGAATAAATCAAATGTACTATTTCCTCCGAATGACGAAAAAGCCCTTGAATGAGCTCCTTAATATAATGCACGAATCATGCAAGGAAGGCTGAATTTGTCTTATGGCGCAATGCGTGTTGAAAAAAGTGGCATCTTATAATAAAAAAATTCTCATAAATAATTAATTAAATTTAACGGAGAAGAAAATTGATAACGAAATTGAAACCGAGTGATACTAAAGAGTAAAGATACATTACAGGATATATTATTTTTTAAAAGTAAAGAAAAGAATTGAGGAATATTTTGAAGTTTGAATAAGTTATATTATAATTAATTCAATCTATTTTGATTCGTTCAATTTAATCAATTTTAAAAGTTAGACTAACCTGTTAAAAAATTTGTAAATTGTATGTGTAACTATAAAGAAAAATTATATTAAGTACTTTAATTAAATTATAAAAAAATAAACAAATAAATTAAAATTTAGTAAGAATTGTAATTCATTGTTTAGCTTATTTTTACAATGAAATTGCACAAATTACCCTTCAAATGTTTTTTTGTTTAATCTTTTAGCAATCAAATTTATGTCATGCAGTGAAATTAAGTCTTTTAGGGTAAAAGTCATGCGGAATATAACAATAAGATATTATAACACAAAATGGAATTAAAGGCACAAATGACCCCATTTAACCCATTTCATTTCAATATTCCAAATAACTTTTGTTTGAATGTAAATCCGTACATTTATTATTTTAATTCGTTTTAATTTAATCGAATTTGCTCCTTTTAACACCCTTGCTTGAAACTTTTTTTTTTTTTGGTTTGAATATTGAAGAAGTAAGTTATGACTTGGCTCCTAAAGCATATTGTTAAAGAAGATTGCAATAATAAGATATAATAATTTTGTTTATCCTTGTTTCCTATTGACTAAACAATCCCTTGATTAGCGCAAGTCCCACAATCTTATTTTTCCACAAACTATTTTTAAAATCATCAATGGAATTTCATATTCTCTTGTTGATTTTGACTAATTGCTAACAACATTTTATTAGTATGATAATAATAATATAATATACCATAACACGATAAAACATGTAAATACAAATACTATAGTCACGAAAGGATAATGCGTAATGGATGAGATTGTTCCTTCTTTAATTAGAAGTTTTGGGTTCAAACTTTGAGTAAATGAGGTCCTATGCAACACAAATTTGAATTGGTCAAACTTCAATATAAGTATCAGATATCGGATAAAAAAAATGTCTTATATTATGAAGATAAATTGATTATTTCTGATGAACACTGAATTCAACTAAAATTTTAAATTACAATATGTGAGTTAAAATTCTAACTTATAGTATTTAAGTTAAAACTATATATATTACTTTGAATTAGGCTTTCATTACCCCTAATTATTACGTGAACAGATGTCTTTACTTTTTTTTTTCTTTTATATTAATAGCAGTTGAACATTGAAACTTTACCTACATTTAAACATAATTACTCTTTCTTCTTTTTAAAGAAAAAAGAATTAGTACATGATTTGTAGTACATGGGTCCCATAAACCTAATTATCAGTGTGAATTTGGACGTTCGATATTTTTCTTTTTCAAAAAAGTAAAAATTGACAGATAACTACATAAATTCTACAAATTTATTTTTCTATAGTAAAAAACATTTGCTAAAATGAATCTAATGCAATCATGATTTATCATTTATCGATACGTGAAAAACTCTCACGATACAAACTAACTCCCTTTCGTCGAAATTTTTTATGATATGAACGTTCACAACACAAAGCATGAAAAGTGATCTTTTCTACTCAAAATACTTGTCGTTTAGGACTAATTAATGGACATACAAGTTAACTAGCATTAGTAATAGGGTGAATTCGATTCAACAATATTTTTANTATATATAATAAAAAAAGAAAAAAAAGGAGGCAGGCCTTTAGGGAATTGATTTTGGATAGTGTAAAGATCAAATCCAACACCTCCATATGGACGACTCTTGTTAAAACTATGGAGTAAGTCACTTAATTTGTCTATTTTTTCAATATTCCTGCCCCACCATCTTCTAAATGGCGTAATCAAAATTTGATATTATTTGAGTCATTTTAATTATCAAGTTCTTAATTGGATATTTATATAAATATATATCACCCACTAGATTTCTCAATAGTGGTGATGGAACTAAACTCCTTCTACATATTCAATAAAACTCAATAATTTTAACTAAGATTTTATATTTATGTCTTTAAATCTACTTACATATACTAATAATTATTCTCTATATATTCAACAAAACTCAATAATTATAATTTAGATTCTATATTTATGTTTTTAAATCTACTTACATGTAATAGTAATTATTTTCTACATGTTTGACTAAACTCAATAATTTTACCTGAGATTTTATATTTATGTTTTATTAAATCTACTTACATGTAATAATAATTATTCTATTTATGTTTTATTAAATCTACTTACATGTAATAATAATTATTCTCTATATATTCGGTAAAACTCAATAATTATAATTTAGATTCTATATTTATGTTTTTAAATCTACTTACATGTAATATTAATTGTTTTCTACATGTTTGACTAAACTCAATAATTTTAACTGAGATTTTATATTTATGTTTTAAAATCTACTTAAATGTAATAATAATTATTTTAAACCTCCCTTCGTTTTAATTTAATTGTTTTGGTCTTACATTAAAGATACATTATTGCATGTATTTTAATTTTCATGATATTAAAAATTAAGATTAAATAGTTGTCAAAAAGTCAAAACAAGAAAAAAAAAACATTAATTTTCTAAACCAATTAAAAGGAAATAAGACAAATAAATTGAAATAATTAAATATGTTTTAATTTTTTAGAACTTGTAAATTCAAAATCTTTAACTCCGCCTATTTCATAGTATTAAATACTAGATCTAAGCAAATACTCCGGCTATTTCATAGTAAATACATATAAGATCTAAGCAAAAAGTATATTAAATGCATACTTAATATTATAACTCCACCCCTATCCGACCCGATCCATACCCAACAACTCTTTGCATATATAAATACAGTATGAATTAGAACAAACCCCACACAGCACTGGGCACTGGTAACAACTTGTTCATAAAAAGAGCACTCTCCATTATCTGACGAATCAATCAAACAAACAAACGCGGCATTACATCACCATTATTAATACTCATTTCATCCATCAGAATTTGAAAAATCTGACAGCGTGCTGTATACTAACTCTTTGTCTAATTGCTTCGGGATCTGATAAAATCACCGTACGTTGCTGTTAATCACTGTTTGTTTGTTCGTTTTCTATTCTTTTTGGTTTGTAGTGACAGAAATGTTAATGGTTTCGTGTTTTTTTTAACTGATTTTTGCAGATTTTTGAAGTTTCTATGGCGAATTGTTAATTAAGCTAAGAATGGGGAAAGCTGGTAGAGATTGGGGACAGATCTATTCAATTTACGGTGTTGATGATTGGCAAACCCCGATATTTCTGCTAATTAATGCTATCTTCTTCTCTATACTCTCTGTGATTTTTCTAGTTTATTTCGAACCTATCTGCTATTTCTTCCACCATTTCTTACCTGGCCCAAGCTCAGCTCGTTTCGCCGCCGGATTCACCGGTTCCGTCACAGCACTCTCAGCCGTTTGCCTTTTCTACGCCGCCGGCAACATTTTTTACTCCTCCGTTTCGCTTCACTGGGAAATGGCACAGCGGATGGTGAACGCCGTCGGTGATTGGTCTTCCGTTAAGCATGCTCTTGACCTTGGCTGTGGCCGTGGGATCCTCCTCAACGCCGTCGCTCTACAACTGAAGAAATCCGGGTCATCCGGTCGGGTCGTTGGGTTACATCCAACACCGACTTGTTCTCTGTCCACTCTCCGAACTGCCGGGATTGAAGGTGTTCAGGAGTACGTCACGTGCCGGTCAGGTGACCCGAGAAAACTTCCGTTCAGTGATAATTACTTCGACGTGGTGGCGTCGGCGGCGTTTGTACACACGGTGGGGAAGGAGTTCGGGCAGAAAACGGTGGTAGCGGCGGCGGAGAGGATGAGGGTGTTGGGGGAGGTGGTGAGGGTGCTGAAACCCGGCGGCGTTGGGGTGGTGTGGGATCTGGTGCACGCGCCGGAGTACGTGAAGAGACTGCAGGAATTGAAGATGGAGGATATTCGGGTTTCGGAGCGGGTCACGGCGTTTATGGTCAACAGCCACGTCATCGTATTCAACAAGCCAAGTCAGCATTTTGTGGGACCCAATGAAGTTAGACTGGATTGGAGACTCAACAATCTTTGTTGATAAAATTGCAAAATATATAAACAAATGAATATGAAAGTGATAATAGCATAAGTAATGGGTACTGTTTTCTACTTTTTTAATTTTGTAGGGGCCTATATGACAATCTGGAGAAGCAAAGTGGACCCAGATGCAATTAATGATAGTAGTAGTAATATCTACTAGATTAGTTCAAATTTGGAAAATTAAGAAAAATGACATATATAGAGAATGTAATTTTCCCCATTTTGATGAGGAAATTTGAAATTGCTCTTCTTTATATGGTGATATATATGATAATCTATTGTCATTTGTACATAATGTTTTTGATATATAAGTCTAATTAATATTTCTAAATTGCTCTACCAATTGGTATTATATTATGTGAGAATAAATATTTCATATAAACCTGACAAGTAAATATAATCAAGCACATTATTAAACATTTTGATTCGAGAAAAACATCTAACTTCTTGAAACAACTCAAACGAGTAGAACAATTATTCTGAATCACAAGAGTATATTAAGTTACGAAGTTGGAAAGATTTGATTTTGTAATTTATTATATATGTTATTTTAGTTAATTATGACCTTTCTCATTCCTCTATTCGTAAAGTAGACATACAAGACTTATTTACATCTATATTAGCTTTGATGAATATAGTTATATATTATATGTTGTTGATAGAAGATAACATATATCTCATGAAATTAGTTAAAATATGTGAAAGTTACTCTAACACAAAGTAAATGGACACACAAGATTATTACTTCCTTAGAAAGGTGTTAAACATAATGGTTTAAAGTATCAAATGTCTAGTTGAAATCTAAACTTTATTTTATTTTGAAGTCATATTATTAGGATGAAGAATTTTTTTTTTTTGGGTAAATAAGTGAGGCTTGGAGTTGTTGGGGGGTCATTATCGTACGCATAGTAGAAAAAGAAATGACTTAAATGAAAATTTAAAAATAATTGTGGACCTGAAAATCATTAGTGGTAAGTTTAGATTTTAGAAGTGTACGTGGAAATAAGTTAGTTAGCAAATATTAAATTCTACCAGTCCTTCTGTCTACCAGCATTTGCAAAATTCTATAGTTCAAATCTTGACTTTTATGACTTTTTTCCAGTTTTGTTAGCCAGTTGTTAATTTATGTGACAATATTTGATCAAGTATAAAATAATAATAATAATATATTTAATATAATTTGTAAATAAGAGTTGAAAAGAATAACGTGTTTTGAACCTTCTATTGTGAAATGTAGAGAGAATATTTTTAATCGACTCTTGACACAAAAGATGAGCAGGATATATATGTGTGTATGTGACAATATATTGTAACATTAAGAATAAATTAAATATTTTAAAGTTAAATTGTTGTTATATATAAGAATATGTAATTCTTTTTGGGATGTAAAAGAAAAAAAGATACAATTTGATAGGAGAGAGTATAAGATGTGGATAAATAATAAACCATTAAGAAATTTAAAGCTGAAAATTAAATACTATAATTTTGATATTCTCTCTATTATAAAATAACAACTACTTTCTGTTTTTTTTTTTTTTAAAATTTATGTGGACTATTTTGAAAAGAAGACGCTTCTGATTAAAATAGATTTCACATTTTCACGCCTTAAATTTGAAATTTATGATTAAGAACGGACGAATACTAACACTACATCACAACTTTGTAAATGTAGCTGAAATTTAAATCAACTAATTATTCTCAAATGTGATCAAATTAAGCACAAATTATTTTAATAACAAATTAATGTATTGTTCATGGTAGTCAACTTAACACTTATTCTTTAAACAAACTCTCTTCACACTTATTCAACGATCTTTTATCTTATTTGTATTAAGATTTAAAACTTTTTCGTGTTCTTTTCGAATTTTCTTAAATGCCTCTAACATAATATATATGCTCTTAATTTAATCTCTTTATAACTAGACAAGACAATAATTATATATATATGTTGACTAATTTGTGCATAGGCTAGTTAATTTTGTCAAACACAAAAGAAAAGAAAAAAACATTTGTCAACAAAATTGACAAAATTTCATTTACTAGGAAAATCATATGAATGGTGAAAATGAAGTTGAATATTATATTATATTATATATATATATAGGCCATAGTTTAGTAGGACAATAGAATTGGGACCTCTTTTTAATAATAACATGTGGTTAGGTATTTGAATAATTGGATAAAAGGTTGAAAAAAAGCTAATAGATATAGCAATTGAGGTCCTTGTCTAGTCTCTATCCTACACATATTAGATATTATAAAGAACATTATTTTAGTTCAAAAGTCTTTTCTGCATTTACTCCTTTTGTAGAATGGAATTTGAATGGTAGAGGAGGCTATGTTTGTTTAGAGTGAAGGAAAAAAAAAATCAACTGTATTTTTTCGAAAAATAAATGATTTTCTTACTTAGTTTCTGATAATTTGTGAATAAGTGAAAATTATTATCTTATAAGTATTTATATATAATGTAGACAAATAGTATGAAGATTGAGGGTGGGAAGGGGATAATCAGCATAAAATGTCACTTGTGGAATTTATTTTTCTTACGTACTCTTGTCAGAAAAGTCATTTTTCTGATATTCAAGGAACTTTTTTTCTTTGAAAATTTAAAATTTGACCAATTAAATATGATTTTTTTTAAAATTTTTTTTGCAATAAATGTATTGATAGAAAGACTTTGCTTAACCTAATTGTTGATAGCACAAATATCTACACCGTTTATTTAAGTGGCATGCACGTAGGTTGCACAATATAATGTTATAATTAATATAAAAATGAAGAAGATCAAATAATGAAATACATATCCTTAGAAACAAATTATATAACAGAAGATTATTATTTTGATTTTTTTAAAAAAAATAATATAAACCACAAAAAAATTTGACTACATGTGAAAGCAAGGGAAACGAATGACTAATGCATACATATATATCGGTCCTACGCAACAAAAGAATATTGAAATTGACCCTATATATATCTTTTCCTCCATAAGAAAAGTTCAAAGCAATGATTTTGAATAAGGGAACTTTAATGGGCATGACATATACTCCCTCCATCCCTATTTACTTGTCCATATTTCCTTTTTTAGTTGTCCCTATTTAGTTGTCCATTTTGACAAATCAAGAAAGGACAACAAATTTTTTCCTATTATACCCTTATTTACACTTCTTGAAAATTGTAAAAGTGTATGTTGTTTTCCTCCAATTTATTTCACTTGAATTCAAATAAGTGGTTGTAATTTTGAAGTGAAAAGTTGTCATAAGGGTAAAATTGTAACTTCACTGTGCTAATCATTGTTGCCTTAATCTGTGTGCCATTTCTAAAGTGGACAACTAAAAAGGGACGGAGGGAGTAAGATTTTGGTTTTCCACGTGGTATTCAGTATTCGTTCTTGGACTTAACTAATTCGAATTTACATTGAAAAGTTCCATTTGGAGATAAATGAATCTCTAGCAAATGTGACTCTATATTCAATGCTCAAATCTGAAATCTCTAATTTAAAATGAAAGAATATTACTCCAACTTACTATTTCATTATAACTTTTGGTAGTTCAATATTATGGGCATAACATAGAGTAATAGATAAGTTCAATATTACTATTTCCCTTAGTAGCCTCTTTCCATTTACATCATTGTATGTATGCTATCAAAGAAAGTAATAAATTGCAATGATAGAAAAAATTAGATGCAATTTGAATTTTTTAGTCTTTATAATATAAAAATAACCTTATTATTGTATTTAAAATACACATCACTCATGACGCTTCGTGACAAACAAAATTATGAGTGGGACAATACTTTTGTTTGATAGATGTGTATACAAAATTTAAATTTGATTTTGATAATGGTAAGATAATAACTTTACACGTTAGTAATTCGATTTTACATTTTAATTTTATATATATTTAGTAAAAAATACATAAGATTCAAACAAAATTTACAAAATTCTATTATATTCGCCCGTATCGTTAATGACAAACTAAACCAACTAAAACAACAACAATGATGTTGATTGTAGGTTTGGTAGGATTACAAGGATTTGCTAACAAAATTATTTCATGATTTAGGTGTTTCAACTACATTTCAGAGTTGGACAATGTTTGTGCTTGCCATTGATGTTTGAGCTATCATTATAAACAGATTTGGCTAATATAAATTGGAATATTAAATGGCCACCTAAATAATAAATATGTTGATTAAGATTTAAGACCAAACAATTTATGATATTTCTTCTCTCCTAATTTTGTGTCGTCCATTAATCAAAATGCCTATTTAATTCCAATTATAATATCCAAAAGTTTAAACACTCTAATCTAGCAATTAATTAGGCATGTGCTCCGAATGACTTTTTCAGTCCTAGGTCTTTTTTAGGTGATAGAATAACGCAAATAAAGTGTGAGCTTTTTGCGAATGCTATACCAAGATAAATATTGATATAAAAGTTATATTTTTACAATGTTTCAGCTATCAATATAGATTTAGCACGTGGAAGAGTTGATGGAGACCACATACCTTAATTTATTCCTTCTCTCCTGATTTTTGTGTGTTTACATTAACACTTGCCGGAATATTTGGGTCCTTAAAACATGGTTAATGTTGGATTAGTAAACCTCTTTTGCTTTCAAAGTTCTCCCTCCCTTTCTCTTTCAAGTTTTTCCTTACGACAATAATAACAAAATATCTAAGGTAATCACATAAAAACTCTCTAGAAAGAGTGCATATCCAGGGTAATCGCATAATTAAGGGCTAGAAAGAGTGATGTGTATACAACCTTACCTTTACAATGTTTCGTTCAAGAAGAAAATAATGAACTTTTATGACATGATAAATTCAAGATATGCTTAATTTATGGTGTAAATCATACTTCTTGGTAATTAGGGGTGTAGGAAGGGGTTAGTACTTTCTAATTAGATTTATAAATATTGTTATCTTATATTTTCAACAAGGTCCCATGGTCTAGTGGTCAGGACATTGGACTCTGAATCCAGTAACCTGAGTTCAAGTCTCGGTGGGACCTATTCTTTTTTTCTGATTTTCTAAAGATAGAAGATTAGATTTTTATAATAGAATGGTCACTCAATAGTTTTTTTTTTTTTTTTTTTTGAAGATATATGATTCTGTATATTAATCGTGTAAACAATACCTCACACAACCTATAAAAAGTTTCTTCAGTAGAAAATTAATTAAGGGACATCATTCGATAAAATACTACTAATTTGAAATCATTTTCAAATCTGGAAGACACGAGCATTTTAGGTGGTTATTTTATCTATAGACAAACAATTATAGTATCACTGGGATGATTCTCATACGATGACGCGAAAAGTGTTAAATACATGATGAAGACTGGAAGATCATCTAGCTCAACCAAAAAGATCAACAAGGAGCAACAAAGAAAAGATATGAAAAAAATAATCAAGTTTTAATCCAAAAGCACAAGGCATATAGTTAGAGCATGTACATCAGAATCTCATCTATTGTACAAGCAAAACTGTTCTCTGTACATTAGGTCTACATCTTTGACACTAAAAAAAACTTGCTTCCTTAACTGTTGTGATTTGAAAAAAGAATACATATTGTACAAACACTGGTAGACTCCAAGTTTTCAAGTTATACCATCCATGTGAAGCTCACCCATCCACTTACAATGTTTCTAAGCTCAGTAACTTTGTCTAGTAGCTTATTGAAAATGAGCTCAACTCTGGAATCAACTACCTTCAAGGATACTTACCTTGAATCCAAACGACTTCAGTTGCCTTGCTGCAGCTAAACCAGCGAGTCCAGCACCAACAATAATTACAGACCCTTTACTAGGTTCCTCAGGAAGATTAGATACAAATGACGGTGAAACCCCGAAATTTATAAGAAAATCATATGCTATGGCTACCAAATGTTCATACTCAACACTTACAGTTTCCCTTATCCTTCCTTTGTTCAGCCAAATATGCACATTCTCCCTCCATTTTGCAAGAATATGGTTTCTCACAACGATGTAATCGTTTTGCTCTTTCCCATCCAGTTCACTTACAACTCCAGCCTTTATTTCTTCTTCAAGAAGGTCATCAATTGGGAAGCCCAAAGAAAGAGCAATCAAGGCCTCTTTTTCAGTTTCTTTCTCCAAATCTTTCTTCGTTCTAATCTTCTTCCTCACCGGACCACCCAACTGCTCATCTATGAAATTATCCATCAAATTCTCATCATAATTCCTAGAAGCTATCCTCTTTCTCACAGGTCTCTTTGAGATTGACCCCCCTGAATTTGGGATTTCCATTTTTCTTTTCATATTCCCAACAAATTGGTATTTCTACAACGATGTTACACTGAACTCACGCTAATTATAGCCTGAATTCACTTCAAAATTCCAAGTCTCGGCAACCTGATACCAATTCAACCTACATAAAGTAAAACAAAATTATTTTCCAGAAAAATTGAAACTTACACTAAATTGGATATTAAAATTGATCATAGAAAGCTAGTACAAAATGTAAAAATCAGATTGGAATTTTCGATTTCTATACTGAAAAGGCGTCAGAAAATACTATCTTAATTTCAAATTCGAATTATATCATGGGAATTAGGGATTCATGAGAAACAGTGAGGGATTAGGGTTTTTGTTTCATGAGAAAGAAAACTTACAATTTCAAGCCCAGTGGAGATCCTGAAGGTGTTCGGAGAAGCAAAGAATTCACGGTGGAAAGGTTTACTCCGGCGACATTTGAAATTGGCGGGCGAAAAAGGGGAATTAGGGTCCGAATTTCAAATTGGGTTTGAGTGTTCAAAATCTGATGCAAATTTTTATTACATCCATATATTATCCATTTAACTGATAACCGTTCGTAAGTTTGGAAAAATTGACCAAAACCGTCCTTCTGTTAACTTTTTCTTCTATTTTAACGGAGTTTACTGTGTCATGCAATTTATTTTTAAAGCCTTCCTACTTTGTGCTGTTGGTTATGTTGTGGATATTTTTTTGTATGCTTGTCTTTTGTAGGGACAAAGGACAAGTATAGCCCGAAACTATCGTAAATGGTATGCAGATATTCTTTGTCATACTTTTTAAATATTGGTGTTCCTACCGTCCAAAAATTAGAGTATATATACCCTTCACTCTAACGAAAGACTAAATAGGGACATTTGTGTGCAATCTTATCCGTCGGATCGGTGGATAAGATAATGACACGTGTATGTTTGTTAGTATGAAGGATATATATGCTCTAGTTTTGGACGGCAGAAGCACAAATATACCAAAAATATGACGAAAAATATTTGCATATCATTTACGATAGTTCGAGGATATATTTGTCCTTTTTCCCTCTCTTGTACTCCTGGATAGTGAAAACTTTCTTCTAGGCTAAATAATTTTTTGCTCCCTTTTGTAGGCAAGTTGTATAATTTTTTTAAAGAAAGGAGAGAAATTAGGATGGGATTAAACTTGTACAAGCAAAGTGCTGAAAATGAAAGATGCCAATTGAATGCATGTCAGTTGTGTGTCAATTTATTTATTTCTTCTTCAATTATAAACTCTCGTACGTAATTTTCAAATATCTAAAGATAGAATTATTGAAAATACCCTTAAACTTGACGTGAATTATTAGTTTCATCTCCAAACTATTGACAGTCTTAAAAACATCGTTGCAGTTGACTAACTG
Organism: Solanum stenotomum; assembly: GCF_019186545.1. NCBI lineage: Eukaryota > Viridiplantae > Streptophyta > Magnoliopsida > Solanales > Solanaceae > Solanum > Solanum stenotomum. The sequence goes on from NC_064290.1 coordinate 57,774,618, forward strand.
TAAACACACCCTTGATCTTGTAGGAATTCCATAAACACCCTCGACTATAGAAATTCCATACACCCTCAACTAGAAGCAGGAATGTTGATGAAGAGATACATGTTCCTCTTCTATATAGTAATAATTTTCAAATAAATAAAAAGACTGAAAAAAGAGAAATAAATTAAAACGGAGAAAGAATAAAAATTTCATAAATATCCTCAACTAGAAACAAGCACATCAACAAAGAAGTGTCTTGCTCCTAGAGTCTTCTATATAGTAATAAATAAGATAAACAAATTTAAAGTGAAGAAAGTATAGAAATTTCATAAATACTCTTGGCCAGAAGCAAACACGTGAATGAAGAGGTGCTTACTTAGGTAGCGGCTCCTAGAATCTTCTATATAGCAGTAATTTTCAAATATACAAAATACTAAAAAAAACAACATGAACAAATTAAAATGAAAAAGTATAGAAATTACATAAATATCCTTGACTAGAAGCAGACACATCGACGGAGAGGTCCTTGCGCATCAAATGTGGTTGAAAAAGTTGACGCATGCACGGCATTTCCAATCTTACTTAAAACTTAAAATTTTGCTCACAAATTAGTGTATAATGAGATTTTCTCATATATATAACTTTATAAATTTTATATAAAATCCATATTGATTTCTATTTATTTTTTAATTATTCAAAAATGTTATTAATCTCCAAACAACTTGAATAAACATGCTCTAAGTCAACTTTAATGTACAAGGACGGTGGAGTCGACAATGTAGTTCATGTCCGAAGATGTGTTCACGGAGGAAATGTAGGCAGGAATCTAGGTTACTTGAAAAACATGTTAGTGTTCTACGTATCCGTTTCAATTTATGCGACACATATATTATTTTAGTCCATTAAAAAGAATGAAATACTTTTAAATTTAAAAACGATTAACTTTACTCATTTATCCTTAATTGAAAACTTTTATAATCATGACATGGTTAATTCTACGAGTTTCAAAAGTTTTATAATCATGACATGGTTAATTCTACGAGTTTCAAAAGTTATATAGCTACACAAATGACATGACGTGTTTAAACAAATTCAAAAGTATCATTTCTTTCTTTCGTTCAAGCTAGACTAGTTTTCCGGTTTCCCAAACAAGTCATTATAACCAGAACACATAACGGATAACTGCATAAACCAACAATAACAACAATATATCCCGTGAGGCAGAGAAGGATAGAGTGTACGCAGACCTTCAGTATTGTGTTTATAAGGCAACTTGTAAATGTATAATGAAAAATATTTCACGACTCTCTTAAGTCATGTGATTTTGCTTCCAGATCTGCAAGAGAAATTGTCAACTGCCTTTATTATAAAGGATTGCAAGCCCAAAGCATTGACTAAAGGTTACAAATTACTTTTTTAACTGCAATTAAGATTGAATGAACCAGAAGCTACAAAACTAGTAGTAGTATTTTACTGGCAAATTGCAGAAAATATAATATGAACTAAAAGAAGAATTGAAAAGAATCCCCTTGGATTACTCTATAAGAGGCCAAGGGAGATGACAAACTAGGGCATATTGAGCTTCATCCAGCTTGCACGGAGAAAATGAGTAACCTAAAAAACAAGTGGTTTTTCGCCATTGTGATACTCTTCCTAGCTGGTCTAACGGAGATCAATGGAGGAGAGCTCATAACATGCACCAATAAGAAAAGCAAATGCTTTCTGAAACCACTGTATTGCCCTGCAGAATGCCCATCAAAATCTCCAAGTGACCCGAAGGCTAAAGTTTGCTATGTCAACTGTAATTCCCCGGTGTGCAAGCCTGAGTGCAGAAGTAAGAGATTCTCTATGTTCTTAAACATTTTCTGTTTCATGTTATATTCACATATGTTTGAACTTCGACTTTCTTGTGCTAGACCTTAAGCACGCAAACACAAAAGTATTGTACACACTTTCCTAAAACGATTGGGCTAAAAAAAAGTCTCCAAAAATGTTTCCAAAAAAACATGTTCATTTGAAACAAATTGAAGGATGATCATGATACTTCCCAAAAATCTAAAATTCTTGATCAATGATACTTACAGACAGGAAGGCGAATTGCAATCAACCCGGAGCAGCATGCTTGGATCCTCGCTTCATTGGTGGAGATGGAATTGTGTTTTACTTCCATGGCAAGAGCAATGAGCATTTCAGCTTAGTTTCAGATCTTAATCTCCAGATTAATGCCCGTTTCATTGGCTTGCGACCTGCTGGTAGACCCCGAGACTACACATGGATTCAAGCTCTTGGAATACTCTTTGACATGCATGCTTTCTCAGTGGAGGCTACCAAGGCAGAGTCTTGGGACGACGAAGTTGATCATCTGAAATTCTATTATGACGGAAAAGAGTTAGGCTTACCAGAAGGCTATCCATCTATATGGGAATCTTCTGAAAGCGGCATCAAGGTAGAAAGAACTGCGAGCAAGAACGGTGCTTTTATCACACTACCAGAAGTGGCAGAAATTTCAGTAAATGTAGTACCTATTACCAAGGAAGATGACAGGATCCACAACTATCAGTTACCTTCTGATGACTGCTTCGCTCACCTGGACGTGCAGTTCAGATTCTATGGCCTCTCAACGAAGGTTGAAGGCATTCTTGGCCGGACTTACCAGCTAGACTTCAAAAATCCAGCAAAACCAGGTGTTGCAGTGCCCGTAGTGGGAGGTGAAAAGAAGTACAGAACTTCAACCCTTTTGTCTTCCAAATGTAATTCCTGTATCTTCTCTCCAGCTGGAGTTTTGAAAGAATCAGACCCCCTAGTCATGGATTATGGGACTTTAGATTGTACTGCAGGATCAAGCGGTGGCCATGGAATAGTTTGCAGAAAATGAGCACCCAATTGGGATATTATTTCTTTTGTCAGTTGCAGATAATAAAATACATGATTTTCAGTTCTTATTTAGGCTATGTTTATTCCATAACCAAGTTTCTTTCCTCAAGGGCACATGATACAGACATGTCCTAGTTCAAAATTACAAATTTGTAATCTGCAAATGTGTATCTAAGATTTCAAACAAACTTTTCAAGAATGACTTATGAAAAAGTGCTACAATTGAATACACTAAAAGAGTTGCTAAGAACTTAATAATTAGGCCAATATTGCATCAGAGTAAACTATAGAAATTAGAAGCATATGATATAAAAGGTCTAACATAACAGATGAATCAGATTTCCCACATACTAATAACTAGATGTTTAGAATCCCGCGACACAACTTTTATAGAGGATTAGTGTATGCAAAATAGAAAATCTGGGTTCAACTGAACTGTTTCATACCACTTAAGATGGCAGCTCCATCTATAATAGTCGAAGCAGATTCCGAACATGGAGGTTATCTCACAACAACGATCAGTTTAAGAGAGCATCGTTAATCAGCAGTAACAGCATGACAAACTCAGCCACCATCAGAAGATAATTCAGCAGAAGTGCTGCAACAATTGATTAATATTGTTTCTCTCTACATCACTGATTACGAAGCTTTGACAATTTATAGTCATGACATCTATGAGTAAAAGAGGCAACTCTATCACCTATGTAATAGTTCATACAAGGTTACAACTCTTAGTATTACAAAGACAAATTTCAATGGATGCCCAGCTCCACCAATCATTTACAGTACATACCCGAGCATTTATTAGGAAAAATGACCCAAATACTATGAATGAAAAGATTTTTAAATCACATTAATATTTTGTTGAAGCCACAAAATAAAAATTATGGGATGTCACATACACCAGAGACTGTTCCTTTTCACCTTCCCCGTGGATTTACCAGTTGAGAGAAAACAGCACTAGTGGCAGCATCCTCTGCATCATCATCAGTTCCAGAGTTGATCCCTTCGATCATACTCACACTATTGTCAAATGGTGTCAAAGGTATGCTGGGTATATGGTTCGTGCTGTTATCATCGGGCTCTGCCAGAGCTGATGAGGTTTCCTCAAGCTGAAGAGCATATTCTAGATTCCATAGAACATCCCCCATGGAAGGTCTATCAACTCCATGGTCAGCCAAACACTTCTCCGCAGTCTCCCCAAACTTCTTGAGGGAGGCTGAATTCACCTTCCCTGTAAGATTTGGGTCCATTATCTGATCCAACATGCCTTTCTTTTGCCAAGTCATGGCCCACTCAGCTATATTGACTTGATCCCGTGGTAGGACAGGATTCAATGCAGGTCTGGTGCAGAGCACTTCCATTAGGACAACACCAAATGAATAAACATCTGATTTCTCAGTAAGCTGCTGTCTTCTAAAGTACTCGGGATCCAGGTAACCAAAGCTACCTTTAACAGCAGTGCTGACATGGGTCTGATCAATAGCTGGTCCAGCTTTAGAAAGACCAAAATCAGCAACTTTAGCTACAAAGTTCTCATCCAAGAGTATGTTTGTAGTTTTCACATCACGGTGAATGATGCTCTGCGATGCACCAGTGTGGAGGTAATGCAGCCCCCTAGCAGCACCTATACAAATCTCAAGACGCTGCTTCCACGAAAGAGATGGAAGATCCGTTCCATAAAGATGACTTCGGAGAGGCCCATTTGCCATGTATTCATAAACCAAAATCATTTCTGATCTTTCATCACAATAACCAATCAAAGACACAAGATGGCGGTGGCGAAGCTTGGACAACATTTCAATTTCTGTTCGAAATTCAGCTAGACCTTGTTCAGATCTCGGGTTGCCTCTTTTGACAGCAAGCCTTGTCCCATCTTCTAGTGTTCCCTTGTAGACTCTACCAAAACCACCAACACCAAGAAGCAAGTTTTCATCAAACTTGTTAGTAGCATCCATTATTTCTTGGAAACTGAAGAATCGACCAAGATTGGGTGAAGCTAAGGAGATACAGCTTGCCGTTCCACTCTTTTGAGAAACTGTGGACATCTTTGTCAAAGTTAAAGAGTTTCCATACAGGGGAAGAGGAAGCCATGGCTGCCCCTGGCGGGAGCTCTTTGATCTGAGGGCTACCAAGCAGCAATAACACAACCCAATAATTGCTAATACAGCTGATGCTCCTCCTACAACAGAACCAATTATAATACCTTTTTTGTTCTTTTTGTGAGGCCTCACAAATAGAGTCTCCACAGATGAAACCCCACTCAAGCTTCTAGCTCCATTGCTAATCTTCATGATTTCCAATCCATTCATAAGGGCATTGATCCAATCAGCTCCTGTGTCTGGACCAACACTGACTGTCAGAACACCTGAATTTGTTGTGGAGTTGGAGACAAAATCTTTGTAATACGGCACATCCAAATTGCCAACTGAAGACAAATCTAGGTCCGGTAAAGCAGTGTCATCATTTATGTACAGATTAAAAAGTAGAGTATTCAAGGACTCGCTCACGATATCACAAAAATGTACGCGGATGAGGTACATGAAGTTTGGATCAACTGGGAACTCCCAGGTGATATTGAAATTCCCATCGACAGTATTAGCATCTCCCATGGTTTCAGCAGTAGCATAAACCCAATATGGTGCTATTTCAGGAGTAATGGTGGCTGGATATTTTATGCTTGAAGGGATAACTGAAACATTCACTGCAGAGCTATTAACATGCAGGTACTTAACATCATTCTCCCACGTTCTCCCTAGAGTATCATTCTGAGCAGTAATCAAAGGACCTCCCATGTTTAACCGATAAACAGTTTCAAGGGCTAGCCCAGAAAGGCCATTGAAAGGTGCTGGTGGAGATGCAGTCACAGCTTGATCCGGAATCAACTCATCAGGAGCTGATACAACTTCAATCGCATTAATAAACGCGATGGAGTTGTTTGAAGGGATTAAAGCAATAGTCAAGCTATCTGAAGTGACATTAATTGAGTATTCCTTAAATAGATAAGTACCCTTATATCTCTTGAAACTGAAATTGTTCAACAGAACAAAATTTTCTGTGACAACTGTGATTGAGGCAGATGTTAAGTTATGACCAGGGAGAGGATAGAAATAAAGGCGAACCCAATGTCGCCCTTGTTGATGAATATCAAATTCGTAAGATGTTGTAGTGTGGAAAATTCTAGCAGACTGGTAAATTGAAAATGGAGCAGTGGAATTAGATGTTGCAGAAATAGAATTTTCTTCACTCTCCAAAACAACTGAAGAATGGTGTGTGTCAGGAACAAAAATCTGGCCAAGAAAGGTTACATTTTTGGAAGATCCACAAGCAATCAAATATTTATCAGCAGGAGTAAAAGCAGCATTTGCCTCCTGAATCAAGAAACAGGACAGCATAAAAGCTAGAACCAAATGCACCCATAGCCCCATTTTAACAAACACCTGGTGGGCACAACAAACTCCAAATTCCCCACGCAGACCTAAAGACTAATCTTACAAACCATTAATAGATCTATCTGAAGCAATGTAAGAGTAGCAAAGAAGCAATGAATAAAACAAGAAAAAATGAATCTTTTTCACTACTCTTACCTCATTCCTAGAGCTAAAACAACTTAAAAGATTAAAAATGGGTATTCAGAAAAAAGAAGAAATAAAGAAAACCCAGAAGGGGAATACCTCCATGCCACCATGAAAACACAATCAAGTAGAGCTTTTTAGAGCAAAGTTTCCAAAACAGCTCTTTACAGGCTGTTGATTAGGCTGTCATTTTACAGAAGAAATAGCAAAGGGGAGAAATGGAGGACCCCACAAAAGAACCCCCACCCCGCACCCCCACAGTTACACCAGCTGTGTTTCAATGGACATTGTGGTTTGATTTTGATACCCTCATCAGTATCTCAGAAAGAGCTATGAAGCTTCTGCAAGTGATACATTAAATGTAATATTTATCTATCTGTGCCAGGCTCTGTTTTGCATGAATTTAATTTTTTTTAATACTTTAATGATTGAATATGATAATAAAAGAATACTAGGTACAGTATTAATTAAGTTGCGTAAACTAACAAACACTTCTTCATCTTTTCAATAGAAATCTCGAGTTTGAAAAAACCATTTTTACTGGTTGAAAGTATTTACTTCATGTAAATTTTTTTGATGTATGAAATAATGGGATCCTACCTTACAACGATATCGAACAAGAAGGGAAAAAAAAGGGAAAATTTGGTATTGAATGAATATAGTTAACTTGTGTGTTACTGTCTTGGTGGGGCAGGGAGACCAATTTACCCGCTTCTACGCGGCTTAAAGATACGGAGGAGACAACTAGTAACGCTACAGTTCAGCTGTCGTCACCGTCAGCTCTCAGCTGGCCGTTTGAGGTTTTGTCTGCTAACTGTAATTATCCGTTGCCGGAATTGAAATTACTGGAACAGAAACATGACTTAGTTTGAGTGAGTGTTTAAATCTTTCTTTGATATTTGATATAAAGTCATGATTTCAAATTAACTTGATTTATTATTATAAATTTTATGAAAATGACTCATATTCCGCTAGAAGAGATTGTCTTTATTATGTGAAAATATTATTATATTTTTAAATATAACTAGTTACTGTTGTTGACTAATGGATCATTGTCATTTGGTAGGATTTTATAAAAATTGATAGAATTTTAGCTTTAAAAATTCAAATTACAAATCTAAAGTCTAAGTAAAATTTCAGTTTCAAAATAATAAGATTTCAAATCATGATTCCATATCTGTTTAAACATACCCTAAATTATTTTTTTCTGAAAAGTTTAATGAGTTATCATTTATATGATATAAACAAAGTTTCTTGTAATATTAAGTATAATATGTAATTATGTGTAGAAATGTTTGAATTGATTAAGCGAGCGTGTACTTTTTAAATGAGGGATCTTGAGTTCAAATTTTCTGAATCGAATCTATTGCATGAAACTTGACTAATAATCTATTTATTTTTTTGTGATTTGTGGTTACTATATTAGAGTAAAAATTATTCTACCCACGTTCAAAAATTATCTATATAATTTACGAACTATTACATTAATTTGATGACGGAATTTTTTAAACGTTAGTTAGACGTTAAAAATGAATTAAGGTGTATTCTATTTTAGGGTCGACCCATAAATCTTTTTCTAATAACCGCCGCACCGTAGCACATGGCAACGTCCTCATTTGCTACTTTACTCTATTATTATTATTCTTTTCCTTAATTTAGAAAAAAAAATATTATTCTTGTTTGGATTTTAGCGCTAACAATATGGGATTTTTTTATTAAATAAAAAATTCATTCTTGCAAGATCATTCATCATAGTTATGGTACACTTTTTTCCCACTATCTAAGTTTGGTTATTATTGACAAATAATTTTGATTTTCTGATTAGGATATTGGAATTTTTTAGAAGAGTTGTAATATTAATCATTTTATAACGATAAATCACGACGATTGTTCTAATTCAATAACAATTCGATAAATTACAACTCTTAAGATGATTTATTTATCTTATGTGTCTTTAATAGAAATTGTGTACTTTAAAGTGAGATTTTTTGGTGTAAAATTTGATTAATCCGATTCTTTAATTATTATAAAAATGGAAATGTAACCAAAACTTAATTGATAAATCATGGGATGAATAAATCTCCCTACTATGTTTAATCAAAGATTTCGAATTTAAGCATAAACATAAAAAAAAATTAAAAAATGATTGATATTGAGCGTGACAAATAAAAATGAAAAAAAATGTACTAAATAAAATGATTGATAATTTGAAGAAGCATTTTGAGACAAAGATTGAAAATGCGTATGAAAACCTTTAGGTTGAGTTCAAGGTCTTGTAACGCATTTTCTATCTTCTTTCTTCCCTTTTGTTTTTGGTGTTCACATGTCTATTCCTTTGACACTACTACATACATAACCTCTTCATTTTAACTACTCTTGATTTTATTTTTAATTTTTTCTGTTTCGATTTGTTTGTCTGACTTTTATATGCTAAAATATTTTATCTTAAACATGTTACAAAAAATTGAAGGATTGATAAAAAAAAACATTTTTTTGAAACGGTTTGAACTAAAAGATCGAGANCCGATTCTTTAATTATTATAAAAATGGAAATGTAACCAAAACTTAATTGATAAATCATGGGATGAATGAATCTCCCTACTATGCTTAATCAAAGATTTCGAATTTAAGCATAAACATAAAAAAAAAAAAAAAAAAAATTGATATTGAGCGTGACAAATAAAAATGGAAAAAAATGTACTAAATAAAATGATTGATAATTTGAAGAAGCATTTTGAGACAAAGGTTGAAAATGCGTATGAAAACCTTTAGGTTGAGTTCTTGTAACGCATTTTCAATCTTCTTTCTTCCCTTTTGTTTTTGGTGTTCACATGTCTATTCCTTTGACAATACTACATACATAACCTCTTTATTTTAACTACTCTTGATTTTTTTTATTTTTTTTTTTGTTTCGATTTATTTGTCTGACTTTTATATGCTAAAATATTTTATCTTGAACATGTTACAAAAAATTGAAGGATTGATAAAAAAAAACATCTTTTTGAAACGATTTGAACTAAAAGATCAAGAAAGTAGAACAAATAACTTGGGACGGAAAAAGTATTTATCATAAGAGCACTTTCATGGTAAAAAGATTGTCCACACAATCACATCAAATAATCATAATTTAGTCATTTAATAAAAAAATAACAATTAATTAATAGTATTATATAATATAGTATGGTAAGTTTTAAGAGGCTCTTATTCCTCAGGCTTTATATTGTCGAAAGAGAAAATGGAATCTTCCAACTTCTTCTATCATATGCCACGTCTGTATCACACGTGTCACGTATACCTCTACTTTAATACTAGTAACTTACAGCCATATTTGCCACGTAAAGTATTTTATTTTATTTTTGGAACTTTTAGTTTCAATTCAATATTCGTTTCCTTTTAATCGTTTATTTAAAGTAGATTTACATCTTCCAATTTAAACTTTTTAATATATTTTTTTGTTCTATAATGATGTAGTATCATTAGTTGGGTAAGTGTTCTAATCCGTCCATCGCATTAAAATTTATTAATCTTCCTCCATCTCAATTTATACAATATTTTTTTTTAGTTGATCTGAAAAAAAAAATTACTGCATATTTTCTTATTTGGCATGTCTTTAGTGGCATTATCAATATTTCCTTTATGTTGATCTCACATATTCAACAAAAAGTCATAAATGTGTACTCTATTATTTTAAAATTTATTTATTTTAAAGATAGTTTCGGAACATATCAAAATCTTCCTATATTTCTTACGGCATAATATATTATATATAAAGATGTTTTTTGACTTGGTCTCATCTGACATTCATGTCTTCAAACTTTTGATGCATATAACTAGACACTTAAGCGTGTATAGAATTGAACAAGTAGACTCACACGTTTAATTACTTGACATTCTACACGATAATTCACTTCCTATGTGTCATGCTACGTGATATCCTATGTGTATTATGCTACATAAAATGCATGTATTTATTGATTTAATTTTATATAATTTTAAATGTCTATTTAATATCAGCTAAATAATAACGAGGTTATTATAATTGTTTCCCCTCTAAATTTCAAGTTAAATGCTAAAAAGGGAATTAATGCCAATTTTTTCACCGTAGAAAAAAGATGTGTTGTATGTCCCACTAGAAACTAGAAAGACAAATTGGAAAAAAAAAATTGTTGATTATTTAACTTATTTGTCGAAGATTTTTGTGTCATTTTTATTCTCTGCATTCAACTAAGTATCGAAGTTGTTAGTGCATGAAAATATGCACCGCCATTCACGGAACATGCGTCAATAATGCCGCACCGCGCGATTATATTCACTGTCTTAAACTATATAATATGTCGTGAAGTCAAAATCCAAATTAGTTAAATGCCACCACGTTACAAAATATTATTATTAATGGGTGAAAAAGTCAATATAAATTTCACGAGTATCCGTTAATATAATACTTCCATTCGAATAAATATCAAGTAATTCAGTCCAATAAAACAAAATTTTACTATTTACTTTTTGCTGAAAATTGAACATGAGATTCTCCGGTCATTATATAGATTTCGTAATTTTCATTATTACATTGATCACTAAGCCACCATCTCGGATGCTTATTTGATTAAAGTCATGATTACCTCGATTTGAGAATAATGAATATCTATCTATATATAATAGGAGAGGTAAAAGTGCCACATGTCAGCACTACAAAAATTCTATAATTTTAAAATTCAAAAAATAATTTAAAAATCTTTTAAATATGTATCTTAAATTAACTAAAAAGAAATTAGAAAAAAGGTAACCAACTATTTTAAAATTTTCCTGTTTTGAAATACAGCTTAAAAATAAAAAGTAAATATTTAAATAATAATAGTATTAATTAAAGTAATAATAATAATAATAATAATCATGTGGATAACAATGAATTTAATTGCTAATCAGTTTCCAGTTTCCACGAAAACTGTTTTCGTATTTGAATTTTAAAGTTTTTCTATTTTAAGATAAGATTTAAAAATATAAGGCAAACCTGTTTTGAAATACGAATTAGAAATAAAAAGTAAATATTTAAATAATCTTTTATATATAATAGGAGGGGTGAAAAGCGATACGTGTCAGCACCACAAAAAATAGATTTTTAAAATAATTAAAATTAATTACATGTAATAGGATTTAATAATAAATTACTATTTTATTTTTAAAATAATTTTAAATTTTAAATATGTAACGTGTGTGATTCCCTTTTTTTGTGGAATTTTTTTTTAACCATCTTTCCACAACCTCCTTATTTAATAATAATAATAATAATAATAATCTATCTATATATAATAGGAGAGGAAAAAATGTCACATGTCAGCGCCACAATTAATCTCAAAATTTCAGTATTTAAAAAGTCAATTTANAGTCAAATAAAAAAATAGAAAAAGATTAAAAAAAAAAAAGGACGGTTGAAACCAATTATCCCGTTTTCTTCCACTTTTTTAAAATTTAAAACATGCAGTTTTTTTTTAACATAACAGTTTGCAACTTTGAAAAAAAATTAAAATTTTGAATTTCAAAAAATAACTAACCTTATCATTTGAAAACACCATCTTAAAACTACTACTCCACACCCTCTGAAAACGAATTCTTTAAATTCGTATTCAAACAAATGTATCCACATCAAAATTAATAAATTTGCAATATTTTTTATCTCTTCTCTAACACAAAATATAACAGTTTTGGTATGCAAGAAGAAGAAGAAATTTACGATATATGGTGAAAGAAGTTTATGGTAGTGAACCGTTCTATTTTTTCTTATGACTTTTTACATTTTCACTCTCATGTATGTAATCTTTTCATTCTTCATTATTTGTTAGTTTGAATGGGCTTATGTATCCTTAATATGATAGTGATTTAAAGGCAAAAGATGTGGAGCAACAAAACCTAGTGGAAATTTATTATTGAAGTTCAGAGTTTGATTCGAATACGATATAAAAATATGCTAAGTTACATGGTTATTGTGTTGAAGGTTAGGTACATCCGATTGTATGTGATTATATTCACGGGCAACATTCTACTAAAAGCGTTAGATTTTTAAGCATCAACTGAATATTGCAATTGTGTTTGCTGAGAAAATATTTCTATAGGATTAAACATCATTTGATTATGTCAAGAGGTTTATACTTTGTCATTACTATGATGTTCATGGAAAAGTACATTTAGTGTTAATTTACAGTTAATTATTCTACTTCAAAGGAGTGTGAATGTCTTTAATTTACAATTGAATTAGTTATTAATTAATAAATTAAAATACTAAATAAAAGAATAATAAGTAACACATTAAATATTTAAATACTAATTTTTCTTCCTTTAATAACTTCCTTTTATAAGTGAACGGAGATGCAAAACATAAACAATTTCCGCTTTAGTGCTTTAAACTGTTTTAATTTTTTGATAGTATTATCATTGTAGTTAATTTGTCATACGAATTAAAAGAAAAAGAATATTCATTTGTTACTTTTTCACTAATTATTAGCAAAATAGCATTGATTACTCTAAATATTATTCTAAATAATTAAATTTTAATATTTATATATTTCACATTAAAAATAAAAAGTTATCGTGAAAAAATTATAACCAATTTAAATTTTTACATATTTTTAACATTCAATTTATTTATTTTTTTTAAAAAAGGGTTCTACTATCTAAATTAATACCCCCACAAATCCTCACCCACGTCCCCATTACCTCAAATATAAGTGAGATATAGATCTAAAAAATGACAATTCAAAACACTTACATGAAGCCAAATAATTAGAGAAGACGATTTACGAATTGTCAAATGACTTCTTTTGAAATGCAAATCAGTTGTTTAGTTATGAGTGTTCCGAAATATTGAACTATTTTTTCTTCATTATATTTATACATAATAATAATAAATAATTCAATATTATTATTTTAAATAAATAGTAACAAAAATTTGATATTACTTCTCTTATATATAATAGGAGAAGTAAAAAGTGCACATGTCAGCACCATAAAAAATCAACAAATTTAAAATTTAAAAACTAATTTAAAAATCTTTTAAATCTATAGCTTAAATTAACCAAAAATAATTTTTTAAAAATAACCAACTAAATAATTCTATGTTTCTAAATAATTTTAAAATCTTCTGAACATGATTCTTAAATTAACAAAAAAAAATAAAATTAAAAAGTAACCAACTAAATAATTCTATGTTTCTAAATAATTTAAAAATCGTCTGAACATGATTCTTAAATTAACCAAAAATAAATAAAAAAGAGTAATAAACTAAATAATTCTATGTTTATTTTTTTTCTCTCCTAAAATTAAAATTTTATTACTGTTTTCCAATTTGAATTTTAAACTTCCTCTTATAGTTTAAATGTAAAAGGCAAATTGTTAACTAATAATAATAATAATAATAATAGTAACAACAATAATAATAATAATAATAATAATAATAATAATAGTAATTGTAATAATAGTAATAATAATAGTAATACTAATGATGATGATAATGATAATGATAATAATAATAATAATAATAATAATATAGTAATAATTTGGATAATAATATATTTGAATTGCAAATTAGTTAGTTTCCATGAAAACGGTTTTTCAATTTGTATTTTAAAATTTAAAAATGGATAAATGCAAACTCACAAAAAGAGGATATAACTAAAATTGAATCATGTTTATTTACATCAGGAAATTTTTTAGCCAAAAAAAATAATTCCATTTGTGTATAATTCAAAGGATAGGAAAATGCATCTTCCGTTACCCAGGTGACAATATGTAATAAAAAATTATAAATTAAAATTTATTTGAATTTAAGATGAAACTGTTTTAAACTTATAATAATTGTAAAAAAATTTTCAATAAATACCAATTGACAAAAAAAAGAAAGAAATATAAAATAAGAAACTTGAAAAAATAATAAGTACTGAATGAGTCCGTTAAAAGAGAAACCTGAGTCAGTTAAAAGAGAAACCAATCAAAAGAATTAAAGACTCCAAAAATTATCAACTACCCTAAAATTCCTCAACCACTTTCTTAACTTCTCTATTTCCCCAAAATTTAAACGTATTCCTCAACCATATTTTCTTTAGTGCAAAGCAAAAATTTCTCAACAATAGACTAATATTATCTAAGGCTATAATTATTCCTACAACTCATGAGAAGATAAATCTTTGCATATTTAATTTCTCTACTATTTTTTTACATTGTATAAAGAACAATTTTTTTATTTATTAAAAATATTATGGCTATTAATTGATTTTAATTTATTTAAGTTCTGTAAAATCATATATATTTTTAGTTATATTATTTGTTTTAATTCAGTAGTAATTTCGTTCATCTTCAATATTTCTTGGTCTATTCACAATTAAATTTTATATGTATAAATTAG
>NC_064290.1:57790608-57826145 GCF_019186545.1 Solanum stenotomum
CCACCTCATGTTTCTTAATTTCTATGTACAATTTCACCTCCATATCATTCCGAATACACAATGGAGACGAATTTCCTTCAACAACGTATCTGACCTCAATGTTTTTTTTGAATTCATCTATACCCAATTCAGCTGTAATTGCTGAAATAAGATTCACAAACGAAATATTTTCACAAACCACTATACCATCACTTATGTATCGTTCGTATCTAACATCGCTTTCCCATGATCCAGAATGCCTTAACAAGATCGAAATATTCATGTTGAATCTTCACAAAATAGCGTTCCAAATTTTAGAGAGATAAATCTTTTATTGTTTTTTCGAAAAACAGGGAGAACGTTAGAGGATTAAAAAAAGTAAAAAATAAGCGTGATTTGAAATTAAAAAAAAAAATTCAGTTAGACGATTATGAACTATTAATTGGTTGAAGGAAGAAACGTAACCGTGATTTGTGGGAGTCAATTATAATTTCAGTTTTTAATTCCTTTTTTAACGCATTAAACTGATAACAATAACTTACTAATTTAAGTATCAGCGCGTTAGAAATTAAAGTATCAACGCTCCTTTATTATGTATCCGGAAAACACTAAATAAGGGATTTTTGGTAATTAATGAAAGAGTAGGGAAAGGAAGTAATTTATTTCCTATACTATGTCATTTGCCTAATTTTTACTTAATTCAAACTATAACTATGTTAGCTAATTAATTAGTATATATTTGCTTATCCACATAATTTCCCCTAAAAGCATACTACTACTTAACAAAAGTAGCCCAATCAAATTAGAGTTTGGGTCATCATAAGAAATGGGCTTGATTATTGGGGTATTCGAATATGGATCTGTACATTAGTAGCCCAACAGATATAACTGCTTCTTACACCGGCTGACCCATAAATTCATTCCACAAAAATAAGTAACCTTTTGATCGAAAAAATTAAACGAATTATCCTTAAAATGAGTTGGCCTTTGTCCTTCAGTAATTATACTTATGCCGTGTGAGTTGGCTGAAATGAACTAAGCTAATAAATGAGAGGATCAATAACCAATTCAAATTTGAGAGAGTTGAATTAGATTATCATTGGCTAATTTTATTACTTCTACAATAAATACATACAAATTATGTGGCGTAAATTCGAATAATCATACAATAATTGTTATAAATAAAAATAGAAGTCGGCAAGTAGAAGAAAGGATAGCAAGGAAAAACCTCATTTGGAAAATTAGTTGTTGACTGCCTCTATTATTAAAGCCTAACGTGCTTACAAACTTTTGACTACATAGTTGGACGGCTTTCTTGATTTATTCAACGTAAACTTGACAATTTTAACTTGTTTATAAGGACATGAACAAATTAAGGCATCACTAATTCAATAAAAATGTAAGAGTTTAATTAACTAATAAGTATATAACTAGTACAATGACATAGACATTGTAATTTCACATATTGCATCTAATTAACTTAATAGTCAATTAATTAAATCTAATATAACTTTTTTTTTGTGGTAAGTAACTAAGTATAAATTAGTAACATCTACATTACCCATGGTCATTAATGGAATGGTTTCATGTTTAAATTTCAATAGAGTAAAAAAATTTAGGTGATTTTATTTCTATTTGTCAAAATATTGATCGATAAAGTTACTCGATATCTGATGTGAAATAACAAGTACTTTGTGGGCTATAAAATTAATCAAGATGCCCATGAGAAAGAAATAGTCATCCAACTTATTTAGATTTTTATTGTAGTCATGCAAGAAGTAGTTTCTCAAATTACTTAAATCTTATCCACTTTATGAAGTCATATTTTTGAGATATTGTAGCGTTTCTTAACTTATTTTACATAAAGTACTGCTTTTAATTAAAATCAAACTTGCATAAATATATAACCAGATCGAAGAACGTGATACCAAAAAAACACCATTATATTAGATGGAAATTACATACAAGAGAAATTAAAGTATATACTAACTATTAATTAATTGCTAAAAATTGGTATACATTCTCTTTTGCCAAGTATCAATTATTTCTACATATCCATATAGTATCTTTTTCCTTTAAAACTCTTTTTTGTACAACCCCATAATATAAAAAGTGTTAATTAAGACCAAAAAAGCTCCTACCACAAAGGGTAAAAGGAAGCAGTAAAAAAAAAAAGACTCATATATAAATATATTACCTCTTTAACTTGTTACCTTCATAATGATTAATAAGTAATCAATTGTCTCTTCTTTTCAACTATATATCTTGAGCATAGAAATCAATGATCTCCTTGAGATTTAGTTGAAACAAAGAAGAGCAATCATTTTGCATCAACCACAACATGTGTTCAAATAATATAGCATCAACATCCACATAAATCACTTTTTTCCCTCTATTTTCTTTTACTTTTCCTCTATCTTCTTTTCTCACCATTTCAATCAAACTTCTAAATGGACTTTCTTCCAACACAAATGACTCCACCAAGAATTCCCTTTTTTCCTTTCCCACCATCACAGTTATCGGATAACTTGAATCATCATAACCATCTTCCACTAGTGGCCTATACCCTAATAATCGGCTCGAGCATCGCCTTGTCAAGATTGCTACCGGCAAAACTATGCAATCCATGAATTGTAACACACAAAAAACAATATGTTGCTAGAAAATGGCCACTTATATATGTATTTTGTATGAGATAATTTTACCTTTTTTTGGAGGGTATTTTGGGAATAAAATGAAAGAAAGGGAAGAAGAGTTCTTGATGAGAGTAGCAAAGATTGAATTGGCCAGCCAACGGCTAGTGTAGATATGCAAATGAAAACAAAGAATATATAGACATTTTTTAATTTATGTATAAGATATAGTTTGGTGTAATTTTCAATGGTTGTTTTCGTGGAAAGAGAGCCGTTTGAGTGAGAAGAAAAATTTCCTTAATTTTACTTTATGATGAGTGGTAGGAATATGAAAGGTGACAGATAGACAGACAAATTGGTAGGTCCAATGAAACTTGTGAAATAATATGGTGACAATTCTACTACTACTTTTTTTTGCCCTTGTGACTTGGTCCCCATCTTCTCTTTTTATTATTTTGGAATTCGATAGTAGGAATTTACTAATCTGACTAATTTTGATTTATTCTTTGATAAAATCATTAAGGAAAATTATTTATGTTCTTAAGGATTGATTTTGTCACCTCAGATAAAAGGGGAGGAATCTCAATTATAACCACTTCGTTGTAAGGGTGGCTAAATTGGTGTAGCAGGTGGTATCTCATAAGGGATGTCATTGATTGATTCTCCTCGAGTTTTTGTCAATAACGTTCCTCGGTTGAGTTCATGATCACAACAAACTTGCTAAGTGTGGTTTACATCTTCTATATAATTTGACAAGTTATTGCATATGAACGAGTTCACCTAATACACATTTAAAGGATAGTGATTACGCATTTTCCTAGAAATTTAAAAAAAAATAAGAAAAATCTTCATTGTAACATCATATCTCTTGGTCATGGTCCCTATCTTACACTATTTTGTGTGTAATTATCGGTACGTGGTATCTGTTTACTCGGACAATTAAAATTCGTATCATGTAAAATCTTATAAAGAAAAATACTTTTTTGTTAAAAATTTCCTTATTTCTAAATTTTTAATTTGAGACTTCTCATTAAAGACGGAAATTTCCAACCATTCATAAAGCCTTATTGGTGGATCCACATTAACTTGAAATATCACTATTATCTTACATTAAAACACGTGTATGGGGTATAAGAGCCAGTTGGAATTGGAAATAGAGAGTTCGCATCAATTATTTCAAAGCGCGTTTAACAAACAAAGCCGACTTCCATGTTGAATGGATGGAGCACCAACAAAATTATAAAATAAAAATAAAATAATTTGTAAAAGAGGAAAGTAAGATTATTCTACAAAATTCATATATATAAAGTCCAACATGAAAAAAATTAGAATTAAAAAAAAATGTTGGATAAATCTTATGTTTCCATATTTTATTTTATGGTAGGAATAAATATTATGATGTAAAAATAGATTATAATTTATCTGAGTATGTTAGATATATTCTCTTTATTTTTTTTAAGATAAGAGTAAAGTTATGTACACCTCTTTCTCTAAATATAACTTGTAAAATTATACTGGGGATATATTATTAATGTAAACATGGATTATAATATGCAACAAATTATAAAGGAAACATTTTTACCTTATAAAACATTATGTGGGAAATATGTCATTTTCCAAAGAAATGGTAAAAAGTACTCCTTTAGAAATTTTGGACTTAAATTATAAGAAGTCTAATTATTGCTTAGAAGAAACTCGAGTTGCATTCCGTATCAAAAAAAAGAATGAGAAAAACTATATATTATAACAAAATAGTGGATAAGCTTAATTTCATGGGTCAAGTTTGTTTGAATTCCACATATTTTCCTTCTACTCCAACTTAATTTCAGCCAACTAACATGCCAAATAGGTCGGTCAAATCCTAACTAAACATTACCAGATTTAGGTAGAGTAAATAAAGCATCACTAGGTCGTTTGATCGATGGGATAAGGAAATAATCCTGATATAAAATGTGAAGTTATTGTATGAGACATTTGGCTATAGATATTAATTAGTCATGGAATTTGATCAAATATTTTATTGTTTTATTTTTCATATCATTACTAATTCTCAATATTTTCTTCCCAACATTGAATTTCGAATTCTCTCTCGATTACATTTTCATTGTACAATTTATTGTATAATTTTTTGTAAATAACTTTATGGACATATTAATAGAAAATTTTCTTATCAATACTTTTTAGTCGAAATAACGAACTATTTATTATAAGTTTAATATTTTCAATCATAATCCAAACAGGCTCTGAGTTATGTTGTAACAACTAATGTAATTTGAACTTAGTAGCATATTATGAAACTTTACCGGCAGACAAATCTAGAGATAGTAAAGTCATGTGTAATTAGCTTTTTAAAAGTCGATGAATTATGTAAAACACTAGTGATATTTCTAGGAAGTGTCATAAATCGATAGACTTTAACTATAGATATAATACATAAATATGTCATTTAACTTGGTTTAGTTGACGTTTATGCTCTACAATTTTAGATGTGCACAAGTACACTTTCATTCTACATGACAATTTTGTGTTCTACGTGTGTTATGTCATGTAAGACTCATGTGTCTTTTATACAAATTCAAATGTCTACTTGTGCACTCCCAAAGATGAATGACATAAATGTTAGCTAAAGCTAAATTAAATGACATATTTATGTATTACTACGTCTTAAGGTGTGTTGGGTCTTTGATAGAACCAAAGATAAAGAGGGTGTAGGCCATTGGGTGGGTGGACTGCAAACCCCACGACCACAACACGTCTACAGCTTTCATGGCTTTGGTAAAGAACTGCTTAGCGTGTGCTTTCTCGAGTGTTACTTAGAATAAAGATAGTTAGACTCTACCAAATCTATAGGCTATGTCAATAGTCATCGCCTTGTCTGACTTCCGTCTTCCATTAGCATTGCCTATAACTTCAAAAACGTTGTAGCGGTCATAAAATAAAAAGACATTTTGATCTTTAACCTAATAATTGGCTCTCAATCTGGTTAGACGTAAGGTAAAAAGCACAAAATCTTTCTTCATGATTCATCAATAAAGACGAGGAAGCACGTTATAAAGATGGAATCATCAGCATTTTCACAATAAACGTGAGTTCAAGTTGATCATAATTGGCAGACATGTTGATAACTCATCATGATTGTTAAAAGGAAATAATTGATTATTTCTAACCAGAAGGCAAGTGAAGAAAATACTCCATTCATTTAGAAGAATTTCTACCCGATCTAATAATTCCTAGAAGTTAAAAATCTTAACCATCTGGAAGTAAATAATATTTCAACCAAACATCACCTAA
The DNA here is from genome assembly GCF_019186545.1 of Solanum stenotomum. Classification (NCBI taxonomy): domain Eukaryota; kingdom Viridiplantae; phylum Streptophyta; class Magnoliopsida; order Solanales; family Solanaceae; genus Solanum; species Solanum stenotomum. Next base: position 57,796,512 of record NC_064290.1, read on the forward strand.
CATATACTACTACTAAAACCATAGTGCCAAAGAAACCATGAAAATGGATTTCTGTAAATCAGCCATATGCCTTTTACCTTAACTACATACTGGAAAGAGGGGAGAAAAAATAGGAAAATAAGCTCAAGTTGAGAAATCAAGAAACGCCTATACTCTGCCTGTTAGCATTGCGAATCAACTGCCAACTCTGTTGCAAGGGGAATGAGGAAGTCAAGTACCCTTGGCAACGTCATGTCGACAAAGAAAAAGTGTTTTCACAGCGATTTTGGCCAGCCCATATTTGCATACATTGACATACCATGCATTGGTTGGCCAGCGTTACCATAAGGTCCTGATTCATGTTGGAAAGGACTGTCGCCATTTTCCTCAGACGAGTCACTTGAGGCATCACCTTGAGAAAGGGGGCTCTCCCCTGTGGCGGGAGCACCAAAATTCAACATATTGGATGGTGGTGTCGAAGATGGCACCTTAGACTTGGGCTTTTTCCCTTCAGCAAGGAAGCTACCCACGATTACCTGGTCATGAATTTAAAACAGTTTAATGACACATCCTGAACTCAAACAAGAGGGGCAAGAGTATAAAGGCAGATGCAGCGCACCTGCACTGGTGTGGCAGCCATAAGCACTCCTGAAACTCCACCACCCATTACTCTACCATCTGCCCCAGCCAGTGACACACTTAGACCACTTGGTCCACTGCTGCCATTATTTTCTGACCGCATGAAGGAACCTGTCAATGAGATGATCTCATATCGGCCCTGCATACAAAAGTAACAGGTTAAATATCATGAGATTACTTACCAAAGAAAAAAATACATACAGCATATGAGATTAGTAGTATACGTAATATATAATTATACGCATTACAAGTGAATCAACCACATAGCTCATCCATTGCCAACTCAATCAGGTTAACAATACCATGTTCTAGAAACGTTCAATGATGAAATTAAGCTTCCATTTCAGCTCCACAGGATCATGCACAAAAAGAACCAATGCAATTGCTCACATGTGATCAACTGACTAATAGCATGTTTGGTCAAGTTTCTAGGAGACAAAAACAAAAAGCCAACTCGAAGCACAAAGCATCTTGCATTCAAACTAATGATTCTTTAAGAAATGATCGGCCCCAACTAAACCTTGTTTAAGCAATAAGGAACTTATTACCTATGGTTAGCAAACACAAGTATGCTCTGGTAGAAGAACTTACACATAAATATCCTGAACCATGTTTTATGATTATAAAATATTTGAGTTTAGGGCATATGCACATCATAAACTATAAGTCTCCTCTTTTCAAGGCCAGGTTTTGTAAGCCTGCATCAAACTAAGCCAATTGTTTTTTTAACAGTCTAACCAACTATTAGCTTGGAAAGTGATGTTGCAAGGACTTATAGATGTAGATACCACGTTAAATGCTTTGGTGACCTAGTTATCTCCACTCGCCCCTTACTAGCATTTTAATTAGTCAGTTTCTCTCCTTGAGAAAGGTTTGCCTAAGTTAAGTAAGAGAATTAGAAAGATGCTTTAGGGATGAGGGATATCAATCTCTGTAGAGAAACGACCTACGAGAGTAGATCCAATTGAAAGACTATCCTTCAGAAGAGAGACCATTATGGCATAGAATGCACCTTTATCTTTCTGTAGGTTAAAATGCTAGCCCATTTTAGCAACCAAATATTGAGTAGATGGATGTGCGGACATACTAGGAGAGATAAGGTTAGGAATGAAGATATTTGGGGCAAGGTAGGAGTGGCCACTGTGGTGGTTAAGATGCGGGAAATGAGGCTGAGATGGTTCGGACATACCAGGAGAGATAAGATCAGGAATGATGGGACAAGGTAGGAGAGGCCCTAGTGGTGGTTAAGCGGGAAATGAGGCTGAGATGTTTCGGACATACCAAGAGATAAGATTAGGAATGAAGATTGAAAATATATGGGACAAGGTAGAGTGGCCCTAATGGTGGTTAACATGCAGGAAATGAGGCTGAGATGGTTCGTACATCTGAACAGAGCTATGTAGATGCCCTGGTGAGGAGGTGTGAGAGGTTGGCCGTAGTGGGTTGAGGAGGTGTAAAGGTAGGTCGAAGAAGCATTGAGGTGAGGTGATTAGGCAAGACATGACATGACATAACTTCAGCACACCGAGAATATGACCCTTGATAGGAGAGTGTGGAGGTCGAGAATTAGGGTAGAAGCTTAGTACCACGCAACTCTGCTCACAAAGCTTTGGCAGATGGGAAGAAATCACTAGCACCTAGTGGTTTTCTGCCTCAATTTAGATTTGTTGAAAGAGGATTCAATTATACAATCAACTTAGCAGGATTACAAGAAATATTCCAAACTATGCTACGTCAAGAGTCATTTTCCATGTGTATATAAGATGGAAAAGCATATTAATTAAACCACTCTCTCATTAAATCCAGTGCACAGACATATTACCGATAACTATATGAATTAAGATAACATTACAGGTAGAGTCTCAAGGAAAATGCATACAAACCTCGTAACTAACAGTGCCACCCCCTATTGCTGGTTGGCGAAGGGTGACGTTACAGATGGCTCCATTTGCAGATAGAATACAAACAGTACGTGGCCCTTGCTGGGAGAAAGCCATTATCTTTGAAGCTATGTCCTGAAGACGGGAAACAGATTCACATCATATCACATAGTCAACTGAAAATTCACAAGACAGGGAATTTAACAGAGGTCAATTTTTAACAAGTACGGATAAAGCTAGAAAAACAAAACATCAAACTGCATCAATGTTCTGCAAACCTGTAAAAAAAATGATGCAAAAAATGCACTCCACCACCAAGCCCCTTTAGTAGATACAAATCCAAGCACCACGGGTAACAAAAATTAAAGATATGTATCAACCACGGGTACACCTTGTCAAAAGACGTGTATAACCTCTACCCAGTTATTTTTTGTTTTGCAGCATAAAAGACCAAGGTGCAAGAAATTTTGTATAAATCTTGATAAGGCACATGCAATCTATCTTAAGAAAGCCACTCATTATAAAGTTTGCTCCAATGCTGAAAAGTATATCCATCCAATCAGTTGTCGTTTTAAACTTGTCAAAGACAATGTCAATCACCAATATGATATTGAAATAACACGCTGGAAACCCTAGTTACTTACACAACCAAAACATAAGGTTCTCAATGATATATTATTTACAAAATGAGATAAAATGCAATGTAAGTTGATTAATTCCAAAAAAAAAAAAGTGGTACGGTTAAGCATAAATAAGGTCTTTATTTCAAAATTCATATTTTAAAAGCAATTAAAACAATCTATAATCGTCCCAGTCACTTCCTCATGCAATATAACACCTATTGTTTTCCTAAAACACCAGTCTTGTCTTCCCATGTCCAGGATATCTCATAAAGCCCTCCCGCATGCTGACCTATTCAATTCCCAATTTAACTATCATACACAACCCCATGTCAGAAAATTGACAAGGGGGGAATTGTCTGGTGGCAAAGATTCTCCATCTCCAACCATAAGGTTTGGGGGTTCAAGTTACCAAGGGAGCAAAAATGTGCTCCCCTAGGTCTCCAGATATATGGGTTTGGCCATGGAATTTACCATATCTCNCCCCCCCCCCCCCCCCCCAAAACAAAAAAAAAAAGGAACTCTTCATAAACATAAAATTTGCATGTTTGTGAACCAGCATGACCTTAAATGTTAAAGGCAATATTCAATGGACTACTTATCTGGTATGTGCAGTTGCTGGAGAAAAAAACAGATTTTCCTCTCAGGCATTGGTGAGATGGAAAGCAGGCATTAGCAGAGAGTGTAGCTTTCATATAAATGTTGTGCAATAATGATAGAATCTATCAGCTATGATAGAAAACAATTATTGTGCCTTAAGGGTGAGTAACCTTCAAGCCATAAGGTACCTACCAATGCCTCACACCCAAGTAAGTTATCAAACAGCGACACTTTCAAGTTTCAAGACACAAGGTACCTACCAATGCCTCACCCTAATGCAACTTGTGATCGGCTATATGAACCATCACCGTCCATGTCCGTCCATTTAAACTCACAGTCCAATATTATATAAAATATCCCTACATTTCAATATGTGACGTAATTTAACTATACAAAAAAGGTTTAAGAATGGAATTAGACTTTTGAAATTGTGGTCTTAAATAAGCCATAACCTTTGTGTACCTACAGAAACTACTCCTTAACAGTAAAATGGAAATTTAAAGTTAAATTGTTTCCTAGTATAGAAATGTGACTCTTTTTGGAGCAAACTAATAAAGAAATAGCGTCACATAAAGTGCAACAGGAGTAATTAAAAACAAAAAAAAAAAGAACACTTTACCTTGCCTTCTCAAAAGAAAAACACTAGAAGCTCTTTATATTTTATTTTCATTTTCTTTATTAAGGAAGCTCCGGTTTTTTTTTTGGGTAAATAAGACAAATTTTATTACAATTGAAGAATTATATAACAAAAAAACGGATTAAGAATACAACTCAATCTTAATCAACAACGTCACACATATCTATTACTCTTCATTCTTGCCTCTTCATACCTATTTAGTAAGGAAGCTCCTTTTATTTTATAATGCATACATAAAACTCTGACAGCCTATAAGAACCCTAGAAAACACACGATCATGAATAAATCTTAATCCCAACTAATTGGTATCACCTGCATAGATAATTTTTTCCTTACATTAGATGTAACAATGCAAATATTTAAGTTAATTCATAATACTGGCAAGTTTTCGTATATTATATTTCTACTATCTTATTAATAATCACTAACATATCCATCCATATCATCTCCTTCATGGTTCTTATATTAATTGCTTAAAACAGCCATCTTATAGTGAGCTTATGTGGGCACTTGAGGCGCATGCCTTAGAGTCATTGTGCCTATATGATACCAACGAACAACCAAACGAGGCAAGCACTCAACTTGCTTTACACTTGGCTTCAGGGATAATCACGTCTCAAGTACGCCTCTAATGACATTTAGAGCTCCATGGCCAATCCTAAATCAAAAAGCCCCAAGACAAATCCCTCGAAGCCTTTGGATCAATGATATCACACAGAAGGATCTACTAAACTACTTCTCATGTTACACAGATATGAATATATGACTACACTCCGTTCTTGACCTCGTGTGTGGCAAAATCCTTGATTTTCTTTTACGAGATCTTTAAATCATAGAAATAGTCCAATCCCCATGTTATTACAAACTCCGACAAGATGGTAGATCATATGAATCTCAAAACACTTGTCAGTCAATCAACATGTATCCGCCAAAGTGACAAAACGAAAAGTAAAGGAGACGGAGCGCCACTTTCCTTTCCGTAAATTCAGGGAGTTAGGTATTTCACCTAAAACACATACTTCCGTATCAAGTAAAGCAATTTGAAGCTAAAGTATATAATGCAGAAACATGATCTAAAACATACATATAACAATGTGGAGAGAAGCTTTTGAGCACATTCAGTAGGTTAATGAGCACGTTTTGTAAAACAAAATAACATTTATAGAAAAAGATAATATTAATATATTTTACCAAAAAGAAGATTAACAAACAACTAAACAAAATTTACCTCCCCAACATTCACTGTGATCACATGAGGTGTAAACCCAACTCCAGCTGCACCTGTCAACCATAAAGAAACAATTACTTACTGCAAGCACTGAATTGTAGGAAAAAAGTTCAAGAAACCCAAAAAGACTGCTTTTTTATTTATTTCAAAACTAGTGTAAATCAATTACCTAAAGCATCTAGCTGTTTCTTTCCAGAGCCAGGAGGCCTTCCTCGGGCCTTCTTCGAAGGATTCTCGGAAGAAGGACCCTCCGCATCACCACCACCACCACTTCCAGAATCTGTAGGAGGCACCCCAGATGAAATCGGGGTAACAGGAGTAGGCGAGAGACCCAAAGCAATGTTACCATCAGGAGAATACTTCCTGGGTCGGCCTCTTTTTTTCCTAGCAGGCTCAATGCTGAATCCAGTAGCCCTAGGAGATGACGCATCTGAGTAATCAAGATTATGTTGAGGCGCCGCCACCGCCGCAGAAGCAGTATTAACCACAGAATTAAAAGGAAAACCAGAATTTTGCTGCTGGTTCTGATGCTGCTGGTGCTGAAGCTGTTGCATCATTGCAGAATTGTTGTTGTTATGTGTTGGAACATTGTTAGGTAAACCAAAGGTGTTAGCTTGCTGCTGCTGCTGCTGCTGCTGTTGATGTTGGTGGTGATGTTGCTGCTGTTGAAGCTGTTGGTGATGCTGATGGTGTTGTGGTCTGGCCATCATCATGGGATGATGGCCATGGCCGTGGCCATGTTGTTGTTGGTGATGAAATTGGGGGTGTTGGGGTTGATGATGGTGTTGATTTTGGTGGTGACCCGCTTGGGATTCTTGAGAATCCATGAAAACAGAGAATTATTCTTGAAAAAAAAAGGGTTTTTTTTCTAGAATGCTGTTGTGATTTTGTTCTTTACTGTTTCTGTTCACTGAAGTGAGAAAAAGTATAAACTGAGGAAAGAGAAGAAGCCGAGGTGAGGTGGGGGTGGGTGGGTTTGCGGGGGTGGGGGGAGGCAGAACAGAACAACAAAATGGGCAAAAGCGGAGGAGAAGTTGGACTAAAGAGGAAGACACAACAAGAGTTTAGAATTTTTAGGGTTTTAACAATTTTTTTATTTTGAACTTTTAGTGCAGATAGTATTAGATCTGTTTTCCTCACTTTGCTAGGTATCCTTTTGTCACATACCAATCTTTTTTAGTTTTAACCTTTTTTTCTTCTATATGAGTAAACTTATTGTCATTCGGATGACTCAGTTGATTTGATCGAGATCGATCTCCTCAATATCTTTTAAGTCGAGTCTCTCGCATAGGATTTACACGATGAAAGTTACTTAGGGGTTCCAAAATAAACATGTTTAATTATTATTTCATTCTCTTAAAATAATGAGTTTAAATATCTAAATTATTTATATGTTAGCACTATAATTTCATTTAGTCTTGCTTTAAGTTGATAACTAAATCAATGCACAAAATTTTTTGCTCTCTAAATTGTTTCTTCATTGTTTGTGCTTTTTGTAAATAATTTCACTGGTTCATTTAATTAACATAACATAATGTTATTAGCAAATAACATATATATACCATGAGACCTTGTTTTGTATCGTGTTGGTTAGCTCAAATTCTATAAAGTTTTAATAATTTTTTAATTAAAAAACGTTATACGAGATTAACAAATAATCTTAAAAGTATATACAAAGTAGTGAGGTCATTAAAATACTTCGACATAAATATCACAAGAGTTAGAAGTCTCTGAGCTAAATGGCCAAAAGCATAGGTTAAGAAAATTGTGACATCAACGGTTAGCATGGTTAAAATATGACGATTATACATGAGAAGTAAAAAAATAATTAAAGTTTTAGAAATTATACAGACATAGGACAATCATGATCACGATTATGTTTACATGTAAAATACAAAAAAAAATATTATCATCGATCAATGACCAATTGTATCATTAAAGATTGACCCTAGTTTTATATATATAGCTTTAATATTCCAAGAATAAAAAGAAGATATAAAATTTGAATAAGTGAAGTCTAGAGAAAGAAAGAGATGATCATCATTTCATTAATACTTGTTAAATGAGTTTTTTTGGGTCATTTATGATGTGTTCCAACCTATTAATATTAATATTAACTCCCTTTTTCATTTAATCAGCAATTTTTTTCAAAAATTACTAAGAACAGTCGAGAGGAAAAATTTCTACGCTTTTTATCACAAAATAAGATATATATATAAGAATGGAAACACGATTTCAACCAAGTGTAACAACTCAAGTTACCAACACAACAATGATGTGTATTATAATCAATAAAAACACAAAATAATATTGGAAAATGAAAAGAACAAGCTAATAACAACTAACCGTCCTTCAAACGAAACTAAAAAGGTTAATCGAAGAGAAAGAAGATCAGAAAATACAGATATAGATAGAAGGGGACGAGAAGCTCGATTAAAATGGAGATGAGAGAATCAGACTATTTACTTAACAATTTACATAACGTCTTAATCACATATCACTATCGTTTTTTATGGAATCATTCTCATGCCACTATTTAATTTGGATCCCAAATTAACGTGGCTCTATTATTTGTTCTCAACCCAATAACTACTTATGTAAACTTAATATCTACATTGAACTGGACTTGATTCATAACACCAAGCTACATTGTCATTGAATTGGATGATCGGGTGAAGCCTATAAAGATGTAGTGGATCTAGTGAAAGATCTCGTCTCCAGCCCACTTGAACAATTTGAAATAATTCCATTGATTCCTATGAAAATAGGAAACTTATATTTCTCATTCACAAATTCATCTTTGTTTATGCTACTAACTCTCAGTTTGGTCCGAAAAATATTGAATTATAATTAAAGGTATCAAATGCATGTGTTTGGGTTATTAATGATGTCACTAGACTATTGAATGTCATGAATTAAATAGTTGAAAGTAAGATAACACTTTCATGTAATGCAAATTGGACTTAACAAAATGGTGGCTAAAGGTAAATTTAAATGGTGCTCATCAACCATTGATTTAGACAACTTTTTATTTGAATCGATGTCATTGTATAGATTATGATTTGTAATCGTTTGCTCATTTTAACGAGATTCGAAAAGTGTATTAAAATTTACTATCTTTTAAGCTTTTTTTTTTTTATGTTAATATTGTGATAATGATTTTAAACTTGACTTCAAATGTGAATTTTAACTTGCGAGGATTACACTATGTTTGGATCATTGTTATCCATTGTATTATATTTGTATTTTTACCATACATACAATGTTTGTTTTGATTGTTACTTAAAATGTATTGTATTATTAAATTTCATTGTTACGTAACAATGAAAATCTCAATTTTATGGAACAACCAATTTGGTGTGTTCCCATTGTTACTTAATTTCTTTTCTAATTATATCCTTAATTAATATTTCATAATACTATTTTACCCTTTATCTATATTATTTAATCCGAATCAAACCTCCTACCCTGGAATAATTAATGACATTTTAGTATATTTATAAATTACAATACAGTACGATACAATCAAACCAAACAATAATTTTTTTATTAAACAATAGCAAACAATACAGTCTAACCAAACATTGTATCTACCATACAATACAATACCATACCATACAATACAATACAATATAATACAAATACAATACAATACATTATAAAACAATGAGTAACAATGATCCAAACAAAGTGTTAGTGGATCAGAACTGCACCATTTATGCATTTTCTATTGTTAATTAAATGCCACTTATATCTATTTTAGACATTTAGGAGTCGTTTAGTATGTGCTAGACAAATATAGATATAATTGAGGAATGAAAAATAATATTGTTTTATCCTTTGTTTAGTTACTAATTCTAAAATAAGTTATACTAAAATTAATAATTAGTAATTAATAGGTGAATAAATTATAAAAGGTGAAATAATAGTTCCAAAATTGATATATTAATCGAATCATAATATAATGTCCTAGTACCAATAACCTAGAGAACATTAAATCATAATTAATTTGATCTAATTTATTTTTTTATTCGATTTGATTTCAATTAAATAATCCATCAAACTTATCCCCATTTCACTTTAACACTCTATCATAATCATGTTCAATTTTAACTCATTTTAATAATGGTAGTAATTTATTTTATTTAAAAAAAAATGTTTGGTAAAAAAGTATTTCATTTTTTCCACCTGCCAGCACTAGCAAAGTCATAACCCGCACTTAAGACCTAACAAATCACCAGTCCAAGGTCAAGACTCCAATTTGCCTGGCGAGATCGTCGTTCCGTCAATATCTCCGGCGCCAAAAGATCCTGATTTATCGGCGTTCCGGCTCCCAACGGCGGGAGTATTTCAGTAGTTCTCGCCATTTTTCTCGCTAATGCATGTCGCTGTATATAGAAAGGGATGGGTTTATTTAGGAAACTATCTGGATTTCTAGGGTTTTCAAGAGAAGAAGGTCACGAAGTGAGAGGGGTAGAAGATGACACCAATGGTAATATAGCACCGTCTTCAGTGAATGTAGCTGCAGCAGCTGCGGCAGCTCAAGCTCAAAATGTTCCACTCAGAGGTTTCAGTGTCCCGATTCAAGTCCCCGTCGAGAGGGCACAACTCGGTCCTATCCTTGTTCATTGTAGTTCACGCGATGGTGGCGTTCAGGTAAATTATCGGAGATAATGTACATACATGGTAATTTGACTTTGATTCTGTTAATTGTTTGCAAAATTTGTTTGATTGTATCTTTAGATATTAATTTAAATGTTCTGAGTAAACAAATCCACTCTATCCGAATTCAAGAATGTCATTGAATTGCGGTAAATGGATTAATGTTATCAGTAATTATAATATCTGAAAAAGATAAGATACTTGCTAGCAGAACTTGAACTTGAATAAGCGATGTATTTAAACAGGTATAGGTTTGTGCGGTTTCCTGTTAAACTCCAATTAGATCAAACTCATTAATGTAGATAAGAGATACCATTTGGCGGTAGGTGCAAGGTGGCCGAAGTAAAACGGAGGTGCAAATATTGGTGCCAGACTTCTAGGAAAGAGATAGAGTAACATGTCAGAGTGGAAGTGGTTTCTGTAAACTTGATGATTGGCAGCATTCTCAAATACTATGTTAACTAGCTATTGTTGATGTTTGCTAGAGGTGTGATGGAGGGTCCAGTTGTATAGTCTCTTCGGTAGTGGGAATGTGGAGTTGGTGATTTGCTCAGGGAAGAGGGGAAGGGTTCTTGACGAAATACAGTTTCCTTATTTATCAGTTAATGTAGGATGAAACTAAGTTTTATCGATAATGACCAAAGATGGGTCCACCTCTTGAAAGTGTATCCATGCATATCCAGTTCAGTATCCATCCCCCGCCAAAGTTTGCCCAAGCTAGATAGAGGAGCTTGAAGTTCACCTTGCTTGATTCAATGTCATTTAATCTCCCCTATATGCTTCCCATCCAAATTGTTGAAATAACATGGAAGTGGTTTCACTTGGCGGAAAGTTATGAGTTAATGCAGTACTGTGCAGGTAGGATAGTAATATCTTTCCAGGGAAACTACATTCTTTTGCCTCTAGGTGATACTTATAAAAAATTGCATCTAAATGTAGCTCCATGAAAGGGGAAAAGAAGACAGCCAATGTTGTTGCATCAATGTATAGAGCACTGCAGTAAGAGAACACACCTTTCATTTCCTATTCCCAAGTGTTCTAGTTTTTCCCAGTAAAAGGAATAGATCTTGAAAGTCACATGTTTGTATAAAAAAAAACTTGTCTCATACAAGTAAAAGGGCTCAAAGCATGAGTTGAAAATTTATTGAGTGTGTACTGGGAACATACGTAATGTATCCTCTATTGCGCAAGAAAATTCATTGAGTGTGAACTGGGAACATACTTAATGTATCCTCAATTGCACACATACAATTAACTAAATAAACTTGTTATTCACAATTCTCTTTTCAGGCCAGTTCATGAAATTTCTTTGAGGACCTTTTTAGGATAGTTAATGGAATTATTTCATGGAGACTTTCAAGTATAAATCAATTTAACTATAAGTAAACAAGTTATTTGCCTATACACCTAAGCTTGCTCAATTTTGTTTTTGACATTTGTTTGTTCATTAGCTGGATAGAGGCTGCTTCAACCTTGGTGTTTGAATTATATAAGGGGTGTCAATGAAAGAAAATTTGCATCAACTATTTAGCTGTCTGCTAATGCAAGTTTTACTTGGTGGTTGGTTTATTGTTTAAGGACATGCCATGTATTCCCAGGTGAGACTTAGATACAAGGGATTACTAGCGAATTAGGATATGGTTTTCTAGTCTAGACTCGAGGGCTTTTGAGCTGGGGTAATTAGTAGCTAAAAGTTCCTCCGGAGAAAGTGTAGTGGAGTTTCACTTCTACTTGGCATATAGTGATCAGTTATTCTGTCTGAAAGAAAGCAAGCCGTCCTGATTAGGGCTGGGATTTAAGAGCATTGTCTCTACACTCTACAGCCTGTAATGAAACTCTCATTTGTTTTTGTGAGGATTCTTGAGAATAACTAAAAAGAGGAGCGTCTGACAAGCGAAAAGGTAAGATTTTCTTGATGCCATTTTAACTTATTCTTAAGATTTATTACCACTGTATGCGTTTTGGTTTATCAACTCCCTCATTGAATAACTTATGTTAATATTTCAAGAATCTATACTAGGCGATAGCATAAAATCTTTAGAAGATGCACTCATGCAGAAGCTCCTGAAATTTGGAGGAGAATAGATCCCCCACATTCCTTCTTTGAATTGTAAATACATGTTTCTAGGTTCCCATCACACTTTATTAACTCGTGCACATAATCACTTAAAAGGCCCCTCTATTTTCTTAAACCTATGCAATTTAGAGTCTCTAGGTAAGTGAAGTGTGAAGTACAGTATAAAAGGCATCACTAAAGGGGAAAATTTCTTCTCTCCAGAGCCATTTCGGGAACTGGCTATAACTGAACAGAAGTATGAATGTATGATAAATATGTAGGATCACTGTGTCCATTTACCGTTTGTGAGATCACATCTTTTCTATGTCGCCGTTTCACTGTGTGGTTGAAGGCTTGGCTTTAAACCAGAAGCTTTTAGTGAAATATTTGTATCTGAAGATGTCATTAAATCTCTGTTCCTATGTATACCAAGTTATCGCTGTCTAACATATAAGAAAGAGAAATGTGCAGCGGTCTGGCGAAAGACATTGATTTCTAGTTCAGGAATGATGTTTATATTATATAGGTGAGGCTTCATCTTATTGTTAGTTTCACTTGAGGTGTAGAAGCTTAAGCTTATGAAAGCTTCATTTATCTTGTATGTGGATTCTTCTTTGATGAAGATTTCTGGTTATATTTCTTGTTTTATTTTCGTGTTTCTGGTAGAATACCTCATCGTAAGCTCATTCCTTGTTGGTTTTGGACTTTTGGATGGTAGAGCTTTGCTTTTTATTGGGTTTTCAGTACTGCATACAGTTTGTGCACCCGCTGGTTACGTGGGTAATACATTGTTAATTTCTTGAGAAAAACCTATCAAGCTTTTCTAGTTCCCTTTTCCAAAAAAAAAAAAAAAGACCTAAGCTGCTTCTATGCTGCCCGATCTTTCTTGACGAAGAGAATGGCATACTTAGGTCTCAGGATGAGATTCTTATTAATTTGCAATCATCTGCAGTAAGGATGTGTAATGATTCTTCAGTGGTGGAGATAAATAACAGCTTCTTAACTTTGCAGTTTCCATGACCCAAAATTTGTTTGTTTTTATAATTTTGCCATTAGTTTCCCGTTATTGGGTTTTCCTCTTTGTGATTTGTTTTTTTTTTTTATGTTATCAATGTCTTCCCTCTTTGTGGTGTTATTTATTTCCAATGCACATACTTAATCATGATGTTTATTACAGGGATTGAGATGGTACGCCAAGCGTCTTAGGATTGATGAAGATGGAGATGTTGCAGATGAATTTCTCGAGGAAGTCCTTGAGGACACACGTTCAAGCACAGAAGAGCACCACAGGCAATATCCCAGGTTTGAACTGAAGTACACCACAAAACCTGCTAAGATAACTAGCCAGGCACTGTCAGCTGCTGGCAAAATTCAACATCGAGTGGAACATCAAGGCAAATTGGAATGGATTTGATGATCGTACTTGAGGTTGAGATTTGACTAAATTATTGCTAGTAGATGCATTATTTTTGCTTCATTCTCTCAGAAGGACCAATGTTTGGTGTGTGAATCACAATTTGGGCATTCAATGTTCTTTCATCTCTGCTTTGTTGGAACTAACTTGATGCTAGAAAGCAAGGTTTCATTCATAAAAGCAAACATAGTTGTACCCAGAAAAACTTTCAATGTATACATGAATATTAAATTGTTAGTTACTAAGAAAATCTTATAAGCTATGCTACTTAAAACCAGTGAAGCACACCTCACATTTGACTAATTAAAATTCGTAGCAGTAGTTGGAATGGCACTGTAGGGATGATGATGAACATGCTTTCTTTGTAACTTCTCCCCAGCATGGTCTGCCTTGAAAGATTAGTGAGTAAGTTGTCAAGTTCCGTATGGAGCTTTAGTGAGACTCTTAAGTCCGTGACACTCTGTTTCTTTTGCTTTTCTTCTCTCTCCTGCTATGCCCTTGCTCGCTCTCTCTGCCTGCACTACTTCAAGTGTATTTAGTACAAACATTGGAAATATATACTAGAATTGAGAGACCTTTTCTTGAGCATTGGCTTTGAAGATGTCAACATGTTCCTTGGCTGCAGCTGCTGCGTTGCTTACTTTCTCCTTTACTGAATGCATGCATATTTGTTCTAGTTTTTATTTTATTTTTTTGGTTTGAGATAAGAATAAGATAATCTTTTTTAAGTTTAATCAAGGCGTAGGGATATGTAGTAATAAATAAAGAGATCTTTATTATGTACTAGTCTACGTGTCTACGCAAAAGACCTCTCTCAACTACACATAAATAACAATAAAAAACTTAGTGATATATCTATATAATAATAGACAACATTATGACTGAAAAATGTATTAAAACAAACTAGTAAAAAACTTCATCTTTTGAGATTCAGCATAGACTTCATAGAAATTCATATTATACCATCCCAATAAAATTTAATACATATATATATTCCTTAGAGAAATACAAATATTATTTTATACTATTTTTAAGATTTAGTAAAAATTATTGAGTTCTTTGTTGTTTGATATAAGTACGATCTTTATATTATTGTATACATACACATACACACAATTTAATCAAATTCAACGGGATAAAAAATGTTATAATTTTCATATTCGATCAATAATGTTTAACTGTTTTTTTCCATTTAGAAAATATATTGACACATTTATGTAATACATGACACAGAAAGAGGGGACATACCCAGATATGAGTATCTCAATTGATTTTTTTAAAATTAAATTGAAATATGGCTTATTTAATTATTTAAATATGATAACCGATAGAAAAATACAAATAATCAAACATGCTTGTCATAATAAGAAACAGAAAAAGCATTCGATTGAGCTTCTAATCTAAATTCAATACAACATGCAATCATGCGTTCTCTACTATGGTACAATTAGTGGCGGACCCAGAATTTTCATTTAGAGGATTCAAAAAATAAAAATATAAAGCCTTTAAAAATAGGAACCTCTAATTATTTTGGGTTTAAAACCACATTTTTAGCATGTTTTTTAAAGTAAAAAAAAAAAACTTGAAAAACAGAACTAGAAATTTAAAAAAAACTAAAACTAAAAAAAAAAAGAAAAACTAAAAAAATTTACCTTATATATACCGTGACGTATATCCTATTTCAAGGAGACTTGCCACTGCACCATCAATTTCTCTTTGTTATTGAATGGGTTTAAAATATATATATCTACAAAAATACAGAAAATTTACCTTATATATGTTGTGTAATATTTTACCGAGGGGATTCGGATGAACCCCCTAGAAACGTGGGTCCGCCCCTGATACAATATTAAGAATTGGTTTAAGTCATACACGGCCCCTTAAAGTTGTCCGCATAATTCATTTAGACACCTCAACTTGGGCTTGTTCCAATTGAACACCTTCATTAGTTAAAAAAATATATCTATTGAACACTGTGTGACAATCAATTAAAAATAGAGAGCGCGTGTCATACACTTGCTAATGATGTGGCATAGTAACAAATAAGAAAAAGACATGTGGCATTTCATCCATAATAAAAAGTAAAAAATAAATTAAAAAGAAAAATAATAGAAAAACTATGTTTTTAACAAAAAGAAAAACTCTTTAGTAGATTTAAGTTTTCGTTTTAACAAAAAATGAAAAAAAAAAAGTAGATCGAAAATGAAGTGCAAGAGATTTTTAAGATGGAGTGAAGAAGATGACAGGTAAAGGGGTGAGGGGTGTGGGGTGTGGGGTGGGGTTGTTTCTTTTTCTTGATTAAGAGCTTATTTTTATAGTTATTTAGTTAATGTATGCGGGTGTGAAAAAAGTAACAAATTATCTAAAAAAAAAATTGAAAAATGAAATAGGAACCTATTTATGCGCTCAACAGCGGTGAGGTACACTTATTTTGCCACGTAAGCACTTTGTGTTTAATAGGTATATGTTTTGAACAATTTAAGTGTTCAATAGGTACAAGTCCTAGTTGAGGTGTCTAAGTGAATTATGCGGACAACTTTAAGGGGCTGTGTATGACTTAAGCCTTAAGAATTTAAAGAAGTCGATCATAACATGCATATAAATATACTTCTCCGTTCATTTTTGTTGGTCTACTATACTAATTAACTTAATATAAGAGATCAATAATCATTTTATACATATTTTGTTTTTCTTAAATATTATTATTTATTTCTTAATGAACTGTGATATAGTAGTGATATTGTCATTTTATCTATTACTTTCATTTTCATATATATGACATCATTTAATCCATACAAAAATTAAGAGAGAGAAAATTCTTATTTATTAGGCTTACTTAAATTGATTTACCAATATGAAACGTGATGCGAATTTGCAATATAGTGAATGCAATGTTTTTAACCAAAAAAGATATAATGTTCAACCTCTTCATATGTATCTTCTTCTTCTTTTTCTGATTTTTTAAATTAGTGACAACATCCCATCAATATGTTTAGTTTTTTACTCTGTCAAAGATATTAATTTTTTTAAAAAAATAAATCAAAAAGTAAATCATATTTGTATATTAACATATCTGTATTTGAATATCTTTAAAAATAAATCATATTTGTATATCTAATACATAATCAAAATATATTTATTTTATGAAGAATATATTTGAGATTAAGACATTTTCTTAGTATATAAACGAGAAATAGATATAACAAAGAATTCTTATAACCTTTACCTATTACTTTTCCCCCCCACCAATTACAATAAGCAATCATTTAGTACAAAATTAAACCATCAAAAGTATATTTGTGTAATACACTATTAAAGATACTCATATAGATTATTAAAAATAATAAAAATAAAAGATGATATCTTGTTGGTATATCCAATTATTATTAAATTGAAAATATTAAGAAGCATGCAATTTTTATCACATTATAAGATGAATAAAATAGGGATAAAGGTCTGAAAAATACTCAATTTTGGTAGAATTTGTTGTTGCGATACTAAACTTTCATGAGGACCTATTACCTCCTTTGACTATTTAATACCGTATTTTAAACATATATATTTGCCCACGTGGACATAAAAAATAATGCAAAATTATAAATAGTAATGTGTCCACGTGGGCACATATATACCTTTAAAATACACTATTAAATAGTTCAGGGGGTAAAAAATACGGTATTAAATAGTCTAGGGAGGTAATAGATCCTCAAGAAAGTTTAGTATCGCAACAGCAAATTCGACCAAAGTTGAAGTATTTTTCAGACCCTTATCCCAAAAAAAAAAAAAAAAATACCTTTGGTTGGGTCGTTGATGAATTTTTGGTCAATAATTTTTTTAGTATTACGCCTTTACCTAATAACATCAATGGCATCTACAACAAAATGAGTAATAATTCTATAAGACATTATGACCAAACTAATGTTATACTTTAAATATATGTAAATAACTTTAACAATATCTAAAAAATAAAAAGAAAAACTCAAATTCAGTGAATTCATACGGCAATCATCCTGCGAAAAAAATTCAATCATTAAATATTATTAAAAAAAAAAGAAAAAAATCAACAAAATCTAATGATTTACAATAATTAATTAGGATTGTCAATATGAGCTGATCCACCCCATCTAGGCTAATTCATACAGACTTTGCAATTTGACGGGCTAGCCCATTTTTTATGTGGGCCAAAAAATGGTCAGTCCAGCCCAAAAGTGTGTGGGCTACGGGCTTTGCCGAGCCAATCCTCTTTTCTTAAAAGTATATTTTTTTTATAAATTAAATTATAATTTAAAAATATTATCATAAATATCGATTAGTATTACTACTTGTTAATCAAATACACAAATAAAACTATTTATATAATATTTATTAAGTTTGACTTCAAGTAAAAACATAAATAGATAAATAGAAATATTAACCTAATTGTTTTTCAATGATCATAATAAAACACAAAAACTATGATAATATTCCATAGGCTATGGTCTATGTAGTGATTCTCTAGAAATTTTAGGAACTTTATTTTATGTAGTACATATTTTATAAACATAATTTGTATTTAAATTGTAATATTTTAAACTTTAAACAGATTTTGAGTGTAGACTCCTGTTATTTTTAATACACTATTTTATTTTTATTTTTTAATTAATTTTTATTTGGCCCACGGACCAGCCCTATCCATATTTCCCAAGGCCTACAAATTGACAAGCTTATTCAAGCTAGGCTAAAAAACCATTTTCTTAAATGGGCTCCAAAAATTATAGCTCAGCCCTATCAAATCACGGGTTAGATCAAGCCGGCCCAACGGGCCTAGCCCATATTGACGACTCTATAATTAATGATAAGAGATTTTAATGGTTAAAAAGTTGCTATATATATATATATACACTAAACATCGAAGCCCGTGCTAGCATGGGCCCAATATGTATCATTTTTTGTTTCAATTTATGTGACAAAGATAAAATTAAAGAGTTAATCAAACTTTAATACTAATTTAAAATAGTTTAAATTCTTAATTATTGTCAACTATGATAATTTTTTTTTTATGTCTTTTAACATTCTAAATTGGTAATTATTGTTGTATGATTTGTAATAGCTTTTACGCAATTTTGAAATATAAAGGTTATTTCTTCTTTCTCAATTTATGTGGTACTAGTAAAATTTGGAGATTCAATCAATTTTTTTTGTCTTTAAAATATTCTATTGTTAATTACTGTAAATTATTGTACTTTCTAAGTAATTTTCAAATAATATATATTATTTCATTTGTCCAATTTATGTGTCACCGATAAAATTTGAAGAGTTAATAAGATCTTTTACATATTTTTATATCTTTTGAATATTTAAGTAAATAATTATTGTGATTTATAATATTTTATATAATTATTTAAAAAAAAATTAAACAACAAACAAAACGAATTCATCATAGAAAAATTACCAAAGCATCCTTGAATACATCAATAATGGGTCCCACTTTTTGTTTAAAAAAATATGCATATTGGGAGGATATTTTTGTCCAAAGTGGAAATAGAATAAGTATAAAACATTAAAGTCTTTTAAAATTTTAAATTGTTAATTCTTATTGTATGATTTGTAATACTTTTACGCTATTTTCTAATAATAGAGGTCATTTCTTCTTTCTCAATTTATGTAGTACTAAAATTTTTTTGAGATTCAATCAATTTTTTTTGTCTTTGAAATATTTCTAGCTGTTAATTACTGTAATTTATAGTACTTTCTAAGAAATTTTCAAATAATATATATTATTTCATTTGTCCCAATTTATGTGTCACCGGTAAAATTTGAAGAGTCAATCAGATCTTTTTATATATTTTTATATCTTTTAAGTATTTAAGTAATTAATTATCGTGATTCATAATATTTTATAGAATTTTTTAGTATAGTCAAATAAATTTTAAAGAAACAAACAAAACGAATTCATCTTAGGAAATTACCAAAGCATTCTTCAATACATCAATAATGGGTCCGAGTTTTTGTTTTTAACAAATTGCACATTCGAAGGATATTTTTGTCAAAAGCGGAAATATTGTGTAAAAAATGTGTATTTATTGTGATTTTGAATGTTTTGTGGGGTAAAAGGACACACACAAAGTTAAGGTGTCTTTTTGAAAATCTGGGACAACTTCAAGTATCACTTAATGTTTTTTTTTAAATCTAATTTATTTTCGTAAACCATGTGTCAGATCAAAATTTAACAAATTGAAAAGGAATGAGTAATAAATAGCTCACACAATGACATATTTATTAATTAGTTAAATAATAAATATGTAACTAAAAATCTTGTCAGCTTTTGGTTGAAAGCTAACAAGACATATTTATTATTTAACTAAATAATAAATATGTAACTAAAAATCTTGTTAGCTTTTGGTTGAAAGCTAATAAGATAGTTAGAATGATAGTTGTATCGTGGCATATTATATATATATATATATAATGGAACT
The DNA here is from genome assembly GCF_019186545.1 of Solanum stenotomum. Lineage (NCBI taxonomy): Eukaryota > Viridiplantae > Streptophyta > Magnoliopsida > Solanales > Solanaceae > Solanum > Solanum stenotomum. The sequence goes on from NC_064290.1 coordinate 57,816,682, forward strand.
AGACCTTAATCTAGTAAAACCTATTTGGTATATACAAAAAGAAACCTTAGTAACAATACTACAGGTAATAAAAAATTTAGATGAAGATCTAAAGAGAAAAATAGTTTCTATAATTACTAGAAGAAATAAATTTGAAGAAGAAAGATATAATTTATATTATATACATTAAAATGAAGAAATGGATACCTCTGATTGTTACTTTTCAAAATAAAATGAGTCTAAAAAAAATCTCAGAATTATTGAAAGACTTAATAGAAAGTCAAAAACAATTAACCTTACGGTTAAAAATGATAGAAATAGAAATCTCTTCTATAAAAGAAAATCTTCCACGAAGAATTACTAATATTATTGAAAAAACTAAAAAATTTGACAAAAGAGTAAGTCAAAAATACTTAAAAGAATTACTAGCAAAAAAAGTTGCGAGTAACAATACTTACTAAAAAGGAAGTATGGATGAAATGTTAATTAAAAAATTCCTAGAAAAACAAAAAATGAAAGAAGAAGATCTAGAAACAACAGATAATTCTAAAGATTTAGAAAATGAATTACCTAAAAATGAATGGACTAGATGAGCTAGTATATGCTATGGAAGATCTTAATCTTTCAGAACATGAACTTAATGTATTTATGAATAAAGGGGAAACAGGAGGACCCCAAGGAAAATTTGAAAATGGTGATGGATCAAAATCCATTAAAGAAGAAGAATGGCAAGAGCCAAAAAAAGATAATAGAAATTTTGTAAACAAAGCAAAAAAGAATAAAGATTTCATAAAACAATTTCATAATGATGATAAATTCAGGTTCATGCCAAATAGACTCCCTACAGGAGATATTGGAACTCAATTTCTAGATTTGGATTGTAAAAGAGATCCAGAAACAAGTCTAAATTTATGGTTCCAAAACATGCTCTTATATTTCCTATTAGGAAAAGGAAATTATACTGATGAAGAAAAATACATCATCATGATAAACACTTTCATAGGGAAAGTAAACGACTGATTTTCTGGATTAACTGAAGATTCAGAAAAGATAATAAAAATGATACAATATAAGGATTAAAAAGATCCTTACAAGAAGGCATTACAAATCTAAAGCAATATGTTGCTAATGAATTCTTTGGTGGACAAGGAAGTCCTCCAGCTAACAGAGAAAAAATTAGAATAATTGCTAAAGAGCAATTAGAAAAATTACAAATTTGTAAAATGAGTTATATTCAAGAATATACTTGTGAATTCGAAGAATATTATTACAAAATATTTGATAGTGGTAAAGAAATGGTGCCTTATCTTGAAAAATACTATAAAAAATTACCAGGCTTTTGGGCAAAATACTTCAGAGAAGAATATGAAAAAGAAAATAAGATTGGAGACACTTTGGGCCAAAGAATTAGCTTCTTAAAAAATAGACTTGGTCAGCTGTGTATGTCGCATAACATACAAAGAAAAGCTAAAAGAATTAACACTCAGATATATTGTCTAGATACAAATGCAGCCTTCCAATGGGGATGTGATGATAAACCTTATAAGAAAAGAAAACTTAAAAAGAGTCTAATAAAAAGAAAGAATTTTTCTAGAAAAGATTATGTACCTAGAAAAAAATATTATAAAAGGAAAAAGATTTTTCAAAAACAAAACCTGCAGATAAATGCAAGTGTTACAACTGTGGTGAAGAAGGCCATAAAAGTTACGAATGTAACAAAAGAAAAGTAAAAATATCAAAAATTGATAGAATAAAAATCGATTTTGATCTCGAATCAATAAAATCAATAAATAGTGAAGATTTTTTTGAAGAAATCTATGAAGAATACTCAACCAGTTCAAAAGACTCTAACTAATGAGTAAAAAAATACTAGAACAAGAAGATTCAGTTCAAATTTTAGAGACTGAAGAAGATCACATAGGATATGCTTTAAAAGCAACCTTTGATGGAGAGACATTCAGAAAAATCCAAGGATTAAAATTAAATCTTAAAATGGAAGACAATTTATTATCCAGAATGCAAAGAATGTTTTCTAGAGATAAAATTTCCTATCATGAATATTAGAAAATAGAAAAAGTAATAGAAATTACCCAAACAACAAGAAAACATAAACTAAACCTGTTAACAAAACCCATGATAGATCAAATTCTTAGGAAGATTCCAGAAAGAAAAAGGAAAAAAGATGAATTATGTTCATCTAGGAGGAATTCAAATATTAGTCAAATCGACTTTCAAAGAAGGAATCAATTGTCCAATAGTTATAAATCTATCAGATGAAAGATTTGTAAATGCAAGAGAAGGAGATCTTGGTATAGTAGAAGGAAACCTAGCCTATACAAAACTCCTTTTCACATACTATCCAAAGTATTGTATATCACTCAAAGATGCTGATTTCAATGACGCAAAGGAAAAGATCTATTCAAACCAGGTAATCATATAATGAGTATCTATTATCAAGCTTTGTACACAGTTACAAACTCAAACTATGGAAAAGTTTATAAAAACAAAGAAATGATCGAAATAGATCAAAAGTGTGCAGGAATAGCAAGAATTGTTCAAGCAGAAATTCAGCAAGCACAGATTCCGGATGAATATGAAATTCAGTTTGGAAGAACTCAGGAAATAGGAAGTTCTAGTAACCCTAGGCTTTCGATAGAATATGGAAGAAATTCCATTAGAAAAAGTATATCTAATAGATATCCTATAAAAGTCTTTGAAACTTCAAACACTACAAAGATAAAAGGAAGAATCTTCAATGGAATTGAATGGAAAAATCAAGAAATTTTGATACGAACAGGAGCAACGGCTAACCATGTGAAAGGTATTATACTTGATGGAATATCAATATACGAAGGTAAGCAATATACCTATCAAACCTTTGAAGGAAATAACTTTAGTTGTAAAAATATGGTAGATTTACCTATACAACTAGATACAATAAGAATAATAGTCTCGTATTATGTCACAAATCATGAAAGTGATCAAGATTTAATATTAGGAAATTGTTTCCTAAATAAATTAGAAGATTATAGTATAGGAAAAAATGGCATCGAAATGATATATAAGGGTGAAACATGTTTCATACCAAAAATATAAATGCCAAAAGAAACTAGTTTTAAAGTTTCAGTTTTTATAGAAATAACATTCTATGATACAAAAATAACAACTTGTTGTCAAATAGACAATGGATCTGAAGAAAGTTTAGCCAAATCTTTTTTAATCAAAGATTGGGACATAAACAAAAATAATATATCAATGATTGGAATCACCGGAGATAAAGAAAAACTTTCAAAATCTAAAGAGAAAGTAGAAATAATTTTAGGATCAAAGATTGTTTCAATAAATAAACTGTTTGCTTATGATAAATTAGAAACATATTTATTGTTAGGAAATGATTTTCTACAACAATTTCAGAATTATCATCAGACATTATACATGATAAGCCTTAAAACTCCTTGTGGACATTTCATAAAAGTCCCAAGAAAACAAAATCCATATAGTCTTGAGAAAGATAATGGAAATTTCAAAAGAAAATACTTAGATAATCTAAGAAAAATTACTTGTAAATGTCTTAATCTAGAAAAGATTAAAGAAAATTTGCAAAAATCTTATGGACAAAATCCATTAGAAAAATGGGAACAAAATCATGAAAGGGCAATATTAACTTTAAAAGACCCTAGCATAATTATTAGGGTAAGACCCATGCTCTACAATGACGATGATAAAGTTGAATTTAAAATTCAAATTAAAGAATTACTCAACTTAAAATTAATAAGAATGAGTAAAAGTCCTCATAGTAGCCCAGCGTTTATGGTAAGAAACCATGCTGAAATAAAAAGAGGAAAAACTCGAATGGTAATAAATTATAAAGAATTAAATAAAAATTGCTTATTTGATGGATATTTTATCCCAAATAAAAATAATCTAATCAACCTTGCAAAAGGAAAAACTTATTTCTCAAAATTTGACTGCAAAAGTGAATTTTGGAAAATAAAATTGGCAGAAAACTCAATACAATTGACTGCCTTCAGTACTCCTAACGGACATTATGAGTGGTTAGTTATGCCTTTTGGGTTAAAAAACGCACCACAAATATTTCAAAGGAAAATGGATAAAATATTTTCAGAAATAGAATTTCTAATTGTCTATATAGATGACATTTTAATATGTTCTAAAACGTATGAAGAACATTTAAAACACTTGAAAGAATTTTCAGAAATTTGTTTAAAAAATGGAATTGTAAGTCAGAAAAAGGCTGATATCAATAAAAATGAAATAGAATTCTTAGGAATGGTTATTTCAAAAAATGGAATTGAACTCCAATCACACATTTCAAAAAAGATAATAGAATTTCCTGATAAATTAACAACAAAACAAGAAATTCAGAGAATTCTAGGTTGTTTAAACTATGCAGGAGAATTTATTCCAGAGTTAGCAAAAAAACGAAATATACTACAAAAATTAATAAGAAAATCCAATAGACTGGGATGGACAGAAGAACACACACAGTGTATAAAAAGTTTAAAAGAAGAATGTTCTAAATTGCCAAAACTTAGACTACCAGAAGATAATGATAATCTAGTTTTGCAAACAGATGCATCTGACTATCATTGGGGAGCATTATTGCAAATCGATTTAAATGAAATTAGCAGGTACACAAGTGGTACATTTAATGATGCTGAAACAAGATATTCCACAAATGAAAAGGAATTATTAACAATTGTGAGAGGAATTAGAAAATTTTCTGCTTTCCTTTTACCAAAACAATTTGTTATTAGAACTGATAATACACAGGTGTCAGGGCTAATATTTAACAAGCTTCCTTCTGAACCACAATACAGAAGATTGCATCGATGGCAAGTATTATTGTCTTTTTATTCATTTTCTATAGAATATATTAAAGAAAATGACAATTATCTTGCAGATTTTATCTCCAGAAACGTTCAATATGGACAATTAGACGAAGATCCTGGTAAACAGGATATATGAAGAAATGAAAATAGTGGATGAATCCATTGACGACAAAAGTCAAAAGCTATTTAAAATCAGAGATGAATTATCAAAATTATCTGAACAATCTCGGATGTTACAATCTGAAATCAATCAACTCAGCACTTCACAAGCTGAAAGCATGAGAGAGTTTTTACTCTTATGTGAACATTTGGATACCCATCCAAAACAGAATTCAAATCTTTAAGGGAATATCAATCCCAACAAAGTGGCAGGAGATGTCCCACTAGCACTTAGTGCCAAAAACATCTCGATGGTAAGCACGGATATGTCAACTTCTACATCGAAAGATGAAGAAAAAAACCGAGCAATTGAAGACGCTACTTCAAAAGAAGCAAGCTCATCCTCAGCAAAAGCTGAAAAAATTATATCTGGGAGACCAGAAAGCAGAACTAACCCAGTTCCATCAGGAACAAAAGTGTTTTATTCTTTTCAGGTTGGCAAGCAGCACCCTAAAGAAGAAGAGTATCTTACATTCACAAGATATATTTACAATCTCCCAGAAGAGAGTGGAGAAACATTCGGTGTTTTAGGGACAACAAGTTTGTTTCCTAGAATATCAATTTTTCCAAATGAATTGCCGAGTTTTACAGCTCAATTATTCGAGTTCGGGTATTTAGATCGTGTGTATGCAAAACCAGATCTAAATGAATTATCCCAACTTCCATCCAAATTGTTTAGCGCAATAAAAAATTATGCTCAAGGCAATGGAGTCTATTGTAGGTTCTTTAGCATTTCTATGGAAGGTAAAGACTTGCAAGCGTACTATCCGACACTCAACTATATTTCAGTTGAAAAAATAAAAGATTTTAATGTTAAGGCTATCGGAGTAGATAAAAAGCTCCTACATCTTAACAAAAAATGGATTCAGACCAGAAGAGCGTTAGGGATAAAAACCTTATATGCTATTCGTACAAGATTCTACAAAGAAGACTGCAGAGTCATTGATCAAGACCATGATTGGGTTCTGATTACTAAAGGAAAATCCAAGTCCATGGAATTAAGAGAAAGAATTCTCGACATAGAGCTCCATAGATTATGAGCAACTGAAGAAACGTGGAAACTAGCATGTAAAATGTTAGATCACAACCATCCATAATGTAGCTTATGGACAAAAAAAAGACGTAAGCACTTACGTCATAGAAGATAGCAGCAAAGAAAAGAATCTTTTCTTTTTTCAAAGGTCAAAAAGAGGAGTCACATCCTGTCGGCCAATTATTCAAAAGAAGACAATGGAAGTCATCATCTTATCACAAAGGAATCTTCAGCCTTCAGCACTAAGAAAGGACTAGAAGATAATTATGTAATATTCGAGGGAGGTCCCTAAAATAATTTCTTTTGTAATAAGTCCCTCCTTCCATCTATAAAAGGAGAGGAACTTCATATTTGAGAGGTGGATAACATTTTCCGAGAGAGAAACACTTAAGAAAAATGTTAGATAGCTTCGAGAGTATGAGTTTTAGTGAGTAGTAACTTCTCCCGTCAGGAAAAAGTATTTCTAAATATGTTGTGAGTAGTATATATATATGTAAGTGTGATTGTAAAATTATAATATGAAATAAAAGTGAGTTTTTATACCTCTCTTCTTATAAATCCATTAATAGTCTTAAGTGAAGGTTGCGATCTTCAGCCTTAGGGAGGAACAGTAGTGAAGTAACCAAAGACTGAGGTCATTGGGGTGAAAAGTTGTTCATAGCCTAAAGGGAGAGCTTCTGAGGAAGTGATAAGGACTATTCATCGACGAAAGAGAAGGAAGGTATATACGCAAACTTTTAATTTCATGTTATTAATTTTAGAATTACACTATCATGTTATATAAATACTCAAGCATAAATAAGAAATGCTTAGTACCTATAGGGAATTAAAATAATATTGAGAATCTCATGCTAATAATCAATCATGCTATTTGCATATCATGCATATCATGCATAATTTTAATTTTATCTCCATGCTATTAGCAAAATGAAAAATATTCAACGATCTTTGCATAGCATAAGAAAAAGAGCTTGGAAGCATAAAAAGACTTTATGACATATGGATAAAGCAATTTCCGAAATGGAACAAGTATATCTGCATACTAGTCATACATATGATGCAATAATATTTTCAATACATGAAATGAAAATGTATAGAATACAAGAGTATTTTGAATATAAAAATGCTCTATCTATCTTAAAAAATTATACAATATTTACTGCATAAAAAACGTGCATACAATTATATCCGCAACCTTGTTTAAAAAATAAACAGCCCGAAATTAATGGTATATATATATATATATATATATATATATATATATATATATATATTCCCTCACTATTCATCTTTTGAAGAAGTGGAGATCCACCAAAATGATTTTAGTGATTCCCTAGAAATTTTAGGAGCTTTATTTTATGTAGTGCATATTTTATAAACATAATTTGTATTTAAATTGTAATATTTCAAATTTTAAACAGTTTTTGAGTGTAGACTCATGTTATTTTTAATACACTATTTTATTTTTATTTTTTATTAATTTTTATTTGGCCCACAGACCAGCCCTATTCATATTTCTCAAGCCCTACAAATCGACAAGCTTATTCAGGCCGGGCTAAAAAGGCCTTTTCTTAAATGAGCTCCAAAAATCATAGCCCAACCCTATCAAATCACGGGTTAGATCAGGCAGGCCCAACGGGCCTAGCCCACATCGACGACTCTATAATTAATGATAAGAGATTTTAATGGTTAAAAAGTTGATATATATATATATACTAGATATGAGACCCCGTGCCAGCACGGGGCCCAATATATGTTACTGTTTCTGTTTTAATTTATGTGGTACATATGAAATTTGAAGTTAATTAATTTTTTAGTATGTTTTTATATATTTTAAGTTGGTAATTATTTGTATTTAGAGTATGTTTTACGTAAATATATTAGAAATCACAATAACTAACAAGTTAATATAAAAAAAAACTTATAAAAAATTCATTGACTTTTGAAATTTCATTTGTATCACATAAATCAGGACCGAGTAATATATATGAAAATTACATAAAACGTACTATAACTCACAATAATTAGCAACTTAAAATATCTATATATCTATATTTCTCCCAATTTATGCGGTATAGATGAAATTTTGAAAGTTAACAAAAACTTTTTATATGTTTTGAAATATTTTAAGCTATTAATTATTATGATTTATAATACTTTTTACATAAAAAATTTATTTATATAAAGTATAAAAGAAAAAATTTAGAAAAGGGAAACATAAATGTCAGCAGGAGTCCAATCTATGTTAATTTATATGTTTTAATTATTGTAATACCGATTGAATTTGGAGAGCCAACTAAAAATTTTGAAAGGATTTTTTTTATAAATTTGAAGTTGTTAATTATTATAATTTATAATATTTTTATTAATTTTAAACCAATATATGTTTTTCTCTGTCTCAATTACATGAGACATATGGAATTTGGAGAGTCAACTAAAATTTTAAAATATGTTAAGTTGTTAATTATTATACCTTATAGTACTATTACGTGATTTTCAAATAAAATATGTATTTTTTTATTTCAATTTATATGTCATTGATATAATTACATATATTAAGTAATGAAGAATGAATGTGTAAATTATGTGACACCTATGAATTTTGGAGTGTAAATCAAATTAGTTATATGATTTTAAAAAAAAAACGGTTAATTATTACAATTTATAATACTTTTTATATATTTTTTAAATGATATATATATCTTTATGATATTGATATTAGTATTATAATAAATTAAATTTTATTATTTTAAATTTATGATCTGAATTTTCAGCCTATGCCACATTATAAAATGTTCTAAAGTAGATATCAAATTTACAAAAATGTTGATGCCAGCTAAAGTAATAAAATAACATCTAAGGGCATGAACCTATATATGTATATATAAAGCTGAATATTGACAATTTGATGTAGCATCTCTCTATGACCAGTATTTGTATTCATCTTTTTTTTCCTTTTTTGACATTTTATCTTTGTTTTGTATTTTTTATTTGTATTTTAAAAAAAAATATTAATGTCATACCCGATTAATTATGCCCTTTATAACATCTATTACACTAATATAGATTTAAGTAAATGAAAATGGAAGATGAAAAGATAAAAACTATTCATTTTTTATAACTGTTTATAATTATTTAGCCTATAAAATAAAAACAAAATAGTTGAGCATTTGTAACAAATAAGAACAAATTTCTTCACTTTGGCTCTTCTTCTTCTGACGATAATGATCAATATATGGTATCAACTTTTGTCGCTAAGATGTCCATCAAATTTCTAGGTCATGTGACTTTTTTAACAAAAGAGAAAGAGAGAATATCTCATTATTCTTGTGAAGACATTGATGTAAAGAAAGAGATTATGTAACAAAAAATTCTTTTCAAAATAAAAGACATTTTGAAAAAATGTTTATTCCTCCTACAAGGAGAGAAAATTCATTGTG
>NC_064290.1:57829294-57845181 GCF_019186545.1 Solanum stenotomum
GTGGGCCTCAATGTACAATTTCTATAGCTTTTAGTCCAACTCTTTAGTGCAATGTTGGTCCTCCAAACTCCCATTTCTAAATAAGAGTAAAATAAAATATAAAAGAGTTAAAAAAGAAAAAATAAGTGATTTAAGAAAATTATATAAATAACATTAATGATGAGATGAAGATTAAGAAAAAACGTCAAATAAATTAGTAGTATTGATGATGATAAAAGTTAAATAAATCATTTTTTCTATTATTTAAATTTTTAACATAAAATTTCCAATCTTTTAAAATAAAAAATAAATGTTAAAAATTAAAATAAAAATCGAGGAAATAATTATTTTAAAGAAAAATATAACCAAAATTGTCAGAAAAGTAATTATTCATGTGGGTTGTTGTATATGTAGAAAGGCACGTGTACAATTAATGAGGCACAATTAATTTTATAGTACAATTTGAAATGCTTTGTGTACAACATGGTAGTGCCGTATTCGCGCTTTAAAGTGTCAACTCTAATAAGGAGCCAAATGAGTAATAATAATAATTCTAATAAGGAGTAATGAGTAATAATAATAATTGCAATGTTAGTCCTTTTAGGTAATGAGTAATAATAATAATTGCAATGTTAGTCCTTGGTGTTAATCCTTCTATTAATGTACAATTCTTTTTGCACGTTGTACAACTAATTAATGCAGTCAAAAGTTAATGTATAAAATTGTATGCATGTTGTACAAGAGTATTAATGCTGTGTTGGTCCTTTCCAACTCTCACTTCTAAATAAGAAGAGTAAAAGTAAAGTAAAGTAAAGTAAAATAAGGATAATAATAATATAAAAGAGTTAAAAAGAAAAAATAAGTGATTTAAGAAAATTATATAAATAACATTAATGATGAGATGGAGATTAAGAAAAAACGTCAAATAAATTAGTATACGCACAAATTAATATAAGGAAGACAAAAGAATTTTTTAAAATATATTTGCGGAAGCTCTTTCTAACAATTGCACATATATATATATATTTCATTTTTAAAATATGATTCCCTCCGTTTCGATTTTAAAAAGATAATAACCTTTAAATTTTAATATTTTTTGTATAGCATATTTAAGATCACAAAATTAAAAAATATTTTAATATATTTGATATATAGCACAAAATTTAAATGTACATATAAATTTTAATTTTAATTGATTTCCACCAAAAATTATACTTGATATATAATTAGTAAGAGCTAAATGTAATTATAATTTATTTATTTTCATGTAAAAAAGATGTATCATTTCTGAACATATCCACTGGCTTAAGAGAAGAGTGAGACTCTAATTAATGGGGAGAGCGATTTTAAAAATTTAAATTTACAAAAAGAATAAATTAATTTGGAATTTCTTATGCAAATTATGTGGGTTATTAATATTTTGTATTGGTTGAGAGAGAGATTTTTTAAGTTCCTAATTATTGTAATTTATAGTTATTAGTTTGTTTTGATTTATAGTACTTTTTTGCTCATCATTTTTAAATAATATATGTTATTCATGTTCTAATTCACGTGAATAATCATAAATATTTTTAGTTGTTAATTTATTGTGAATTCTAGGACTTTTGACGGCATTTTCAAATAATATAAGATACTTCTTTTATTTTAATTAGCCAACCAAATTTCCATATATGATTTAAAAAAAATTTCAGTTGCTAATTATTGTAATTTATAGTATTTCTTATGTAATTTTTAATAATACATTTTATTCTATTTATTTAAATTCATGTGACAATGATAGAATTTTAAGAATCAACTAAAATTTTTTAGAAAATTTAATTTCTTTCTACTATATTTTGTAGCTAAAATATAATAAATGAATTAATTAAATTTCAAAATGTTAAATTTTAAAGGAAGAAATAAAGTGGGAAAAAATAAAAAAGAAACTGTGAGGAACAAATAAAAGAAGGAAATGAGAATTGTTAATGGGCAATTGGATAACAAAAATTAAAGAAGAATAGAAAAATGTGAAATAGGCAGAAACAGGGGCCCACATTTTTCGGCTTGCACGTGTCTGCCCAAGAAAAGGCTGCATACACGTGGCTAGGAAAGAAAAGAAAAGGAATAAAATGGGTCCAAAGTGAAGGTACAATTTATGTTACTTTTGGTACAATTTCGTGTTGCTTTGTTTGTCCTTTTGGTACAACTTGAACTGCTTTTGGTATCAGTTGTTAAAGCTGTGTTAGTCCCAACCCAATAGTACAACTTGAACTGCTTTTGATATCACTCCTTAAAGCTGTGTTGGTCCTTTCCAACTCTCACTTCTAAATAAGAGTAATATATATATATATATATTCCCTCACTATTCATCTTTTGAAGAAGTGGAGATCCACCAAAATGATTTTGTTTGACATTCCTTTCTTCCAAAAAAAGGTCAGAAAAAAATAATCAAATGAAATGAATGATTATTTAATGTTTATCCATTTTATTTACCTTTTCTTGGTCTAAAAGGTGGTTTACTTTTTTTTTGGGCTCTACCTCTTTCTCTGCAATGAATTTGACCATTTAAATCTTGAGTTTGATCATTGTGTTGTGTGTTTTTATTTTTTTTAATGAATGTAAAATAACTTTTCTTATGCAACTGCTCTAAAGTATCCTTTATTCAAAATTTAAATATTTAAATAATTTTATAAAAGACTTAAAAAGCAGATAATTATTATTATTATTAAGTATTCTATTTAAAAATAGTTATATGATTATTATATATTAAATTATTGTAAATATTATTTTTTTATCTAGAAAATAATTGTAACATTGTTTTATACTTTTATTGGGAAAGTAGTGTAGTTTTAAAAATTTACCGCATTAACAACTTGAAATGTGCAGTTGTGTATAACATTGTCATGTGACATTTTTTTTTTTTTAAAATATATATAAAGCTTTGCAATTTATTTTTAAATTTAATTTTTAAAATTAAAAAAAAATTAGTTTTTCTATAGTGTTGTCAAATGTCATGTGATACTTTTTTTTTTTTTTTAATGTGCACAAGTAAACACTTAAACTTGTATAAAATTAAATAAGTAAACACATGTGTCCTACGTGATATAATACACATAAAATGCCACGTATGACACAAAATTGCCACGTAGGGTGCCATTATCCAGTTGTACCCTGAAATACAATGTTTACACCATTTGTAAACCATCCAAACAGAGTATTAGTTAACGACTTGTAGCATTATCCAGTTGTACCCTGAAACACAAACAACAGAACATTTCTCGCTCAATGGATCTTCAATCTCCTTGTAGCGCTTGCACTTCCCTTCACCGGAAACCTCCTCTTGTCCGGCGACTATCTTCTCTCAATTCCGTCAACTTCCCTTTGAATTCCGTCAAATGCCGCTGGAAAACTACACCGAAGGTTCAAACTCCCGTCGCTGTCGCCGTCTCAGGCCAAAACGGTAGCAGCTATTCTCCCTCAGTTCCTACTCACAAAGTCACTGTTCTCGACCGCCAACGTGGCGTCGTTCACGAATTCCTCGTTCCCGAGGTATTAATTCCTGATTGATTTTCCATTTCTGCTAAATTTCTGTTTTAATATGTGTTTGTAAATGTACAATCATGTTAAATTGTACTATGATTAAGTAAAAAACTGATGTATTTATACAATTAAATTAGCCATGGCTAACTGATAAAGTTGATGTTGAGGACACTAGTTGTGCACTTATTGCTTTGGTGATGCTGCCACTTCCGTTAATTATTAGTATCTGTATATTGACAAGTTTATAAAGAGTTGATTTTGGATGCAGGACCAATATATACTTCATACAGCAGAGGCTCAGAACATTACGCTACCCTTCGCTTGCAGGCATGGTATTAATTCATATACATTAGATAACCAAACTTTTGTTTTTCTTATTTATATGTTTGTCTATTTGTTCTTACATTTTAAGCTGCTCTTGCGTGATCTAACTGGATTAATGAGACTTCTTTTTTGGAAGTGTGAAATTGTTACTATCTTGAAATCCAGAATCTTGGCAAAGAAGTGATGTCAAATTGAACATTCATCTCAAATGTGTGACCATTTTGAAATTAGTCGTGACAACACAAGGAGAACTGGACAATATTTTTGCACTTTAGCATCTTAGAGATTTGAAATGGGGAAATATTTTGAAGCATATTGCATTTTACTCCTTAATCCATGCTCCCAACGACCCCTGTCCAATATAAAATAAAATCTGCTAATGGCATATTAACCTCTATATTTTCTTGTGTCATGCTATACTCCCTTGAATAGTAAAAAGCTAAGGAAATTACACAAGCTTTTTTACTGGAAGATAACATTGAAGAGAAGTTGCATGAATTAAACCAGCTTCCTGCCCCACTCCACAACCCTGTTTCCACTCTATCTCTGTGTCCACCTCCTGCTACATTTCATCAGCAAAATGATTCTGCAATTTTATTTCCCATCCCTTTGATCATGCAGCAAAAAAGGAACTTACCCTATCTATTATGCTGTACAACTACTTATGCAACAAAGACTAGAAAGACTAAAGAGTACTAAGAATCTTGAAATAGATCATCAGAGCTTTTCCAATGGTCTGACTAAGATCTACAAGTAAGTTAGGAGGAGTCAAGACTCAAGAGAAGGCAGTCAAAAGTAAAAACTTGATCATTCATCTAACTATACTCCATACTCTTCCCTTCCATCTCCTTACTTAAATTTCTTCCAGTGGTTCTTTAGAAGATATATTCTATAATTATTTCTTGTACTTTTCAATAAAGAGATGATTCCTTAAGAAAAGTATAGGTGTTACGTGTTAGCAACAACTGTTTATAGGTGCAAGCCGTAATTCCAAAAGTTGAATTTTGAAGGCATAGTTTATCACAGAACTGGGGCTTTTATAAGAGAAACTTAAAGAAAAAAGTGGAGGCTCCTAGACATTTTTTTAGTGTTGTAAACCCGCTGTCACTCTCCCCACCCCCCAAAAAATAAAATTTAAATTTATCTAAGGTATACAATGATACAAACCCAAAGCTACATATTTCATGTCACATGATGGGATGGGACCATTTTCGCACTGTTAGCTTAGTGATTTAGGCCACTTTTGAAATGAAGGAGAAAGCGCTAGTGACCTTTGCTTACAATATTTGGTCACAATCCTCCTTCTCTTGGGTCTGAAGTTTCATTTTAATGTCTGAGGTTTCTTTCTTTGTGTGTCACATCCACTGAAATTGTAGTCATTCAAAGTTAAGAGTTTTGCAACAGAAAATTCAGTAGTGTTTCGAAATCACTTTATGGACCTTATTCAGGGTATTGTGATTTTATTTCCAGGTTTATTAGGAGTGTTATTTGAATATTCTTTCTCTTTCTACAGTATCTGATCTAGTGAATTTCTCGCTTTTCATCGGGGACCTATATCTAGTGATTGAACCTTATGAATCTTTGTGTCTTAACCCAAGTTCGGTTCTAACATCTAACAGTAGTAATAAACCTCCGTGTTGAAAAATATGAACATTGCCGCAATTTCGAATTGTGGCAATTTAAGATGGAAAGTTTTGTGGAGAACATTTAAATAATTCAGCCAATTGGAGCTTCTTTGAACAAGGTGGAGTAATTTCAGTTCATTGAGAATTATGTCCAATAAAGTAGAGAAAGTTCAATCCATTGAGGAATATGTGGAACAATTTCAGCTCATTAAAGATTACGTAGAGAAGATGGATCAAGTCTTCTATATCCACACTTTGAAAGATATTGTAGGATTATATATTCCACCACTTTTTTACTTGTATATATCAGGGGTTTTGCACACTTTAACATATTAATGAAGCTGTCATCTCTCTCTAAGAACTTCAAGATAAGGAGAGGCCTTAATTTTCACTAAGGAGCACAATGCACTTCCTTTGTTGTTTGTTTTAACCTTAAGGTTCTCTTTCTTTATTTCTAACAAATGAACCTTCTTTTTGATCTAGGGTCGAACATATTCGGCTTTGGTTGTTTTTCTTTAACTTTTCACCATTGACTTTTTCATCAGATTTTCTCCATATGAAGGTTCTGTTTTATTACATTTCTCTAATTTAACAATCCACTATGTTGAAGGATGTTGCACAAGCTGTGCTGTTCGTGTTAAATCTGGGGAACTTAGACAACCCGAGGCATTAGGGATATCTGCAGAGTTGAAGTCCAAGGTATTTTAAGTTGTGTAGTGTTTCTGTAGATGCAATCCTTATTGGCCTTTATTTTTAGACTATTGACTTGTGGGAGCTTTAATTGTTTCTCCTTTTTTAGACCTCTTAATGTGATTTTCTTCTTTTTATGCTCATATATGTGAGAAATTAACAAAAATGATAAATCATATATATGACGTGTGACCAGGGATTTCTTGGTCTCAGACTGATGAAGCCTGCAAACCTTGTCTGCTTTTTATTTGTCCACAAAACAATGTTGAGAAGTTGTTCCAAAAGGTTTTGGAATGTTATGAATTCCTATGCACATCATATATGTGATGTGACTGGGGGATTTGGTCTTGAAACTGATGAAGCATGCAAACTTCGTTTGCATGTTATTGTCCACAAAACAATCACTATATTTTATTCTAAAAGATCTTGGAAGATGGAATTTATGAACTTCCATCTCAAGCTAGCGACTATGAGGGTGCTTGGATAAGCTTATAAGCACTTTTTGTCTTATCAACGCATCAAACACCAAAAGTGCTTATACGCTAAAATTAGCCAAAGCCATCAGTTATGTTTTTCAGCTTTTAAGCACTTTCGATTTGACCAAGTGTTTTACTATTTTATTCTTAATTTTTTTTTCGTGCTTCCCCAAACACCCTTCTCAAAACAAAATCCCCAGCCCCATCTCAATTACAATTTTGCCATTCGTCCTTTTCATGTGCAAATATTTTTAAGTATTGCTTTTTATAAATATTTTTTAGGACATTTCAATCAATTTAATAGAAAAATTGCTTATTTACCAAACACCAATGTTTGTTAACAGTTCAATACTTTTATCCGAACTCGTCACTTCTCAGGTATAAAATCAACTATAGAACTTAAAAGTGTTTCTCGACACTTGATTCTTACCAGCTACTTTTAATCAGCTAATGCAAACAGCTATGTATAAGTGATAATGAAAAGAAAATTCACAAATTGTTTCGTCAGTTTGTTAATAATGCCACTTTTGCAAGTCTTTGGCCATGATTTGGAGCATTACTGTAGTTTCCATGCTCATCTCCTATTGTCTCGACTAAATAACTGATCTTATCCTTGATCCTTCTTTCTTTAGACGTTTTTGAGATCTGATGGGAGGCATACTCTGTTAAATCCTATGAGCCAGAGTATAGGTTCAGATCACGATGATTTATACCAATTAGTTAAGGTCAAAAGATGAGGACACAAGGTGTTCACAGAGGTCCTCCTTACTGATACGTAAAAAAAACTATTTTTTTCCCTGTATCTTGAATACTAGATATAAGTGAAGTGATGATCTTTATTTTATGTTTTCTTATTCTATTCTATGTTATTTTTCACCTTGATTAATCGAGTGTGTTTTAATTTATAGGGTTATGCACTTCTTTGTGTGGGATTTCCGTCATCGGACCTTGAAGTTGAAACACAGGATGAAGATGAGGTAAGTAACAACTTTGAATTGCAAAAGTTCGACTTTGGGTGGCAATATCGCAGCTACTTAACCACCCATCACCATCTAAAGAATCATGAACTTGGTGGTGAATCAAATGCTAGCGGTTTGCAAACTATTTGGTCTACTTGACACCTACTTTTCATGGGTTCAGTTTGGGCTATGAAGCATGAGTATGAAATATATGGCCGCATACTAGTATCATACTTGTGTTAGGTATCAATATTTGACGACAATCTTTGGATACTTACTGATATGTCCCAATTTTCTTAATATGTTTGTCTTTACAACATCACACCCTTCACTAGGTGCTTTGAAGGACAGAAAATTACTTGTCAGTGGATTAAAACAAACTGTATTATAGTCTTCTATTTTTTTGGTGTAAACAAGATTTGGCGCCGGAGGTGGTAGAAGTAGTTGAGTTCTTAGGAAACCTGTAATCTGATTAACTGTATAGGGGTGGACCTATCACACTATGGGATGTAAGTTTCCAATTCATCATTTCTTGGATGATGATTTTTTTCTATGAATACAAAGTTACCCTTTTCTCAAAAAAAAAAAATATTGCCATATCCATGCAGCTCACACACTACCACAAAGAGATTATGTGTAATGTACATTCTTTACTTTTCTAAACTTCTTTCTCATGTTCTATTATAGACAATTATCCTTGCTTTCGTGGAACCAGGACGTACATGGTTCCTTTGATTAAGAAGATTCTTCAAAAAAG
The DNA here is from genome assembly GCF_019186545.1 of Solanum stenotomum. Lineage (NCBI taxonomy): Eukaryota > Viridiplantae > Streptophyta > Magnoliopsida > Solanales > Solanaceae > Solanum > Solanum stenotomum. The sequence continues at coordinate 57,837,624 of NC_064290.1, forward strand.
AAAATGAAGTGAAAGGTTTCTCAATACACAGCATGCAAACATATATAGAGAAAGTGCTGCTGTATTTGGAAAGAGATTGGTTAAAATGGGGTTAATGAAATGCCTGGCCCTTTTAGCCTAAACAATAGGTCTTTTTTAAAAAGAAAATCCCTTTTGAGTTGTTTTGGTTTCATCTCATGACATTCCTGCTCAGCCTGCGCATCGGTCAATCGAGCCTGGCCTCTCAAATCTATACCCCAAATTATGCACAATAAATATGGTAGATAGCTAGTTACGACACACGAAATTTGACCAGGGAAATGGTAATACATAAGAGTTGCGGAGGTAATGACTTCCAATTTTTATACTTCTTATGATATATTTATATGTTTATACTAATTAATTGCTTAAACTAAGCTGATGCCATGATGAGCAAATGGCAAAAAATAGGCCACAGGATAATATAATTCTTCTTCTACTGAATGGTCAGAAAGACAAAATAGTCCTCTTAGAGGACTAGTCAAGAAGCAGAAACATGTTTGTGACTCTGGTCCTACAGGACAAGAAACCAGTAAAATATAGAGTTCCAATAGGGTTAGGAAAAAGGCAGAGACATGCTTGTTCTTTGGCCTTTCAGTTTCTTTAATAGTGTGTTGCTTCACATAGTTTCTTTGAGAGATGTGATGTTCAGGTGAGCTTGCATCAAACTTTTCATAATTCAATTATTATAATAACCTTTCCAACTGCTTTATTTTATGTGGAGCACTGAAGTTGTGAGTATTGTATTCCAAGTACCAGATGTAATTTATATTTCCTCATTGAACTTTAAAGAAAATGTAGCTAATGAATTACCTGCAGTATTTTCTTAATAAGTGGAAAATAAAGCTTTGCTCATAATTTGTTAGATGAAAGGGTGGGGTTTACAGAAAAGTTACTGAAAGCAATTTTCGGAACTCCCTTATGAACTTTTATCTAAATGAACAGTCTTGTAGTTTTGATCTAGCATGCCACCTCGGAAACCTGACAGCATGATATATTCAGGTATATTGGCTTCAATTTGGGAGATATTTTGCTCGAGGACCTATTGTAAGTCTTATGTTCCTGTAATCTCCTATTAATTTAGAAAAGAAGTTGGAGAGGGGATACTGATGATGTAAGGAAGGATAATAATCAAGTCAAGTTCCTAAAGGTTAACTTTTCTTTCCCTGTTGCAGGAGAGAGATGACTATGCCTTGGAATTAGCTATGGGAGATGAGTAACCTGTCAAGAGTTAATTTGAGAAGGCAATATGGAATCAAAAGCAATATGTACAATTTTCTTGCCTCTCTTGCTATATTTGTGTGTAATATGCTCTCCGTGCCTTTTCCTTAGTGGATTGGCTTTTCTCTTGTACCATTATCATATTGAATAAAATATTATACTCTTTTCTTGTCAGATAGGTGCCTTCTTAATGACATCTTGTTATGCCTTAATATACTTTATAGTCTTGAAGATCACATCAGCGTGTGGTGCACTTTCATCTCAATTAATGAGAACTTTCTAGTTATTGAGCATTATTGAACACTCACAAAACTTCTAACTCTGATCAATTAATGGATGAAAATCTTTTGGAATTGGATATTGTCTCACTACAGAAGCTCTATGTTGTTCTTCCCTTTGACCGGCGAACCAACTTCTTGAATATACCACTCATGTGAACACAGCATATATTATGCAAAAGTAAAGTAATCTCTGATGCATGCCAAAGACTGACCTTTTCTTACGAATACCATGTTGTCTAATAGTATTTGATCTGGAAAATTAAATGAAACAAAACTATATTTACAGCAGAAAGTTAAACATAATTAACATTTTTTTTATGATAAAAACATAATTAGCATTTAGGATAGCATGTTCGGTGAGTTTAGTGACCCCGTCATTCTCCTTAGAAAGTAATGAAAATGGCCATTACTCTACTGCATAAATTCTAGGCTGAAATACTCTAGATTATTCAGCTAGACTCCTTACTGGTGCAAGATGTTAAATTGTAACCCATACACCATCCTGCTAGTTAGATGATGTGGAAAATAGTATAGAATTACATTCCACTGTATGGAATCTCTTCCTTTTCTCAGATTTTGTAGATTGCATAGTATACTAACTTTAGATATTGATTCTTTCTTTTTAAGTTCATCTTGCAATGTCAAGGGTGGAAAATTAGGAAGATCTACTAGTACTTATTCTTCCATTCAGAAGGGATAGGAAAGGTAAGCAGGAAATAGAGAATATAGTTATGTGACCCCAAATTGCATATGTCCTATGTTGCATACTCATCCGATAGGAAGATGGTGACAACTTCGTGAAGTAGATAAGAATAAGCAAAAACTAAACAATCAAGACTTCTTTCAATGATGAAAAGATGACCCTAATCTTTTCCATTCAGAAAAGGTCGAATACATAGCCTACTTGAAGGAAAACTGAAGAACCTTTTAAAGGCCATTTCAATTCCATCATATGTCAACATATCATTTTCATTTTGAGGTAAAGGTATTTTCTGCTTAGTTTGATTCTCTTTTAAATCAACGGTGTAGTTGTCGGAGCACGATCACCCATGTGAAAGGACCATATTATGAACAAATTAAGGTTTTTTCTGTTATCCTATCATGTGATGTAAAATCAAGCGCTTCTTTTTCATCTAACTGGTCCTGATTCCTGAATTTAATGAAAGTTCCCATTCATGTGGAAACCATGCATTTAGTGGATTTCTTTCTTCAATATCTTCATTTGGACAGAGACAGAATGTTACTGTACTTCCATAGGCTACATAATTTGTTAGCTAATTTCTGCAATGGTGAGATGAATTGATCAGCGGTTCCGGGCATGTCCTGTATATTGTCTGTGGTCATAGTTACTAAGAAAAGAATATAGTTTCCAAAGCTTGTGGTTACTGATATGAGCAAGGGAACTCATACAAAAACTAAACAATGTGGTTGAAGTATCTAATTTTTGAACACATGTGCATATTGAATTGACATGCTTGCTTCAGTTCATGGGACGATGAAACATGAGATTTACTCCTCTCTATAGCCCACGGCCTTTGGTCTAAGTGGTAAGAGCGCAACATGTGATGCATGGATTAAGCACAGATTACTAGTTCGAGAATGCCACAGAGAGAAGTGGGGTATTTAACTGGAGAAGGGTAGAGGGGATGAGACCATTATACCCTCCTCTCTTCTGGGGGTTCTGGCAAAGGAACTAGTGGCGAAGAGCAACCAGGCTGGATTACCTATCTAATAGTAAGAACTGTACCTCCTTTAGCCCTCAGCATTTTTTGTGGTTTGGTTGAGGCATTGATCTACTTCTGTTAAACTAAAATATCTGACATTGACATTCAGGTCTCATAATTCAACAGTCATATCTGAAAGAGTCAATTTTTAATTCTTGACCAAATGACTGAATGAGATGTTGATGTCTCCCATTTGTTTTGTTTTATGGTAGATATGAATCTAGTCCAGAAAGTTCATTTGACAGTCATTATTTCACCTTCCTCTGGATGTTTTTTTTTTGGGGGGCGGGGTGTGTGTGTGTGGGGGGGNGGGGGGGGGGGGGGGGGGAGGTAAGCTCTCTATCAACAATAGGGGGTTATTCATAGTAAAAAACTACTAGACTATATGGATTCCAACTGAACTTCAACTTTTACTTGGTTGATTAAATTTAGGGGCAGTGCGGGGGTGTGCTCTTATCCTTCCAACTTGAAATTGCTTCAATCAAGACATTTTAAAGTTGTATTTATGGTATCCCAAGATGGAAACAATAATATGGTAGGTGAAAAGGAGTCTTTGCTATCCAGGATTTTTCAACCAGACTTACAAACGCAATACCATTATATACAATACCTTTTGTAGGCTCAACCTGCAAAACTGCTTATTCTATTACAGATGCACGAGGGAAAAAAAGCTCTGTAATAGCTCTATACTAATAGCAAGTAGAAATTTCCTCCGGTTGATGCAGCTGCAATGCCGCTGACACATAACACGACAACTTTAGTCATAGAAGTTTCTAGCACTGGCTCAGCTGCTTTAAAGTTAGCTGTTAAACTTTTGCTCAGCTGTGCTCGTTGAAACCTGTATTGTCCAGAGAACATTTTGTCAAGTATGATTAAAAATGAAGTAGGAATGCTATAAAGGCCTCAGAATTTTTTGTATGATTTATACAGTGATTGGAACAATAATAATTTTTTTTGACAAAGTTGGAACAATAATAATTACTAACTGTGGGTCTCCTAACACTATACTTCAATGCTCCAGGGGTGGCCAAATAAGGCTTAGCTGATCGTATCACTATGGAGTCAACTTGGACAAGTGTAACTTGACCCGATTTGAGGGGAGGAGAAGAAATTTGTGGAACTAAATCATTACTGGTTTCGTTGCATAGTAGTTGTACTGATAGGTTTTATTAAATTTCATCGCAGTGACATGTTGATAGAGTGGAATGATAGAGCCGCTTGAACACAGAGGATTCATATAGCCAGTCCTAACTAATTTGGGATTGAGGCATAGTTGATTGATTGATAATTGATAGTGACGTATTGGACTTAATACTATGGAGCCTTAATCTTTTGTAGTGTAACAGACATGAGTTGTGTAAGAGGAAGGAGCACTAATATGCACTTTGCTACTATCACAGCTGAGACTATGACTAGTGCTATTTCTGTAACCTTTTCAAGGAAGAAGAAGAGAAAATGACACACTTCCTTATGAGCATCAGGTTATACTGGTCCATGTAGTATTATTGGAAATCAACAGAAAACAAAGACTGCTTTAGCAAATGATATTGTCTTGATTTAACTTGCAGGAACCTTTTGCAGGCATTTTACATTTGTTTACATTTTTAGGCCTTTATACCAAGTGCTAAATTGGAGATACTTTTAGCCTCTTAACTGCTTAAGATTTTTCAATCGGCATGTGGTCCATTAAGGTAAACATGTTTGTAGTGGCTCTGTTGGAGATTTGTTATACCATATTCTGAATATTCGAGAGAAGGGAGCAAAGAGAATGAACCTGTGGTGCCTCTTTTAAGTAATTTGCTTGGAAGGTTTAAGGTGTTTAGGCTCAGTAAGAATACTAGTCTTTGTGCTAACCTTCACTATATGATTCTTGCATAAAGAAAATACAGGGCAGGCTGTCTTAGAATAATTTGTTTGCTCGTCAAGTCCTGCTCTTGTGGATCAAAGCTTAACAGGTTACATTTTCATTCTTTTTGGTTGTTTTTGTAAGCTTACATGCCATATGCAGGTCCTGGTTGATGTTCTAATTTGAAAAGGGAAGTAGTATAAGATTTTATTAGAAATTCACACTACTATTGAATGTTCAATTCAATATCTTCTGTGCTATGTTCCAAGATGAACAATGATACTGTTACCGTTGAAGTAGGATTAAATCCTGGTAATTTAGTATTTGAACTGCAGATTTTTTTTAGTGTCGGAATACCGGTTCATCATTGACCGCAACATGAAATATTGAAGGCTTAATACTAAAGAGGATTTTATACTTACCCCTACCGATGTCACAAAATTGCACACTGCACATTTCACTGATCGTGCTCCATATTGGTACATCAGCAGCATGCGGCAGTTGCCACAATTCACATGTGCTACCTGATTTGCTGTGACAATACCATTATTCTTACTTTGACTAGTAAGGATGTGTAACTAGGTGGATTATATGAAATATCTCCATACATTTCAAAAGGCTGTAGTGTCACTTTACCTTCCATAGCTAAATTGACTGTGTGACAGCACGAACATTGCACGCTTGTTGCTCCACGAATGTACATTAGTAATGTGTGGCAGCCTCCGCAAACCAACTGAGCCATCTCAGTGCCTGTTTAAGGTCCGTAACATGTAAAGGGGCTGTTGCTTAATTAAGCCTAATACAACTTAAGGAGCTTAAATAAAGAGTTGAAAATATTCTCAGTCAAGTCAGCTTACAGAGAGCTGAACAGATCGAACAATTTAGTGGAATGCTGGCCATGGAAGCTGATATGGAGAGTCAAGATTCCATGCTTTTGTATGGATACTAGCTAAAGGGGCAGTCCTTACTCAGGACAACTTAGCCTGGAGGGGTTTCCAATTATGTTCACGATGTTACTTTTGTGGTGAGCAAGCTTAGACAATCAATCATATCTTTTTACACTGTAAATGGGCTGATCAGCTTTGGAAAATTTTCATTAATCTAAGAGGCATGTGATGCCTCAAGGATTAACTGATGTTCTAGTTAGCTGGAACAGGGAAGGAAAATTATTCAGTCAAAAGGAGAGATGGAAGATTGTCCCAACATGTATTTGGTGGACATATTTAAGGAAAGAAATCAGAGATGCTTTGAAGACATAGGAAATCCCTTATAGAAGTTAAAGATGAATTCTTTAGTTCTTTACTATTTTGGTGTAAACAAGAAGGTTTAGAAGAAGCAGAATCAATTTTTGATGTTTTAGTAGAGTACCCGTTGGATTGGCTTATTTTAAGTGCTTTTAAGCACTTTTGGAGTGTTTGGATAACTTAAAAAAGTGCTTATAAGCACTTAGTTTTAAGCTAAAATGGTAAAAATAAGCCAAAAGCCATGAGTTAGAATTTCTAACATATGGCTTGTGGCTTATAAGTCAAAAGCCAAAAGCCAAAAGCCAATCTAAACAGGGTCATAGAAAGCTATTTGGGTCTTCCAATTGTAATCACTGTTGGTCTGGGTGACTACACAACTTGTGTAGGCATCTTATATTGATAATACTGTTTTACCATTCTCAAAACAAAAAAGTTCCAAAATGTGGAGGCTGTCTAATAACGTGCATACCCGGAGGTGGTACTGCTGTTACTGCATTGCAAACTGCACAACAAACAGATGTTGCTCCAACTGGATAGAGTAAAAGATTTCTGCATCCAGAGCACACAAGCTGGCTCTGCGTACCTGCTAGCCACCATATTTCTTCGTAAGATATATTGTAAAACAAGGTAATTTTGGTATGGCGTTGTTACACTATTTTGTCAAGTGGCTTGATCCTCCTGGACTGTGAGGCTGTTTCACTAGAAAGCTGAAGTTGAATTCAGATTTATCGAGCAATTAACAAGTTACCAGTCATGGCTGTAAATAAAGCATCCCTGACCTTGTCTTAATTGATTTGATCTATTTAATAAATACTGTTTGATTTATTTTTTACACTTCATCTACAAATACTAAATTGAACTTTGATTTGGATTTTAGGACTGGAGATTTAAGATATGAACTCTTTGATCTTCCGGCTGTAACCATCAATCTTAGCTCATTGTTATGCATGACCATCCTTTTCATTTCTTTCTATGTATTATTATCAGGCAGAAAATAGTTAAGGAAAAATGCTGTACCGTTAGCAGGTGGTGTAAATGGTGTTGGTGGTGTAGGATATGGAGCAAGCGGAACTGGCATTGTGAAGCTAACAGAGGTAGTCCTCTCCTGAGATCTCAAAAGCCTACTGCTTCAAAAACTTCTAACAGAGCAGCTGCTTCCATCTTTACTGTTTCCTGAAAAAACACGGAAAATTATACATGATTGAGCTAGCAACTGAAGGACCT